>NW_027133509.1:0-492500 GCF_026122565.2 Emydura macquarii macquarii | reverse complement strand
GTTCCCGGGCAGGAAAACAAAAGGGGGTTTCCGGGCCCCCAGGGCTTTGCCTGTGCTGTTGTGGCTCGGATTGCGGAGCATTCCTCCCTCGGGGGTATTTTTAAAAGGTGTCAGGTGGAAACAGAAGCGATTCCCGAAGTGAGACCGCGCTCCCTCCCTCCCTCCCCCCGCCGTGGCATTGCTCTTTCTCAGCTTGAGAAGCGAGCACGTACTGCAGTGCTGGCAAAAAAACCCCACCGAACTCCCTGGCTGCTGAGTCTGAGTTCACACCTGATTTACATTCCTAAGGCGCCTTTGACTTGACTTCCCCGCCCTGGCTCCTGATGTCCACCAGCGGGAGGTCAGTCAGAACAGAATCAGGTGCAAGACTGCTTCCGAACCAGAGGGAAATCGGTGCAGTCTGATGCTCCCAGGAAGGGACGGTTGCAGCTCCTGATTCATTTCTTGCTCCAGTTTTGCACCGGTGTAACTCCAGCTGAGCCGCTCCTGATTTACACCGCTGCAAAAACCGGAGTGGAATCAGGTCCAAGGCAACTGGGATGTTAATGAGCAAACTGGACCCAGAGCAGGCAGAAAGGCCCTGTACAGATTCCAGATTCTGTCCGCCTGCTCTAAAAGGCTCTTTTCTAAAGCCTTCGTTGACAGCGCTTTGTGACTTCCTCCGCTGGAGCCAATCCCCCTGTCGGTGTCTTTGTGACACCGCTTTGGCCACGGCTGCGTTGTCCGCCCCAGCGGTGTCTTGGTTGCAGGCGCTCATTAAGCGCCCTTTGAAAATGCTGGGACACAACCTTCCCTGCGTTCGCCTTGCGCTGCCGTGGGGATGATGTCTGCAAACAGCTCCAAGGAGTTGAAAGATGATCCTCCTTTTCTAATAAAGCCGCCAGGGCTGCACTCGCTCCCGGGGCTTCTTTTTGTCACCAAAAAAAAATCACTTCCATGTTTTCCCTGCAGCCAACCTGGCCTTTGATCTTCTGAACGTGACTTTGGTCCCATGAACGGGAGGGATTCACGGCAGACCCGACGGCCCCCCGTCCGCGCTAGGGAATTTTCCTGAGCTCTTCCCACGTTTGCTAATTCCGGCCCGTGAGCCCTGGTGTAGACAGGAGGCTGGTCTTTCTAGCCCTTGGAATCCTGCTCAGAGCAGGATTCATCCATGTGGTGTCAAAAACCCGGGAGGCAGCTGCTGGCTCCTAGCCCTGCTGACACTGGCGGAGAACTGGTATAAAGCCCTGGTGCAGACGGGGGCAGGGAGGTCAAACACGGGCCAGGCTGGCCCCAAACCGTTCTGTCATTGCTAGGGTGACCAGACAGCAAGTGTGAACAATTAGGACGGAGATGGGGGGTTATAGGCGCCTATGTAAGAAAAAGCCCCGAATATCGGGACTGTCCCTATAATATCATTCACCCGCCCCCTCCTGACCCACACGCCCTCCCTGGGGCCATTCACGCCTTGCCTCGTTATTCCCACCACCCGACGCGGGGCTGGGAGCCAGGGCAGGGTGGGGAATGTCCGGCTGCCATGTCCGGTGCCTTTCCCCTGGAGGTTTCTATCGTTATGGTGTCTAACCCTGGGGCGTAGGGCCTCAGTGTGCAGACCTCGCAGGGCCGTGGCTTCCATCCAGTGCCGCGCAGGGCTGGGTGCCTCCCGCCTTCCGGCGAGCAAGGGGAGCCAGGGGGCATGTCGCATCTTGCAGGAAGCAGCTGGCAGCACGCGGCCTGTCATTTGCACTAAACAAAGCAGGTTGCAGCCAGCCTCCTCTGGAACCAGGCCGCCGTGGGCACGGCGTCACCTGGCTCTGAGTGGCCAGGCGTGTCTCGGCTCCCGTAGTTCCCGTGCTGGGAACCGTAGTCCTCCCCGGCTGCACATCTGTGTCTGTGTGGCCAACAACCAGGGGCTGCGTTTAGCTGCCCCAATGGCTTCTCCTTCTCCAGCCCATCCTGGCAATTAGCATCTGAGCCATCCTCTTCCCCCACCCTCGGGAGAGTGTCCACACCGCAGGTTGAGAAACCTGCCCCACATTCCCCCCAGCTCCAGCGACCCCTTCACCATCCTAGACTGACTCTCAGCTGCCTGGTTTTCCACCTTCCTCTTTGGCCAGCTGGGAATACGTTCCAGCAGCCTTCGACTGTTAGCAGGAGTAATCTGTGCAGCTGGGCGCTGCGTGTGTTCCCTCCTCCTCTAATTATCCTGTTAAATTGCTTACGTTTATTACTGTTAGTGATCTTGCAAGCCGTTTCTCCTCACCAGGGAGACTTTCCATAAACCCTTAGCTGACAGCGTCTGTTCCTTCCTGCAGCAGATTTCTTTTGCCTGACACATTTCTCTCTGGACCGGCATTTCATGTCCCTTGGAAATCAGCTTTCTCTGAAAGAATCAGCCGTCACTTGTGTGGCTTTGATAGGAGCCGGCAGACAGGAGCAGACCTCAGGTCTCTCAACTCCACGCCTTGTGCAGCACCAGGTGGTTCAGAGGAAGGTGCAAAGATCCCAAAGGGGGAAAGTTTCTTCCTGACACACAATCGTTAGAGATCGGCTTGTGCTCAGGAACAGGGAAGTTGATCACTAGCCCTTTCAATCTCTTGGTTGTGTTTTAATTCTTCTCCTTACAAATCTAGATGTTCTCATTACCCATATAAATGCCTAATCCCTTGTTTGAACCCCGCTAACATTTGGCCCCGATGCTGTCATGTGGCAGTGAGTTCCACAGACCAGCCGAGTGTTGTGCAGAACTATTTCCTTGGCTCTGTGTTGGACGTGCCGCATTTTGGTTGCTTTGAGTGCCCCTTCGTTTTTGTGTTATGAGCCACGGCGGCCAGCAGTACTCATTTACCTCACCTGTCCAATTTATTATTTGGTATATATCATGTCTCCTCTTATTCATCTCGGGTAAGATTTATGTAAAGGATGCTCACCCACCACTGAAATGCAGTCACCTCTGGGGTGGAGCGCAGCAGTTTTTTAAAGGGCTAAGGCCTGCCTTCTTTACACATCAAGAGTTCCCACTGAAGCCAGTGGGAGCTTTGTGTGTGCCCAGAATACGGGCGGAGCTCTAAATAATGGTACAGTATCGTGGAGGCTGCACTGTTGTTGAGGCTGAGTTGGTTTAAAACCCTTTGTGTGGCCCAGTGGGTCCGGCACCAGATTGGGAGCCTGGAGAATGGGGTGTTGTCTGGCTCTGCCACTGACTCAATGTATGTCCTTCAGGAAGTCACTTTCCCCTTTTGTGCCTCAGTTTCTCTACTTGTAATGTGGGGCTAATGACACTGAGTAGAGCTGGGTGGAAGTCAGAGCTTCTGCCATTTTGAAATTTGTTTTCATTCCCACCTGGGACAAAACCAAAACACTGAAAAATTTCCCACCAAATGGAATTTCTGGAAAAAGAATTCATTTCCGGTCATCTGACACATTCAGTTTTGTAAATACCAAATGTTTTGGTTCCGATTATGACATTCTGAAAATTTTTAATGATAATTTATCAAATAAAATTAATTTCTAAATAACAACCAGTTGCAACAATCCATTCGGCTCATCTCGAAACGGCCCTGAAACATTTTGTTTCCATTTTTTTCCAAAATGAAACTGACCTGTTCCCCTGGAAAGTTTTGACTTCAGTGACATGGCATTTTCTGATGGAAAAATGTTCTGTCGGAAAATTTCCAACCAGCTCCAACACTTATCCGTCTCTGAACAGCACTTTGAAACCGACGGATGAAAAATGCTGCCCAGGTGTTAAATTCTGTTCCAGTACCATCCGTTTATAACATCCCCACAGAGTTAAGTGTTGCATACTGGGACTTGTAGTCTCACACCTTTAATAATAATCAGCATCATCAATGACCTTTGCAGTGGAAAATTCTCCTGGAGTTTGGAACAATCCAACCGGTGTTTTCAAGTTGCGCCCTTTTTCAGAATGAGTTTTCCGTCGTTGAGGGTTCTCATTCCCACGTGGTCTGTGCTGTGCTGCTTACAGAACAAATTCTGACCTTCTTTTGCACGTGTGGTTGGTCTTGCAGGGAAAGAATGTTTGGCCTTGATTAAATAAATCTGGTTTTCAAGGAACAGTTGGTTTTTTTAAAAATACCTCACGTGCTGCTCGTGCCTAGTCTGTGATAATTTAACAGGGCGCTGTGGTGCAAAGCTTGTACTGGACTATCTGTGGTGTCCTATACTTCTGGACTGGCTCTGGTTTTTGCCAGTGGAGATATTTGACTTTATGCTCTGGAGATGGATGAAGAGAGTTGGGGACATGGCAAAGTTTCAGACCTAACAGATGTGGATTTGTTTTAGCACACGATGCTAGCCCCTTTAAGGAACTGGTGCCCTTTTGAGGAGAGCATTATCCAAGACCGTTTCTCCAGATGTAATGCCCCTCCTTGCCTTGTGTAGCATTGTAAACCTGATGATCTAACACAAACTCGAGCAGATGAGGCATCATTCCATCCTGGGGCAAAAAGATTACCGCCTTCATAGTAGGTTGCAATTGACGAAGCAGTTGGTCGCAAGGTAGCAGTGACTGTGAAAAGGGTTTAGAGGACATGGTGGATACATATAGGTGGGATTATGTTTTCCAGTGTGAATTATTTTGCATTTATCTGCCAGTTTGTTACCCAGTCACCCAGTTTTGTGAGATCCCTTTGTAACTCTTTGTAGTCCGCTTTGGATTTAACAATCTTGAGTAATTTTTTATCATCTGCAAACCTCGCCTCCTCACTGTTTACCCCTTTTCCCAGATCATGTATGAATATGTTGAACAGCACTGGTCCCAGTACAGATCCCTGGGGGACACCACTATTTACTTCTCTCCTTTGTGAAAACTGACCATTTATTCCAAACCTTTGTTTCCTGTCTTTTAAGCAGTTATTAATCCAGGAGAGGACTTTTCCTCTTATCCCAGGACGAGCTGTTTAGAGAGGCTCAGGGGGGTAGTATAAATGGGATACACCAGGTTAAACCAAGATTGGGACCAGCCAGTGTAGAAAAGGCTTTAACTTTGCTCTGACAACCTGGTCTCTAAAATCCCTGATCATCCAGCCATTAGCACAGCGAATGCAGGAGGAGGAAACATTGAGAAAGAAGGCTATGTGGGTTAAGAACACAGCTTGGCTTAGAGAGGAAGTGAAAGCAGCTATAAAATATATATAACAAATGCAAAGAATATGAATTAGAAGCTAGGAACTGCAGAAAATTGATCAGGGAAGGAAAAGGACACAAGAAAAAACTAATGGCCACCAGAGTTAAGGACAAGGAGGGTTTTTTAATGTACATTAGGAATAAAAGAAATCCTAACAATGGTATTAGTCCGTGACTAGAAGGAAATGGAAGAATTGTCAATAATAATGCAGAAGGAACTGTTCACTAAATGTTTCTGTCCTGTATTTGGGGGAAAAGTCAGATGATGTTTCCTTATCATATGGTGATGAAATATTTTCCATTACAACAGTAATTCAGGAGGATGTTAAAAGGCAGCTATTGAAGTTAGACATCTTTTAATCAGCAGCTCCAGACAACTTACGCTGGAGAGTTTTAAAAGAGCTGGAGGTCTCTGGACAGTCAGTGTGGATTTTCAATCCATCTTGGAGCACCATGGAAGTTCCAGAAGACAGCTAAGGTTGTGCTAATGTTTTTAAAAAAGAAGTGGGATGACCCGGCTTCTCTCACCAATCCTGGGCGAAATGCTGGAGTGGCTGATACAGGACTCAGTTAATAAAGAATTAGAAGAGGATAATATAATTAATATCAATCGACATGGATTTATAGAAAATAGATCTTGGCAAACCAACTTGGTACCTTTTTTTGTCGAGATTATGAGATTGGTTGATCAAGAAAGTAGTGCTGATGTAAGATACTTAGACTTCATGTCAGGCATTTGACGGGGTACCACAGGACATTTTGATTAAGAAGCTAGAACAACACACAATCAACCCAGCACATATTAAGTGGATTAAACGGTGGCTAACGGATAGGTCTCCAAATGTAACTGTAAACTGGGAATCATCATCGAATGGGTGTGTTTCTAGCGAGATCCCACCGGGATCGGTCCTTGGCCCTAGGCTATTGAAAATTTTTATCAGTGACCTGGAAGAAAACATAAGATCATCACTGATAAAATTTGCAGAGGACCCAAAGAGCAGGGGGATGGTAAATAATGAAGTGGGCAGGCCACCGATGCAGAGCCGTGGGGCAAACTGGGGGCAAGCAAACCACGTGTGTTTTAATACGGCCAAATGTAAAGTCATGCATCCTGGACCAAAGGAATGTCACGGCACTCACAGGTTGGGGGACTCCTGCCTGGGAAGCAGCGACTCTGACACAGATTTGGGGTTAATTGGGGGTGGATAATCAGCTGAATCCCGCTGCGGGCCTGTGGCCAAGCGAGTCAATGCCATCCTGGGATGAACAGAAGGGGAATATCGAGCAGGAGTAGAGAGGTTATTGTAAGAGGGCAGCCCCTTTCAGAGTCCCGAGGCCAGCTCTGTTCACTTAGCCCCGGCTATGCCATAAATAGCTGATGGGACCAGGTGCTAGCATGGTGAACATCTGGGCCAGCCTCCTAACAAAGCTTGAGAGAGCCCGGCTGGGAGGAGGAAGCTGTGGCAGAGGCTACGGAGAACGGGCAGCTCCTGCGGGAAGAGGGAACGGCAGAGCTGCGGAGGGTCTGGAAGAGGCAGGGAGATCCAGAAAAGCTGCCCGAGTCCCTGGAGGGGAAGCAGCAGGGAAGCGTGTTAGGATGGAAAGAGCCTTCCAGGAGAAAGTCCTGAGGCTCAGCCAAAGGGGCAAAGGGCTGTGGAGGCCCACAGGGACCGGGGTGAACTCCAGGGCGCAGTAAGCCACGAAAGCATCCAGGGACGCTAGCCAGCTCTCACTGAAGGAGCCAGGAAGGCCTTAAAGGTAGCCCAGAAGGGGGCTGAGAACTGAGCCCACAAAATATCCAAGGGGGGCAGAAGGACCATTTGTTTGCACACTCGGTTGGATTGTTGCGTTGGACGTTTTGTTACCCGGTGAGTTTGAAAAGTGAGCTGGCCGCAGGGCCGGGCCATGGGAGAGGCAGAACGCTGCAGAACTAGATCCTCTGACAACAGGGGCCGCTGCGGTCGGAGGACCCCTCCGAGGCCGCCTCCTGCTGCCAGGGGGGCACTTCGGCGGCGTGTGTGCCACGTAACAGTCACATGAACCCTGCACGTGGCACTGGTGTGACCACCGCTGGAATCGGGTGTCCAGATCTGGTGGCCACAAACCAAGAAGGAAGTTGGTCAATTGGAGAGGGGTCAGAGAATGATTAAAGGATGAGAAAACCTGCCTCCAAGTGATAGATGCAAGGAGCTCCATCTGTTTGGCTGAGTACAGAGAAGGTTAAGGGGTGACCTGATCACAGTCCGTCAGTACCTGAATGGGGAAGAAATACTGAACGATGGACTCTTCAATCTAGTTCAGACAGGGCTAGTGTGATCCAATGGCTGGAGGTTGAAGCTGGGTAGGTTTAGACTGGAAGCAAAGTGCGAATTTTGCACAGGGTGGGTAAGTAACTAGTGAAACAATTTCCCCAGGGCCGTGGCGGATTCTCCATCACTGATCATTTTTAAATCAAGATGGGATGTTTTTTGCTAAAAGGTCTGCTGTCGTTCCCACAGGAATTAATTCAGGGACGGTCTCTAGCCTGTGTCATGCGGGAGGTTAGATCAGATGATCACCGTGAGCCCTTCCAGCTGTGGAATCTAGGGATCTCTGAAAATGGTGCAATTTACACCCAGAAAAGTAGCCGCCTGCTGGGTCCCGGGGCCTTGCCAGGAACTGGCTCAGCCCCACGTCAGGTTTGCAGGATGAGAGTGGCGCCTCCCCACAGCACAGAAGGAAACAGCTTAAGAGTAGCGCTCTTAAATACACCCCGGCACCGGGGAACTTGGGCTCTGCATTCGGGCAAGCGTCACCCGCAGAGATGAACTGGATGGATGCCGTGTTCGTTTTCAGCCTTAACGTCCCAGAGTCCATCAGCGGAGTCGCACCACGACTTCACTTGGCCGCAGAAGCACGCATCAACTGTCCCATTCATCTCAAACCCTGCGAGCTCTGAGCCCTCGCAGCAAAATACCTGCTCAAAGGTGTTTGCTATTTCACTGCTGATCATTTCTGCAGCTGGAGCTTGTTAACATGCCAGTGCTCCGTCTCTTCCCTGATCCAGCCGCTGCTCAAAACAAATGTCTCGTGGCTAGATCCCCTCTGCTCAGAGGGGGTGCTTCAATTAACTGCCTGGGGCCAGATCCCCGGCGGGCGCAAACTGACTTCCCTAGAGAACCGTTGATTTCTGGGAGCCGAGGATCTGGCCTGCAAGTCCAGGAAAGTTTAATAGAGCTGAAGTGATCAAATGCCGTCTCCCAAGCGCTGGCTGTTCTGCTGACACCTGATTTCCCCACTAACGCTCTCCCGCGCACGCCTGGGTATCGTCTCCATGAGCCGCTTTATGTGTGTACACGGCATGGGCCTTATTCGGATCTCAGACTGGTTTTAGGCAGGTGGTAACAGCACTGACCGGTCCCTGCTGAGTCAGGTGCACGGGATTTGGAGCATGGCGCTGGGGTACCATCACTTGTTCACACGCCTCTGCCGTTGCCCAGCTTCAGTCGCATCTCTGGCCATGCCGCACTTGGTCCGTTCAGCCACCCAGCTGACTGAGCTGCAGGGCAGGGAGCGAAGTTGAGCCCGGCATTCGAGGCTCTGAGCCTCTGGTGCGTCGCAGCCCCATAAAACGTCAGTGCACTGTACAGAATGTACGGTATTCTCGGTATCCCAGCCCTTGGCATCGTCACTTCTGGCTGCTGGAAATGACCCCGAGCAAAATCCCGGCTTTCCCGCAGGGCCACGCTTATCTCTGTTATCATGTCCTAATCTGCTTCTTCGGTGGCCCTGGCGAGCCATAGAATAGCTTCAAAGGGCCACCCTCTACCCCCGCTTGTGTTCGCGCCCAGCCCTGCGTGAACTGCCAGTTAAAGCCGAGACGTTGATTTTCGAAGCAGCAGCCACTGGTCCTGTGACAATGGCTCTGTCCCAACGGCTTTGTTTTCTGCCGCCCCACAGGGGTCCTGGAAGGTGAGCCCTTCGGGCTGACGGATTCCAGCCCACGCTCAAGTGACGGGTGCTCGGATTTCCTCAGTTGGACTGGGGCAGAGGGCAGATTTGCTTGGTGTTTTCCAGCCAATCAGAGGAGGGCTGTTGATCTAAAAGGCAGTGTTACCTAGTGATCAGAGCAGGAGCGCTGGGATGATTTAGTTGGGGTTGGTCCTGCTTTGAGCAGGGGGTTGGACTAGACACCTCCTGAGGTCCCTGCCAACCCTCATCTTCTATGATTCTATTATTCAGGATTCTGGGATTCTATTCCTACATTTCTGTGCCTCAGTTTCCCCATCCATAAAAGGTGGATAATGACAGAGGCCCCAGTATTTGGGTAACTGCCATGAGCCAGACCAGAGTGGCTGAGGGTGAGCAATGGGCTCCGTTTGGAAAGCTCTTTGAATGGGGAAAAGGGAGCAAGACAATGAAAGTCGGGGCTCTTTGCCGTGTTTTAAAAGGTGCCCAGAGCCCAGTGGATTATTCGGACACTCCTAATCTGCCTGTGGCTCACCTCCCAGCTGTGCCTCTCCCCATCTCAAAACTGAGGCTTTGCCCTCGCTCACCGGAAGCGCTTCCAAATCAGCTTCATGTGAAGTTTCTAGGGCAGGTCGCTTGTGGGATAAGCCGTGGCCTTCCCGCCTTAGATGAATTTTAAAACGAAGATTGACCCTGGTCTCTCGGGAGCCCTGTATCTGAACTCGACTCTGCCAGGATTGCTTTGAATCTGGGCACAACATGCTCCAGCGGCAGCAAATGGCTTTGCTCCGGCCATTCACAAGTGGACTGACAATGGAAACGAAGGACCTGAGCCGTCGCTGCGTCACAGCAATTTTAACATCACCATGACAGCCCTGAAATCAGTGACAGACACCAGCTTGCAACTGGACTCAGGCAGGGGGGGATTCTCGCCCCAGTTCTTGAGCTTCAGCCTGGAAATGGGCTTGGGAAAGTTCGCATGCTTGCCAAACCCAGGGGTTCAAAAATCAGGAGTCAAACCCTCCTTTCCCTCCCCCGCCCCCCAAAACAACCCTCATGAGATGGGCTTAAAAATCATCCTGCTAAAAATAACACATGACAGGCCCCCTTCAGTGATCTCCTGGGATTGTATGTCTCAGGACTCATACTCTCAGGCTTTTCTCAGCTGCCCTCGGGGTCAGCAGGCCTTCTTTCGAAACGAAAGCTGAGATTTTTCACATGTTCACGGGTCCAGGAGCTGGGACTTTAAGGAGAACAGCAAAGACTGTGTGAGATGTGCGACAACCCTGCGAGCGCTGGCAGCTGAGTTACCGCCTGATTTCCCCCCTGGCTTCGCCAACACCAGTGATCTCGGGATAGCTGGCAGTCAGTGGAACAGGGTGTTTTGCTGGCAGTTATAGGAAGCGGGAACCTCTTCCTTCAGATGCTTATTATTCAAAGCAGCTGGTGCTTTTTCAAACAGGCAGGCTGCTTTCTGTCCAGCGAAAGGTTTGTTTTAAATGGATTTATTACACTGAACTTTGCTCTGTTATTAAGGGACATGTGATTGCCTGCCATGGCTCCAGCTGGGCGTGAAATCGGACCGGTGCACACTGCAGCCAATCGACAGGAATTTGATTGATGTGTTTGCTGTGTTACATGCACTTCTTGAGATGGCTGAGCTGCTTGCAGTGGTTTTTGCTGGGCACGGCAACGACAGACTTCTGGGGGAAAAGATGGGGGTGGGGGGTAAATGGGTAGCAGAAGGTGACAATGGGGCGGGTGTATCTTTAGTAACCTGACTGCTTTGCACGCTCGCAGGCGAAGGGATTCGCATGGACAGCATTTAGCTGCCTTTACACCTGGTGGAAGGGGGACCGCGTTAGCCTTTCGGGCGTAATTAGCGTCAGACCGGATTCTGATCTCCTTTAGTCTGGTTTCAATCCGGAGCAACCTTGTGAAAGTCAACGGCACTGGGCAAGCCATTTGTGGGCACTGCTGAGCGTCCCTGCATGGAAGAGGAAGAATGGCCAAGCAGTTAGAGCATGAGGCGGGGCGAAGGGAGACCTGGATTGGGGAGATCCCAGCTCTGCCTCAGACTCCCTGTGTGAACGTGGGCAAGTCACTTAGCCGCTCTGTGCCTCAGTTTCCCATCTGTGCAATGGCACTGCCCTGCCTCCCCAGGGGGTTGTGAGGGCTCAGACACTACTGTAGTGGGGACAGATTTCTACGGAAGGTGCAGAAGGGTACCCTGCCAGCCATGGGATGAACGGCTGACCACTCTGCAACCCCTTGCCGAGGTAAGTCTAAGGTAGAGCCCAGGTTGGTTATTCTCTCCCAACTTGCAGTGACGGAGAGGGGGGTTTCCTGCCAGCCCTGTTGAATAAACATCTCTGAACATAAGCACATAAGAACAGACAGACTGGGTCAGATCAATGACCTGTTAGCCCACCAGCCTGTCTTCCGACAGTGGCCAGTACCAGGTGCTTCAGAGGGAATGAACACAACATGTTATCATCAAGTGATCCATCCCGTCTGCCATTCCCATATTCTGGCTAACAGCAATCCCTGCCCGTCTGGCGAATAGCCATTGATGGACCTGTCCTCCATGAACTGATCTAGTTCTTTTTTGAACCCTGTTATAGTCTTGGCCACAACATCCTCTGGCAAGGAGTTCCACAGGTTGACTGTGCATCGTGTGAAGAAATACCTTCCTTTTGTTCGTTTTAAACCTGCTGCCTATTAATTTCATTGGATGACCCCTAGTTTTTGTGTTATATGAAGGAGTAAATAACACTTCCTTATTCACTTTCTCCACACCGGTCATGATTTTGTAGACCTCTATCATCTCCCCTCTTCATCGTCTCTTTTCCAAGATGAAAACTCCCAGTCTTTTGAATTCCTCATGTGGAAGCTGTTCCGTACCCCTAATCATTTTTGTTGCCCTTCTCTGCACCTTTTCCAGTTCCAATATATCTTTTCTGAGATGAAGCGACCAGATCTGCATACAGTATTCAAGATGTGGGCGTAGCATGAATTTATAAAGAGGCAATGTGATATTTTCTTTCTTATTATCTATCCCTTTCCTAATGACTCCCAGCATTCGGTTAGCTTTTTTGACTGCCGCTGCACACTGAGTGGATGTTTTCAGAGAACTATCTACAATGACTCCAAGATCTCCTTCTTGAGTGGGAACAGCTAATTTAGACCCCATTGTTTTATATGTACAGTTGGGATTATGTTTTCCAATGTGCATTACTTTGCATTTATCAACACTGAATTTCATCTGTCATTTTGTGACCCAGTCACCCAATTCTGTGAGACCCCGTAGTAACTCCTTGCAGTCTGCTTTGTACTTAATTCTGGGTCGTTTTGTATCATCTGCCACCTCACTGTTTACCCCTTTTACCACTGAATGCGGTTCCCCCGTCTTCTCTGCAGCACCGAGGCAGGATGGACCTATGTCACAGCAGACTTTGTCCCCGCTCCATCACCTCCCGGCTCTGGTTCGCCACAGGCGCTAGGGTGCGATGGAGCTGGGATCCTCCCCCCTGGACCGGATCTAGGAGGTTCTTGTCCCCTCCTCTCCTGAAAGCACAGAGGCAGCCGAGCCCCTATCCCTTCCGGGCAGGGAGCTGCCTGTGGGCGTCGAGCTGGGCGGACTCCGGCAGATGTTGCAGGGCTGAGTGCTTAGGGACCGATTTGCTTTGCTGAAAACGGTCCCAGGAACCCACACATGGGGGGAAATCCTCCCCAGCCAGCTACTAACCAGGAAGGGTGAGGGAGGCAGTTCCGCCGTGGGTGGGTTGTTTGAGAATTCCTCTGAAGCAGCTGGTGCTGGTCCACATCCGAGACAGGCCCCTGGGCTCCACGCTCCCCTGCTCCGATCCCGCCTGGCAGCTCCTTGTGGCAGGAGCAAGCAGCGGATACTAATGGCCCCATCGGGTCGTGTCCTTCCCCACCCAGTGGGTTCCTTCCTGCCTTAGTTCTTGCTTGCGAGGGGCCCGGGCTGCCCCTTCAGGCTAATCCTGCTCTATGGTGTGGCGGCACCTTGGCTAGTGACAAAGCTCAGGGCCGGGCTCCCACGTCTCCAGGAGACGTGCAGGGACGTGGTGCGTACCCACGAAAGGTGCATGGGATTACCTGCAGGCACGTGTAGGCTTGCACTCGAGGGCATCATCTGCCGTTACCTGAACCCAGCACTGGGCAGGCCCCACGTCCGGGCATCCTCACGTGGGGGCGGGTGATCGGGCGTTTCCAGGTGAGTGCACACCGGAATGGCCAGCCCCTTGCACATAGCACCCGCCACAGACTCGCTGTGACTGGCTCCGAGCTGACGCTGGGACCGGGTGACCAGCCTGTCCGCACTGGGCCCGCAGCCCCGGGGGCGCCTGGGACCGAGCCCTGGCTGCCAGCTCCGAGAAGGGGGTTAAGGCCTTTCTGCGTCAGCTGGGTGCCCCCACCCCCTTTCCATGCTCTGCCCCCCTTTTGTCACTCCCCAAAATGGCCAGTGCAACTCACACCCAGCTCCCCCCATTCACCCCCACCCCAGGTGCCTCTCCTGCCCCACCCCTTCTGCACGGGTCAGGCAGAGACAGGGGTGTCCCCTGACTCCTTGCGCTGGGTGGAAGTAACCAGGTCCCTGCCCCGAGGCGCTTGCAGTCAGACATGTTGGTGCCCCGGGGGAGGCGCAGAGACTTGGAAATCAGCCGTTGTGCGGCTCTCAGCCTTCCCAGGACCCAGCTGTGGGTCACTTGCTGACCTTACTGGCCATTAGAGCTTCGGGGGAAGCCGGGCCCGGCTCTTTCTCTGTACCGACGTTCTGGAGCTGCGTTCCCCGGCTTATTTGGAGGCCAGGAAGACACAGGCCCTGTGAGAATGGGCGTGGGTGGAAACCCGGCTTGTGGCCCTGGAAGAAGCAGACTGGGCTGACCCCGAGTCCCTGCGAGCTGGCTTGGCTGAGTAACCTCTGCGGCTCTCTGGAAGGGAATGAGGGTGCAGCCGTCCGCTCTGCACCACTCCAGTGTTTATCATTCCAGGCCTGCTATTTGAGCCGGGCTGCATGCCTGGATCCCAGCGCCTCGCTGGACGAGCGTCATCCGTCCTTCGTACCCCCGGCCTTGGGGTCGTCTCCAGCGACAGCCACGCCTGCCTCTTTCCCTATCGCTTCCAAGCCAGCTCCCGAAGCGTCTCCACATGCATCCGATGCCCCCCCTTGGGGCAGATCCTCAGCGGCAGCTGCCCTGATTTATCCCTGCCAGGGACCCGGCCCGTGATCCTAGGAGGCTGCGGCTCGGAGCTTTCGGTTCCGGCCTGTCATTAAGGGCTGGCTTGTAAAGCGCTCGGCAATATTCCCGTCGCAGCCCGCGAATGGCGCCCGGCTGGGGTGCATCCTTTCAGGCCTGGATCCGCCCCCCACCTCTCACCCGCAGAGGAGTTGCAGGGCTGATGTGGGGAGCTGCCAGGCTGAATGTCCTTAACGGGCTTTGGGCTTCGGAGCTGGAAGGGGCAAGGTGAGTGCCAAGGGCTAATTGTGGAGGTGGATCCCAGAGGGGCTAACCGGGGGCAAGGCGAGGAACGGGGCAAAGGGTGTTTTCAGGCAGCCTTCCCACCCGCTGAGACGTGCGAGGCCGCATCACTTAGGACGTATAAAGGCAGCCTGGTCTACGCCCTGGAGACCCGAGATCCTGTGCAGGCCCCGGGACGAGATGGGACCCGACAGGACAGACCCGTCTGTTTGTTCCGATGCTCCCAGCAGGCTGGGCCGAGGTGCATGCACAAGGCTCGGTCCCAGAGAGGCGTGAGAAACGCAGGCAGGCAGAGATCCCAGCCAAACACAGGTCCCTTTATCTACTCTTGTACGTATCCGGCCTGATTCCTTGCTGGGTTCTCAGTGACGTCTGCCTGTGACAAATGATCCTTCGCAAACAGCCATGAGGCAGCCGAGCTGGGCCTGGGACGGCGGGCGGCCCTGATTGATTTGCCTGGCCTCCACCGGGCTGGGAGTTTCCGGAGGGCAGAAACAGCTTTGCCTTGTGGAGGGAGGGAAGGGTCTGAACCAGCCCCCAGCCCAGCTCGGGTAATAATCCCCCGACTTCAGCTCTAAACCTGGAGCTGTGTTTCCCACCTGGGTGTCTGCCCCTCTTCGAGATCTCCCTGAGCAGGGATTGTCAGGACCTTTGAAATCAAGCCCTCGACCAGAACAGCAATCGTCCTCTTTCCCGGCCCCCGCCCTCCACCCTCTGCACCCCGCAGCAAACGTGTCCTGACACCAGCTGCTCCCTGGAGCAGCAGAGCAGAAAGGCGGTGCCAGGCTAAGGGAGCTGTGACAGCTGGAGGGGTTTTTACTGAGTTAAAGATGAAAACGACTAATACACTTGGCTGTGCCATTCATCTGCTTTACCCTGCTCCTGCATTCTTCATCTGCCACCGACTTTCATATCGCCAGCCCGGAGCGGCGCTGGAGAAACTGTAGGGGGAGAAAGCCGCTGCGTGTCGGTAGCTTTATAAGGGGTAACTGGGCCTGCAGCCCGCGATGGTGGTGTGAAAGTGGAGGCTGGCTGCTTCAGCTAAAATGTTCTGCAGTGAAAGAGGAAACACTTGTGGCATTTAACACGATATCATTAGGTTTCAGAGTCAACGCCCTCCTGTGATGAACAAGGCAGTTCACACCTTTCAGAGCTACTGTTTCAGGCTGGCGGCAGACTCAGCCATTTACATTTGTCGCGCGGCTTTTAGGCTATTCTTCACGCTCGTAGGGGCTGAAAACAACGTGTATAGTTTTTAAACGGACGCTCAGACGCTGGAGCCTGTTTCTGCGGCTAAGTTCATAGAAAGTGACGTGTGGCCTGCACAGAGTTCTGGGCTCAGCCGTTAGTCACGGGAGAAGCCCTGAACCAGTGCTGGAGGTGCTGTTTTCAGGTCATCTGTGAGACCGGAGGGCTGATTTCCTGCAATCTTCCTTGCCAGAGGGCTCTTCACTTCCAGAACTATCGCGGGGCGAGACAGTGCTGTGCACTGTTAAACAGAGGCCCTGCTCACCCCAGAGGTGGCTGCATATCAGAGGCAGGTGAGGTGAGCCTTATGTTTCCCTGTGTACAGGGTCCACCAAGTGCTGTGGGCTCCTTCGTGATGAAAGGAGCTGTAGAAACGTTCACCATTATGATTTACACAGAGAGGCTTCGTCTGAGATCGGGGTCCTGTTGTGCTAGGTGCTGTACAGACACACAATCCCTGCAATCTAGAGACAAAGGAAGTCTTATGATCTCCATGTTACAGCAGGGGATCTGAGGCACCAAGAGATGAAGTGACTTGCCCTGTGGTTATGCTCTGAGTCTGTGACCGAGGAGGGATGAGTGCTCGGCGATCCTGAGGTCCGGCCCAGCCCACTAACTGTACGGCCAGTCTCCCTGTTTGCTGTTGGTGAGCTGCGTATTAAACAATAACACCACAGGATCTCAAGCAGTGCAATGCCACCCTTGCTGGCGCTCTGCCTGCAGCTTTGCAAATGTGCACCCGAATGCAGACTGGATCATGCACACGCATGCTGGAACGCACCTGGGTGCAGCCTGAAACATGCAGACGCATGCCAGAATGCACACGGATGCAAACAGTACCGTGCACATGCATGCTGGAATTCACACAACTGCAGACTGAATTGTGCAGACGCATGCCAGAATGCACATGGATGCAGACAGGACCATGCACACACATGCTGGAACACACACGGATGCAGACAGCACCGTGCATGCACATGCTGGAACGCACACGGATACAGACAGGACCGTGCACACACATGCTGGAACACACACAGATGCAGACAGGACCGTGCACACACATGCTGGAACGCACACGGATGCAGACAGCACCATGCATGCACATGCTGGAACGCACATGGATGCAGACAGGACTGTGCACACACATGCCAGAACGCACACGGATGCAGACAGGACCGTGCACACACATGCTGGAACACACACAGACAGGACTGTGCACACGCATGCCAGAACGCACACGGATGCAGACAGGACCGTGCACACACATGCTGGAATGCACACGGATGCAGACTGGACCGTGCACACACTTGCCAGAAGAGTCCCGCATGCACGCTGGGGCCGGGATGCTCCCTCAGGCTGAGCTGACGCTGCTAGGTGGGAGCAGAGCGACCTGCCCGCCTTGCTCTCCGCACTGCCCCACGCATGCTTTGCCTCCTTGTCTCACTGTGCTGAGTCCCATCTCCCACAGAATCCACCACACCCCCCGGTAACAGGGAGCCCCCGCAGGGGGCGGCGGCACTTAGCGGCAATGGAGGCTGTTGCTCTGAGAAAGGGGCGGATGGGTGGGGGTGCAGGTCAGGAGTGAGGAGCATCAGCGGAGCAGGGGCCAAGGGTAGATGGAGAACAGTGGGGCGGGGGGGCTGAAGGTTGGGGTAAGGTTCAGCGGCAGAGCTGTATGTGGGGAGCCCAGGGCTGGGATAGCAGGGGCTGTGGGTCGGGATTGAGGGGCATCGGCAGAGGTGACGGCAGGTCGGCAGGGGATTGCATACCGGATCCAAGCCTGTATCCCACCCTGAGACTCCAAATGCCCCAGTGGCTTTTATTCATTGCACTGGCCATTGCTAGAGGCTGCCCCCAGCTCTGAGCCCCCCCACAGGGCCACCACCATGGGCGGGATTAGTGTAAATCCCGGTGTGGAGCCTTTGGGATCGGTCCCTGCTAAAGTCCCTCCATAGGCCTGGCCAGGAACAGGTAGGGGACGCGACAGTCTGAGATGCAGACGTGGGTCATCATGGCGTGGACCAGAGGAGCAGCCAGCCTAGCACAGACCCCTTTGTCCCCCCGCTCTCCCTCACTGGCCAAAGGAAAGGGACAGGCCAGTGGTGCTGCCAGCATATGGGCCAGCCTAGGGCAAGATTTCTAAGCATAAGCAAGAGATCTCCAAGCTGCGTGGCTCGAGTTAGCGCAAGAGGATATAGAACGCTGGCAGATCACTGCACTGTCCTTTGGAAACCTCAGACCATAACTCATTTGTGTGTGTGTTTACCTGCTTTCACCTTGTAACGCCCTCTGTTGCTTTTTCTTAGTTCATAAATCTTTAGTTAGTTTATTACAGGATTGGCTACAAGCCTTGTCTTTGCTGTGTGATCTAGGGTGCAATTGACCAGTCACGTATCCCAGGTCAATATGTGGGATTCAGGAGGTAGCCTGAATATTGCTGTGATCGTTGGCGTAAGAGGCCGTCCAGCACAAAGGCAGGCTTGCCTCGGTGGCAGGGTAGACCGGCGTGCCCAGGGAGACTGTTCTGGGACTCCAGGCCGAGGCTGTTACAGTGCTCGAGGAGTTCACACCTGGTTGGTGAAATCTAAGTCAAGAACTCGCAGCCGGTTTGGGGTCCGTGCCCTGGTTCTGGTCAGTCTGCCCGGAGGTGGGCACTCACGGCTGTGAGCCAGCTTGACACCATCACATTTATCAACATCCTTCTTGAACTGGGGGCACCAGAACTGGCCCCAGCATTCCAGCAGCTGTTGCACCAGTGCCACACACAGAGGTAAAATAACCTCGCTGCTCCTGCTGGAGATTCCTCTCTTTATGCATCCTGGGGTCGCATTAGCTCTCCTGGCCGCATAGCCACACAGGGAGCTGATGTTCTGCCGATTACCCGCCGCCATCCCCCATCTTTTTCAGCGTTTACCAGGGGATCGCGGCCTGGAAAAGCATGAGAGCTGCACCATCCCCAGTGGACGCGCGGGAGGTACTGTGGGGCTGCCAGAATGCAGGTGCCCATGCTGGGATCAGGCCAGGACACCAAGCCTATCACCTCTGCTCTTGTGAAATGAGCCACGGGATTTTTAATGACCCGAGCTGTGGTTTCCATCCCCTCTGGAAGGCCTGGACCACAGTCACCGTCTGCTACCAAGGGTTTCTGTCTGTCTCAGGTATGCACATGGCCACTTCACTGGAGTGTCTGAGCACCTCACAATCTTTACTGTATTTACTCTCAAAACTCCACTGTGAGGCAGGTCCAGGTTATGATCCCCACTGTACAGAGGGGAAACTGAGGCACAGAGAGGCTAAGTGACTTCCCAAGGTCACACGGGAGGCTTGTCGCAGAGCCGGGACTTGAACTCGTCTCTGGCTAGCATCCTGGCAGCAAGGCCACCCGTCCTTTCATGGGCTGAGGAGGCAGCGTTGACTGTGGGGAGCTCGGATGATTCGGTGTGTGGGGCTGCCCGGCTCGCGTGGGGTCCCTCGTGGTTAATGTGACCAGAGCCAGCTTGACACACGGTGTCCAAGCCAATCTCGAACCAACAGGGCTTAGGAAGGACCTTTCCCCGTGGGTGCGATTGACGTGGAGCTGACTCCTGTACTGTTGGGGTGTTTATATTAGGTTAAATAATCAGGGCCATTGGGGAACAATGAGCCCTGCCTGGTGAACACTTAAGGGCCGTTACGGGACAACGGCAGAGCCATCGGTTCTGAGGAGTCTGGCCAGAACGCCTGCGGAGCTGACCCAATTGGTCTGGACCAGCAGGGCTGGAACCTGGGAACGGAGAGGGACAAAGGACCTCTGGCTGGATGGAGAGAGACCCTTTCCTTCCACAGGGGAGGTGTCAGGAGCAAGGACTTTCCACGGCACCTGGCCCGTCTCTGGGCCGCCTGTGAGCACAGCAGGGCCGCCTGGTGGAGCGCTCCGCCTGACTGGCAGGATGTCAGCCCGTCCGCTCGGAAACCCGATGGCAGCCCCTGAGCTCTGTCTGTTCACGTCTGCAGCTGTGATCGCTCCCGTGCCTGCTCTACTCCTGCCCTGCTCCCCTACTGCCTTCCTACCTCCAACTGTCACCCTCGGCTCCGGCGTCTGACTCCCGCTCCCACCATTAGGCAAGACTGCCCACGGCCCGGTCCGTGACTGGAGGCAGTTGCTGGGGAGCTCTGCAGGCTGACACGGGCACTCTGCGGGGTGTCTCTCTGGGGAAGTGACGCTTGCCTAGGCTGGTGATGGCGAGAGACGAGCTCAGATAGACGTGGGCAGACTGTTTGTGGTTCTCAAATCCTTTTCTCCGCATGCCTTCTTCCGGCCGCTGAAATAAACAGCGCCGTGGTTTAAGCCGGCTGCTTGGTCGCTCCGCTGGGCACAGGTTCCCGAAGGGGAGAACGGCAGGTGCCGATCCCCGTCTGCCCAGTTGAGCCACACGGCACTGAGAGTGGAAGAGACAGGATAGCGGCTCCGCCAGACCCAGGGCCATGGCAAATGGTTCCTTGCACTGGGCACCGTCAGAGGCAGGCGTCTGAAGGTCCTGGAGCCCTGCTCTGGTCCAGGCTAATGATCTCCTGGCTTCCTGCCACATCTGTGGGTGGCAGCCGCTACCGAGAATCCTGGCCCACGTCAGGCGTGCATGGGCCCAGGGAGCGTCCCATTGGTTCTACGCTGATGCTATGGCAGGTTGGGATGGTGCCTCAGGGCGGGGATTGGCTGGTACCGTTGCTGCACAAGTAGCTGTGGCTTTGTGGAGAAGGCCTCTCTTTCCCTGGCCAGCCCCGTCTAAGTCTGTGGAGTGGCTGCAGAGTGGTCCCGGTCCTCTGCCCCAATGCAGCGTCCTCAGCCAAGCATTCCAGAGCAGCTTAGGGACATTCGAGCCACACAAACCTCTTAAGAGGGTCGTGCTACAAATGGGGGAAACTGAGGCACGGGGCAGCAAAGTGACTTGCCCAAGGTCACCACCAGATCAGTGTCAGAGCTGTGGGTAGAACTCAGGTTTTAGGAAGCCTAGTCCCTTGCTCTAACCACTGCGCTATGCTACCACCGTATAGTTCCCAGCAGGTGGCTTGTAGATCTCACTGAAGAAAGGGAGGGTAGGAGCTAAAATGGGTCCCCAGGAGGAAAGGTGGCCTCCCGAAATCTTTCGCTCTGTATCTGCAAGGTGAGGGGCAAAGCTGAGCGGCTTCAGACTTTCTGCTGCAGCATCCAGCGTTTGCCCGTCCTCTAGCAGGGATGACAGGAGTGCGATCAAGCCCCGCAGCCGGGCATGCTCTGCAACTCATGCCGATGCAGATCGGACGCGCCCGTCAGGCTGGCAGCGAGTTGCCAGCGCAGCCCTTGATACTGCAAAATCTGGGCGCCCGGCGCTGAGTTCTCATCGCCCCAGCTTTGTGCTAGGAATGGTCGGCTCGGCTCACGAATGAGGAAGAGCGCGGCGACGAAGGGGAAAGATCAGTGCATGAGGGCGACGTCCAGCTCTCTGGGTGGGCCTTGTTCTCTGTGCGTCCGTCATTTCTCCAGGTGTCTGTCTGATTCTCCCAGTGCGTCTGTGGTCCCCGGCATGCGATATGGACCAGCCGTCAGATCTCTCTGCAGTCCGTAGTTCTGCTCCACCTCTGTGTCCTCTCTCTGATCTCCAGTCTCTTCTCTGTGTGGGGATTTATTCCCTGGTGTCTGCATCCCCTACTGAAACAGACAGACCCCCCAGCCCATAGCGGAACTGCCCTGTCCGCAACTATCCAAGGGCACCTTGTTAGTGGCTCCACCGGGGCGGGGTTCCTCCTCCTATGGATCTGAGCAGGCCCCGTGCTGTTCAATGGTGTACCGAGTGGGGGCCAGGCCCCCCAGTGCCGGCCTGCTGGGGGGAGCCGGGTCGGCCCTTCACGATGTGCAGGAGGAGGGGGAGGCAGGAGGCTCTGAGGGGCTGCCCCATCTGAGCCGGCACCATAAGTGCCGGAAGGGGCAGGGATGGCAGAGCCAATCCTGCATTTGTGCCCTCCCCCTCAAGCTTTAAGCCCCCCACCCACCCTGCAGGTACAGACCCCCCCTTCCCTGGGGCAGCTGGGGGGCAGCGTCGGGACCCCTCCTGCCTTGCACAGAGGGGAGGGGCGTGAGGCCTGAGGGAGGAGGGGCACAAATGTAGGCTTGGACCACGGGCGCTGGGGAGCTGTGTGCGTCTCCTCGATTCTATGGCCAGGAAAGTCCTACGGCCTGCGCTGGGCAGGGGGTCCCATTCGATTATCTCAGTGGTCTCTTCCTCTGGGACGTCCTCCCTGGGTCACTGTGCCTCATCTGTCTTCAAACCTCACTTTCCGACAGGCCACCGCTCCTCTCCCTCGCTGCTCGGCTCTGCAGGGAAAACCCATCACGAAATAAAAGCATCTGGTATTTTTTGAACCTTGTTGGTGTTCCGGGCTTTTCCCCCCCTCCTGCCTGCCCTATAAAATTTCTCCTCCTCTGTGTCCCGCAGAGATAACACCCGTTAATAACAACAGAGACTAGTGCCTCCCACCAGTCTTGGCTTTCCAGGCCCAGGCCTCGTTAAACTCTGCAAGGAAAGACTGACTAAGCGCAATGCATAAATCACACAGGCCCAGGGATCGGACACTCCAAGGAGATTTTATTTATTCTCCGATGTCAAATAAAAAAAAGGGGCCAGCCCCTTGGGCCGGCGGCTCTGCAAACTCAGCAGGCTGCAGCGAACGGGGTTTGCCATGGAAATGCACGGCGCGTTCCGCAGCGCAGACCAGCCCCGATACTCCCGCGCCTTGATTTATGAGGCTGATTAAATATTTCTCAAACAGCTTTCATGCTGAACTGACGGCAGCTTTCTGGATTTATAGCGGGCGCTGCCTCCTGGAATAAATCACGGTGCGCCTCGTGTAAAGTGCAATGTCACAAACGGTAGAGGATAGCGTTCATTTTGTTTTCTGGGTTCGAATACAAATGGGGAATGGGATAGGTGAGGCGTCTGATGTGAAGGAGAAAAAGAAGAACACTGTCTGTTGTGTCAAACTTCAACTGGAAGCTCTTTGGGGCAGGGACTGTCTTTTTGTTCCATGCTTGTTCAGCGCCTAGGAGGACCGAGGCCCAGGACTGAGCTGGAAGGGGCTACAAAGCAGAATAATACTGATAGACATAAGAAGAGCCACATTGGGTCAGAGCAATGGTCCGTCTAACCCAGTTTCCTGTCTTTTGACAGTGGCCAATGCCAGGAGCTTCAGAGGGAATGAACAGGACAGGGAATCATCAAGTGACCCATCCCATTGGCCATTCTCTGGCTAACAGCAATCCCTGTCCATCCTGGCGAATAGCTATTGATGGACCTGTCCTCCATGAAATTATCTAGCTCTTTTTTGAACCCCGTTATAGTCTTGGCCTTCACAACATCCTCTGGCAAGGAGTTCCACGGGTTGACTGTGCGTTGTGTGTAGAAATATTTCCTTTTGTTCATTTTTATACAAAGACACAAATGCCACCGAAGTATTCGTATTAATTATCTGAGTTACAACTGAGATCAGAGCGTGTTTGTGCCAGGTGTTTTGTACATATGGCAAATACTAAGAGACAGCCCTCGCCCTTGAAAACTTAGCATCTACATAGATAACACAAGCCGAGAATGGGAGAAAGGGAGGGTTATTATTTCCATTTTGCAGATGGGGAAACTGAGGCAAAGTGAATTTTTTTTTTAAGGGACAGATTTGCACACGCACCAATGGGAGTGACTCCCCTTTGAAAACCTCCTCCTGGAATGCCTGGCCCAGGGTTTCACAGTGAGTCTATGACAGAGCCAAGAACTGAGTCCCAGTTCTCCTGCGTCCCAGTAGCTTATCCACAGCCTTCCTCTCTGGCCGTTGACCTCCCCCTAAAAGAGAACGAACAAGGGAGAGATGCGAGTCCTGGGAGACCGAACGCCTGGTTTGTTCCCTGGCTTTGCCGCTGACTTGCTGGGGGACCTCTGTCAAGTCATTTCCTTTCTCTGTGCCTTAAGCTATGTCCACACTGCAAACGATACAGTGGCAGAGAGGTCCTATGGTGCTTTAGTGTAGACACTCCCTGCAGCGACGGGAGGGCTTCTTCCATCGCGGTAGTAAATCCACCTCGGTAGCTAGGTCGACGGAAGAATTCTCCCCTCAGCCTCGCCCAGCTTAGGTGAGTTAGCTACATCTCTCTGGTAACGTCTACACTGCTATTTTTAGCCCTTCAGCCCCAGCCCTGCCAGCCTGCATCAGTTGACCCGGGCTTTGAGACTCGATGTAGCGGGCTTTGCTTGTCAGTGTAGACATACCTTCGGGGGGGGGGGGGGGGCGAGTTTTTGACACCCAGAGCGACGTAGAGGGTGTGTAGACCAGTTCTCTGATTTGCCGCCTGTAATAGGGGGATCCTGATAACCCCTGTTTATAAAGTGCTTTGAGCCCGACAGGTGATAGCCACTGTGTAAACCCCAGGAAATATTCTCAGTTATTGAGTGGCAGTAAAATACAGGCTGGTGAGAGTCATTTACCCATCTCTCAGGAGAATAAGCTAATTAACGGAGCTTTGTAAAACAATATGAGGTGCTGAGTATTGTTATTTCTCTTCCCTTCTGTAACTGGAGTGATCATTTAAACGTGGTTGACCTAACGGTACTTTACAGTGAGAAACATGAAGAGCTCAATCTATTTATCTTATCAAAGAGAAGGTTAAGAGGCGATTTGATCTCTGTCTACAAGCCCCTACCTGGGGCAGAGGGCTCTGCAGGCGAGCAGACAAAGGCAGAACAAGATCCAGTGGCTGGAAAATGAAATGAGACAATTTCAGACTGGAAACAAGGTGCCATTTTTTATCAGGGTAATTACCCATTGGCAGAGTTCAGCATGAAGCCTTTACATCAGTGCCTTTCTAAAAGGTCCACGCTACTTCAACCAGCTGTTACTGAGCTAGATGTAGGAATGGGTGAAATGTTATGCCCTGTATTATGCTGGAGGTCGGACTAGATAATCTTAAAGGTCCCTGCTCTCCGGTCTTAAACCCTGGGGATATATGATAGGGGATGTTTGAAGTTCTTAATCTGAGGGTTGTGGCAGTGTGATGCTCCTGGGACACAAACAGGAAATTAAAAGGCAACCAATTCAGAAATGGACAAAAGAGAGTCACGTAGCGTGTTAACTTGTGGAACTCATTGCCACATGATATAACTTAGCGATATTTTCTTAAAGGGTTGGATCAGTTGTCTGAATGAGTGATGACTCTCCAGAAGATCAAATTGCAAAGACTGGTAATTCTCATTCCTCATGGCACAAACGGGTGACCAGCTGGGATCAGGAAGAAAATTGATCTTCGTGGTACTGCCTGATTGGATTTTCACAGTTCCCTCTGAAGCATCTGACATTGGAGATAAGCCTTGAGACTAGATGGACTACTAATTTGTTCTGGAACTGGAACGGTGATTGTCCAGTTATTATTTGAATTACAGGCACACCCAGAACTCCCAACTAGAGCTCTGTGAAAAATGAATTGTTCAATTCGCTGGCAATGCCAAAAAATTAGAGGGGGGGCGGAAGGGGAAATCATTTCAGGTTGAACCAAGCAAAATTTTTCAAAATGTTCAGTGAATTGAAAAGTAAAAAACAAAAACAAAAATTGTTTCAGGTTGGACGAAATGTTTCGTTCGGCCCACAATGAAACATTTCCTTTTCCTTTCGAGCGTTTTTGACCATTTTCCATTTTAAAAAACAGAACTGAAAGAAATTTTGAAATGGAAAATTGTTCTGCACCAAATAATCAAAACGCTTTGACTTTTTGGAACCGGGGGGCTGTGGATTTTTTTCCTCACTAACAATTTGGTGAAATCAACACCAATTTGCACAATGTTTCTGCATATTTTTGCCACCAAAAAAAAGTGTTTGAGTTGAAAAAATTCTCCCATCGCTGCTCCCCGCCGGTTATGCTAGCTGACATCCAAATGCATGCTTCAGTCTGTGCCTGGAAAGCTAACCAGACAAGAAAGACACCGGGCAGGAAGGGAACAGCAAAAAGAGATGAGATGACTTAACCAAGGGAGTACAGCAAGTCAATAGCAGAGCCAGCAGTTGACCTCAGGAGTCCTGAGTCCCTGGTGAGTGCCCTTGCCACTAGACCATGCCGCCTGCCTGTAAATTCGCTGAAATAACCAACCTGCTGGCAGAGTAAGTGTCTTTGTGTCAGAGGGGCCATATGCTCCCCTGGCATGGATGCTCTCTCCCGAAGCGCTGAGTTCTCCACCATTTGCAAGTAACACATGGAAGTCTGAACTGGCCTTGTAAAAGGCAGGTGCTAAACGCGGCGTCTTTATTGCCGTCCCAGCCTGTCTTCATAGCAGGAGAGAGAGCAGACCATAAATGTGTCATTCTGCGGCTGGAGGAATGTAAGCAGCCGCCCAGTTCCGGGGAGGGTGGGGGGAAGCAGTGGGGCGAGGTGGGAAGAGAAGGGACAGGGACGTAGTGGGGGTGGGGACAAAGCACAGGGCGGAGAGAGGCTGATCAGAGACCCGACCTGTGCTATCACATAACATCCCTGCCCTCCCCTTGAACCTGCCATCAATTGGGCTCTCGGGCCATCTGGAGGTTCTGCCGACTTGATCATTGATCTTGGGGCTTCAGACACCCACCAGAGCCCGGGGTGAGAGTTATCTGACTAGCACCTTCCAACACCGCCTGGCGTTTGGGGCTGAGGGCGGGTTCCATGTCGGGACCACCGAAAAACGAGATCTCTGCCCCGCGGGAGTGTCCGCTATTTTGACCTGAAACGTTGCAACTTGCGGTGGAATTAAAACCTCTGACAAAGTGTGATGGTTTCCGTTCGACATAGACTCCTAGAAGATAAGGGTTGGAAGGGACCTCAGGAGGTCGTCTAGTCCCACCCCCTGTTCACACAGGAATCTCTGCAGCCTCCTGAACCGCCGTGGTGCCTCGTGTTTCTGGGTTCCTTGTGCCCCCTGTTCTCTTCAAGGGGCTCAGCTCCCTGGCCGGGCTCCATCTTCCAGGAGGCACCATGGTTTCTTCCTGCCCCAGGATGTTCAGCCGTTTGTGCCGCTGGGCCTGCGGGAAGTTCAGATTTTGACCAAACCTCAGGAAAGCGTTTCCCTCAGAATGTTTCCGCTGGCCCTAGGGAAATCGGAGGTGAACTCACTCTAGTTTATGGGTGCTCGCAGCTGGGCCATTTGCAACCAAAGGGGTAACAGAGACAAGAGGGAGACATAGGAGTGGCCAGGGGGCATCACACACAGGGCCCATCAAACCCCGTATCTTGTCTTTGACAGTGGCCAGCTTTGGAGGAAGGTATAAGAACTCCCTGCGTTGGGCAAGTCTGGAATAGTCGGGCTATAGAGAAATTTATTCTGACCCCTTCTGTCCCATTCCTCTTTTTTAGGGGCTGGCTTGTGCTCTGACACAGGAGGATTTATCACCTTTCTGGTGTATTTTCTATCTCATGTAATCTGTAATGTCCAATCTTTTTTTTGTCTCCTGCTAATCACCAGGGCTCCCTGGTATCTTGTGGCAATGAGTTCCACAGTCTCATTTGCTCTCCAGTGCGATCTATCCTCCATTGGACTGTGTTACCCCAAACAGCTGGGCACATGCTCCTTCTCAACTATGAGGGGTCGAAGTCCACTAAGGTCCTTTGAAAGCTGGTCTCAGATTTGCCCTCTGGCCTTTGAGGTTTGCTCTATGCACCCACACACGGAGCCTTGTCATTCTCTTCAACGAGCAGTGGCAAGTCACAGCCTTTTTTATTAGAATCCGGTCGTCCTCGGGGCCTGGCCTGTTACTCTGGGGCATATCCCGAGTGCTAGCAAAGGAGAAGCTCATTCTCCATTGGTTGGTTTTCAGTTGGGTCCTGCATCTGGCTGCCCTGAAAGGAGCCCTGGACCAGAAGGCAATCAGTCCTGTTGATTTCCGGGGGACGGTCAGGCTCTACGTGGCTTTGCAGGTTTTTAAAGCCTGCACTGGTTTGCTGGCTCTGTCTAGAGACCCGAGCCTCTTTGGCATTTACAAAGAGCTTCCCGGACCCCATTTATTGTCAACGGGAGTCACACAGGCGCGGCAGATCAGGGAGTGAGCCCCCAAGCGGGGGACTCTCGCCCTAGGCAGCACGTCAGACTCTGTTCTCTGCTAGATCCATGTAAATCTGAGAGTTGAATCTGGCCTGCAGCCCCCAGGCTCCAAGCTGGCACCACAAGAACCGTCATAGGCAGAGCAGATGATCAAGAGAGATTTCAGATCGGCAAGGCAGCGGAGTAATGCCGCATGGGCTGGAGGCTCCTACCCAGCGTTAGGGAAGGGTGAGGGGCTGGTCAACAAAAGCGTCCTCCCACTCAGCCACATGGCTGATGAAGTGTTAGGATCCAGAGCAGAGACAGAGACAGAGGTCCAGAGATCAATCTATCTATCGATCGATCTATCTTAGAGACAAGGTGAGTGAGGCAATATCTTTTATTGGACCAAATTCTGCTGGTGGAAGGTACAAGCTTTTGAGACTCAAAGCTCTTCTTCAGATCTGGAAAAGGTAATCAGGGCATCACCGCTAAATACAAGGTGGGACAGATTGTTCTGCATAAGGGTTAACCCGTGTTGGACCACTTAAAATGAGGTGGGTAATGAACATCTCTGCCACCATAGGCCAGGAGAGCTAGTGGGCTACAGATTGTGGTAATGAGACAGAAAACCTTGTCTTTATTGTCATTTTTGCTGTCTAGCAGAGTGATGAGTTTAACCTCCCAGGCTTGTCTGTTGAAGGTGTTGTGCAGGTTTCCTTTGAGGACAAGGACTGAGAGAGCAGATATCACGTGATTGCTCTATGAAAAGTCTTCGTGGTAGGGTGGCTCTGTCTTTTATCATTTTTCTGCGAGAGTTCATTCAAGGGCAGAGTGACCATCTGGTTTCACCTACATAGTTGCTGTGGCATTTGGATGCATTGGATGAGGACACCACATGTTGTGATAGGCCTGGGCAGGACCCATGAATCTGGAAAGGCACGTTGTAGGAGGCGCTGATCATTGTAGCGGTGGAGATACGTCTGCAGGTTTTGCATCTGTTGTTCTGGCAGGGTCTGGTGTCACTACAGTTGGTGCGGCCGGGTCTGTGGGGAGCTTGCTTCGGATGATGAGCTTGGTGAGGTTGGGGGGGGTCGTATGAAAGCCAGAAGAGGGGGTTCAGGAAAGATTTCTTTCAGGATGGGGGTTTGTAATTCTTTGACGATGCCCCGCGTGGGTTCCAATGTGACAACCAGGGGTGTGCGGTCGGTGGGATGGTTTTGAAGCAGGTTCTCTTCGGTTCCATGCTGCAATCTACTTCTCAGACTGAGTGTCCTTGTTTGGGGAAGGCGGTTTGGAGAGTGTTAAGGTGTGTACCCCTGACTTTCTTCTCGGAGCACATTCTGTCGTATCTGAATGCCTGGTTGTAGAGAACAGGTTTCTCGGTGTGTCTGCGATGGTAACAGGACCTGAGGAGGTACGTGTAGTGACCCAGGGGTTTTCTGTATATACCTGTCTGTTGCATTTTATTGGTGAAGCTGAGCATGGTCTCCCAGAAGCGGATGCTGGTGTGGTCGTGTTCTAGAGAGAGTTGGGTGGATGGGTGGCGGCTCCTGAAGTTGTGCTGGAAATCTGTGAGGGAGTTCAGGTCGTCCGTCCTGTCAATGTCTCTCAGGTACATTGTTGGTTTCCTGGTGCATTTTTCCAGCAATTCTTCCTCCAGGTGGCATACTGGGGACCCACTGACGTGCCCATGGCTGTTGCCAGGGATTGGACAAGGTGTTTGTTGTGGGTGAGGATGAAATGGCTGAGTCTGGCAATGGATTTGGGGTGGATTTCCGAGTGTTGTCCACTGACTTCTCATGGAATCACAGGAGTGTAGGACTGGAAGGGACCTCAAGACATCATCCAGCCCAGTCCCCTGCACTCCAGTCAGGACTACGTAATATCTAGCCCATCCCTGACAGGTGTTTGTCTAACCTGCTCTTAAAAAACTCCAGTGACAGAGATTCCACGACCTTCCTAGGCAATTTATTCCAGTGCTTAACCACCTTGAGCGTTTAAGCCCATTGCTTCTTGTCCTGTCCTCAGAGGTTCAGGAGAACAATTTCCCACCCTCCTCTTGGTAACAACCTTTTATGAACTTGAAAACTGTTCTGATGTTCTCCTCTCAGGTGTCTCTTCTCCTGACTCGTAGCTATTTGAGGCAGACCGTGATGCGGTTGTCATGGTGAGGGCTGTTGGTGTACAGGGCGGTGACATCCATGATGGGAAGAGTGGTGTCTTGAGGGAGGTTGTTAATGTTGTGGAGTTTCGGGGGGAAGTCGGTTGTGTCCTGGAAGAAACTGGCCCATTGGGTGGTGAATGGTTTGAGGATGGTTCCTGTGAGGCCAAATATGATGGGTCTGCCTGGGTTCCCCGGCTTGTGTCTCTTGGGGGCACATAGAAGGGCCGTGGGGAATGAGGTTGCAGAGTTTCTCGTGGGGTTCTTTGGGGCAGGATTTGATGCTGCCCTTACATTCCCGTGTGGATTGTGGTGCGGGGTCTTCTTTGAGTTCTGCATAGTCGCTGGTGTCAGGGACTTGTCAGCTGGTATTGTTGACGTAGTCATCACAGTTGAGGACTATGATGGGGCTCCCTTGGTCTGCTGGTTTGATCGCTCGCTGGCGCTGGATTTCAGGGCCTGCTTCGCTGTACTCTCACTGCTGGAGAGATTGGGTGGATGTGACGTGTGTTAAGGATTTCACAGTCGGTTTGTTTCCTGAAGCAATCCACATAACGATGGAGTGCGTGGTTCTGTCCGCTGTGCGGTGTCCAGTGGGGATGTGACGGTTGTGGGTGATGTCATCTTTGTTGCGAACAAATTCTTTGCAGAAGAGTCGACGAAAGGATTCTTCTAGTTCTCCTCATTTTACATGGGATCAGGTTCCTTGGTGGGGCAGAAGCTCAGTCCTTTGGAGGGGCCAGATAATTCAGCTCCAGGGAGGGGTAATCTGGGAGGTTGATGCAGTTGGAGCGTTGTGTAGCATCCATGCGGTGGGGCCTGGTGTCATGTTTTCTCCTGGTGGTGGTGTTCTGTGGAGTTGTTACAGCTGGTTCCACTTCTGAGTTTTGTGTTGTTTTTTTATCATGGTTTTGGGTTTCTTGCATGATCTCCAGGTTGGTTTCCTGATTTTTTTTTCCATCCAGTGTGTGGGAGCATATGATGATTTGTTTGTTGTTTGAGGTGGTATCTATCTATCTATCTATCTTTCTATCTATCTATCCACATACACACCTCTCATCTATCTATCTATCTATCTATCCACATACCTTAGGGAATGGGTACTTGGGGGGGGTAGTTCTCCCGGTGGCTATGGGAAGAAAGTTCCTGCATGGAAGGAGGTGTGAAGATGAAAGCAGGAGGAGACAGAAGGAGCCGCTGCCTGCGTGCGAGGCGTCGATGACCAGGTCACAAGGTGCAAGCCTGATGGCCTGGCCAGCAGTGTGCCCGGTGCAGCTGTGTCTGGGGCTGAGCAGAAAGCTGTGCATTCAGATGTGACGGCAGAGTAATAAAGAGCAGCTCTCTGGAGCAGGGCCAGCGTGTGCAGCGCCTGACGCCGTGGGGCCCTGATCTCAGCTGGAGCTGCTCCTGTGCTATCAACAACAACAGTTGTGTGCTGTCAGGTGTGGCCGGGCCGCCCTCTGCAAATGGAGCCTGGACAATCTGTGTTAGCAGGGGGGCCTTGCTTTCACCAGCCGGGGGAGGTATGGGGCAGGTGTTGGGATTGTCCTTAGTGTAGCCAGGACTTCTGGTTGTGTGAACGGGCCAAACTCTGGGAAGGAGGGTCCCGTGCCCCTGGGCTGAAACAAGGCACTTCGTGGCTCTCGGCACAACTCTCATCCCTGTACTATGGCCCCGCCCCCATGTGATGGCCCCGCCCCCATGCAGTGGCCTCGCCCCCATGCTGTGGCTCCACCCTCGTGCTATAACCCTAACCCCTTTTGGGGTAAATTGCAGAGTCACTAAAGATGGGGCTTCTCAGAGCTCTTTCTTCAGGCTCTCTGCAGACTCAGGCAGGCACCGGTTGCACTTGTGTTGTTTCCGAGCTTTTCTTTGCATCCACGGGGGCTGGAAAGATGTTTTTTCAAAGGACGTTGAGATGCTGACCCGTCTCGCAATCGATGCTGGAAGAGACAGGAGGCAGCCAGGCACAACAGGAAAACAGGAGAAGGAGACCTGGGTTCCTCTCCCAGTTGCTTGGTGAAATCACTTTCCCCCTCTGTAAAAGAGGGGTCATGCTAGCGACGCCCCGTGCTCTTGGTGGCAGGCAGGCGGGGCTGACATGGATGGACGACCAGGTGCAGTCCCTGAGCAGCTGGTGGAGAAGGATCTCTTGGCCCCTGTCCCACAGGGGCTGTAGAAACCCACGTGACGCTGTTAGAGAAAAGCACCCGTGCCCTCAGCATGATGCCCCAGCCCCCATGTACGAGGGGAGTGGGACTAGGTGACCTCCTGAGGTCCCTTTCCAACCCTAATCTGCTATGATTCTATGATACCAGTTTCCTTTCAGCCACCCTGGGACCAGCACTGCCCTTTAAATGAACCGGGCCACGGAGCAAATCTCTGAACCAGGCTGGCCCAGGGATTAGAAATGAAGTGCCTGGCTCCCGGACCTGAGACGCCCTCTCCTGCCCTGGCCCTGTGGCAAGACACCGGTAAATTACCACGCCCCTCCCGGGCCTTCATCGGCGCACCCCGCACAGCCTGGTTAATTAGGGGATCATTCGGCTGCTCGCCAACGGCTCGGTAAATGCAAGTGTAAGTAAGGGGCACCAGGCCTATGATGAATGGCAGTTTCCTTAGGTCTCTTGTGTGACACGGCGGCATGTTACACAGCTAATACCTAGTCCGGCCTGGAGTGCAGGGCAGTGGATTAGGAGACCTCTCGAGAACCTGTCTAGTCCTACACTTCTGTGCTTCTACTGGGCCTGGATTCTGCACCCATCTCCCCCTGGAGAACTCCAGAGCCCTCCCTGTGTCAGTGGGGTAGGATGTTCTGGCTCTCCGTCCTAAAGTGTTGTGTAAACAGCTGCCCACGTTGCACCCCAGAGGTGGCTGCATGTCAGCGAGGGGTGAGTTTGCACCGGGTGCGGTTTGCTTGGCCCTCTCTTGGGATGAGAGGGACTGTATAACGTACTGTGGCCTGGCAAAGAGCTGGCTGTCCCCCGCCCTGCGAAGCTGCCAGGACCTGAGACGCCCCCCGGCCCCCATGTCAGGCAGAAGGGCATCCGGGGACCCTCTTGACGTGAGTTTATCTGTGCAGCCAAACTCTGCTTTCCCTGGGCGCTCCCCACGGAGAGGCCACTGGACATGTGGGGAAATGCCTCCACGTGCCCACCTGGACTGGGGGTGGGGGAGGGCACAGGGGGCTAAGCCAGGGCACAGAGGAGACGCCAGGCGTGCTGGGGTGGGACTCCGAGGTGATGCGGGGAGCGGCAGAGGCGGCTCAGGGGCCAGGGCTGATCCTGGCGGTTTCTGGGGACGTGCTGCCCCACAAGGTTCCCAGGAATTCGGGGGTGGGTTTAGGGGCGCCAGGGGCCAGAGACAGGAGCCTGGGGTGTGGGCCTGTTTTGGGAACGGGGGAGGGGGCGTTCAGCTGCATCGGGGTGTCTTTAAATTGGGGGAGGGGGCTGCAGGAGGATTGGGCAGCTTGGGGGGGGGGGGGCAGCAGGGCTAGCACCACCATGAGACATGCCATGGGGGCTCTATTAGCCCCGAGCCGTACCTTAAGTTCTGCCCGTCAGAAGGTGGCCACCCCCTGCCCCAGCCTGGCGCCCCCACTGGCCGGGTGAGGTATTGACTTCCAGGGGAGAGCATGCACCCCCTTCCCGCAGCAGCCGGGGGTTGCACTGCAGGTCTCCCTCCCTGCTTCACTCCGTTACTGGGCCCCCTCTAGCGGTGTCTCCCCAGCCCGGGTGCATGACGCCTCTGTCTTGCGCTCCTTTGGCCGTGCTGTGAGGTTGGCTGCAGGCCGGGAGCCGGAGCTGGCCCGAGGGCCAGCGTCCTCGGCTGCCGGGTCAGTAATGATCTCTGGCCGTGGCTTAGCCGAGCCACGCCGGCTGTGAGCCAATCCCGTTGCAATCCTCCCCGGGATCCTGGGGGGGGGGGGGCGGAGGAAGGGGAAAAGGTGGGATGGGATTGTCCCAGTTTGTATTACATAACCCGCCCTCCCCGTCAGCGGGAGACTGAGGGCTGGTGGCAGGTGGGGGGCAAACGGCTGCCCGCCCCGCCATGTACGCCCGCACCTGTGCACATGCAACCTAGGCGTGAGTTGGATGGCAAGGAGGGGGGCAGGGCTCAACAGCCCTGAGGATCCCTTCTGGGTCATGTCGGATGTTCCCCCAATCTCATGCTTCAGGGCTCCAGATGGTCTCTGTCAGGGGTCAGGAAGGACTCCCCTCCCCTATCCCCAAAGCATTTTGTTTTCCTCCTTCTTCTCAACATCAGGGCTGGCCCTGGCTGGAGATGGGCACTGGGTGAGGTGGGCCGGGGCTCTGAGGTAGCACCGAGTCTTCTCTCTCTCTCTCGGGTGTGTGGCTGGCTAGTTCTTGCTCCCAGGCCCAGGGTCTGGCTGATCCCCATATGTGGAGTGTTGGGGGGAAATGCAATGGCCTGGGCTACCCGGAAGGATCTGACGGCCCCTTCTAGCCTTAAGCTCTGCGGACGGATGCTGTCGCCCTCCGCGTTGGGTGGGAGGGGAAAATAAGCGAGGGGGCAGAAGGAAGAAAGGCTCTGAGCGAGGCAGGTGTGTGACAGCCTGTTGGGGGATGGGCGGAGAGGAGAAAAAGCCGTCCTGGGCCTGGGAGACAGGCAGCTGGGCAGGGGTCTCTGCCCCTCTGCCTCGCCGCCCTTTCCTGATTTCCTTGTGTGTATTTCCAACGTGCCCATCCCCACGGTCTCCAGCCGCCTGCACTGGTAACCCAGGACCCGGCGTGGCACTATTCACCCTGTGGCTTTCTCCATCGGGGCTGGATTCCCCGTCCGTGCGCTGCCCGGGGTCACCTTCCCAGCTCCCGCCCCCCCACCCCCTCCGCCTGGCTGGCTCGCTGGAGAACCGTGGTCGCGGTGACCCCATTGCAATAACAAGAGGGAGAGGCGCCCGGCGAGGGGGGAAATGTTTGCCTTGAGCTGGTGGGAAGGTCTTGGAAGGAGAGCGGCACAGGACGGGCCTGGCCGGGAGCCAACACAAAGCGAAAAAACTGCCAGTTTCTGTCGGCACAAACACTCCCCTTGGCTACCGCTGGGATTTTCCATGACACCAGCCGCTCCCCCGTTTGCTTGGCTGGCCCTCGGCCGGTGAAGGGATCCATCCACCTCGCACCGTGGGGGCAGGAAGGGGGGTTGGAGACACTGAAGTCGATCTGACAGCCTGGGCTGTGGGACGGATCCTGGAGAAACTGGGCGGGCGGGAGGACGAGGAGGGGACGGAGGTGGACGGTGGAAAGGGGCGTCCCTGCAGACATGCACGTAGCCCGGTGCCGAGGGCGAGTCTGGGCCCCAGGCACCCGAACCACCCGCCGGTGACACAGGGGTCTGCCCGCGCACCTCACAAGCTGCCTTCCCCGCTGGCTGTCCCTCTGTCTGCAGATTCCACCCAGACGCCCGCCTCTGGGCCGGCCACAGAGGCCCGGTTGGTTCACTTCCCGCCCGATCTGTCTCTCTCTCTCGCTTGCCAGGCCCCTGGCTACGCGGGGAGCAGGTGGCGCTGGGCCCTGGCCCTCAGGGACGTCCCAAGCAATGGAAATGGAAAAGGCTCGTCCACGCCTGCGTTCCCAGTACCACTGAATAACGCCGGGCTCCTGTATCTAAAGCGCCTCCTTTCATGCCAGACGGCCTGGCTTTCGGGGCCTTCACGCTCCTGGGGGCTGGGACCGGGTCAGAGCTCCTCTGCGAAGCACAGCTAGGACAGTCAGTGTTTGGCTAGGGGGAAGCAGGGCGTTGCAGTGAGCTGGGGGGGTTCTGCCGGAGACGCGCTCCCCGCATGGTCTGCGCTGCCCCCAATGCAGCACGGTGCAAGGCGGGTGACACAACACCACGTGCTCTTCCCGGGCAGTCAGGGTGGACTTGCCCCGGCACTGCACCGACGGTGGGGGGGGCCGTGCTGCCAGGGGCAGGAGGGGTCGTGCCATAGGGGGTGTTGTGCTGCAGAGCGGCCCCTGTCCAGCCCGGCGGGGAAAGCGGACTGTGGTGGCCCTCTCCCCGAAGTCAGTGCGTTGAACCCCAGTGTCTCGGTCAAATGCCCAGGTGGGGAATTGCCTCCTGCCTTTCCAGGGGGTTAATCTGATGTGGGCGCCTTCTGCACTTCCTGTCCTAAACCGTTGTGTCGGGGCGCTGTCGCGTTCCTCCCCAGAGGTGGCTGCGAGTGACACTTACCACCACCCCCACCCCCCTGTGCACCTTCTGGAGCAAGAGGCTTTGTCTAAATGTCAGCTCATTATCGTTTCTATACACGGCTCCGCTCGTTATGCAAGGGGCAGCTCCCAGGGCTACTGGGAAGCGGGTGCAGAAGGCAGAGCGGGGCAGGGGGTGCTGCTGCTGGGGGTGTCTGGGACCGGCGCCATGCGACATGACTGCAGCCCTCAGGCGCTCGCAGAGAACAGCGGCTAGCGGTGGCTGGGTCCTGTGTGAATGAGAGCCCAGGGGCGCCCCCAGATCACTGCAATTAGAGCCCTGGCATCCTGCCAGCTTCTCGCAGGGACACGGGGGGGATTACCGGGGAATCAGGCGTTCCAGGAGTCGAGGATTACAGCGTTTCCAATTCCACTCCCAGCCGCCCGCCGGGCCTCAGCAGCCCCTGCCTTCCCTCGCCGTGGGCCAGCCACTCGGCCCCCGGCTTCACCCCAGCCTCAGGCTTCGCTGCTCCAGCCCGGTGCAGCGCCTTGCCCTGGGGGAAGCTGGCTGTGTCCTCGGCCCCGGGCCCCCCAGAGCTGCGTCCCCTGTTAGTGGACCATCCGGCCCCCACGTCCCGCCCACAAGTGACCCACCCCCCCCTTGCGGGGAGAGGAGTCCCAGCTGGTCGCCAAACCCTTCGCTCCAGGCGCTGGGGGGGGACAATGTAGCTCCCGTCATGGCCTCATGCTAGGTTCCCATGCTCCAGGGATGAGGCAGACGCTTGCCAGCCCCGTCCCCGGACACGGCTAGGCTGCTGACCGCTGGTGGCCGTGGCCCAGGGGGGCCTGTGCCAAAGGCAGAGCATTCGCCCCCAGCGTGCCAGCTCCCCTCGCCCGCGGCCGGCTGGGTAAAGCCCATCGTTCTGGCTTCAGGAGGGGGCTGATGACAGCTGTGGGGCGGGCTGGCTGACGCGGTGTATCCCTGTCCCACTGGGAACTGGGCTGAGACCCCCCCCAGCTCATTTCACTTGGGCCCCCAGACCCCATTGGAGAGCTGCTGCTTCTGGGCGCTACGGACCTGGGCGGGCGTGGAGCCGCTGACGGGACCCCCTGGGCCCCCGTTTCCTCTCGGCACCAAGGCCAGAGGGGCTTTAGCCGGCGCAAAGGGGGCCTGAGCGGCTGACATGCTGCGGAGATTTGCTCTCTAGCCGTTGCAGCCGCCTCGGCCGAGATCAGAGCCCCCTTGCGCTGGGCACTGTACAGACGCCGAGACAGCCCCGGCCCCCCAAGTCTGAGCAGAGCAGAAGCGTTTCAGTAGCCCGAGTTTACAGATGGGGAACAGAGAGGCCAAGGGACTTGCCCACGGTCACCCCAGGGAACGGGAGGCAGAGCTGAGGGTGCTACGCAGCCTTCCCGGATGGTCTCTCTGTCACCAGCCCAGCTCCCACCCTGCAGCAGGTGTGCCAACGTGGCCTGGTAAAAAAAAAAAAGTCAGCGCCTGCGTCCTCTCTGCCGCGGGTGGCTGGACCGAGCGCCTCTCCGCGGAAGGGCAATAGACTGGAGCTGGAGCTCGGTTCCCGCACTGCAGCTCAGCTCAGCGGGAGAGTCTCCCTTTCATCTCGGGCCTCGCTGCTCATGCGATTACGTTCAGTCTTGCGAAGGACGCTGTTTGCATGAAAGAGACAGAAAACCGGCAGGGGACAGGCCCAGCTCCTGAGGAATTCATTCACGGCGACGTGTGCTGGATGACGTTCGGAGATCTGCCTTTAACCCTCAGAGAGCCTCTGAGTGTCTAACCGGGGCGCTGCTGGGAGCCAGACCCGCTAAAATAACCCCACCTCTTCCCACCCCAACCTAGATCCTCACCCCACATAGCCCTTGTCTCCCAGCCCACCCCAGAGACCTTCTTGCACTCCTAAGTCATTGATCTTCCCTTCCACGCCCCGTTTCGGTCCAGCTATAGCAGTGTTGGAAGTAGCAGAGAGCATGGGGGGATTTGATAGCAGCCTTTAACTACCTGAAAGGGGGTTCCAGGGAGGGTGGAGCTAGGCTGTTCTCAGTGGTGGCAGATGACAGAACAAGGAGCAATGGTCTCAAGTTGCAGTGGGGGAGGTCTAGGTTGGACATTAGGAAGAAGTTTTTCCCTAGGCGGATGGTGAAGCACTGGAATGGGTTACCTGGGGAGGTGATGGAATCTCCATCCTCAGAGGTTTTTAAGGCCCAGCTTGACAAAGCCCTGGCTGGGATGGTTTAGTGGGGGTTGGTCCTGCTTTGATCAGGGGGTTGGACTAGATACCTCCTGAAGTCCCTGCCACCCCTCATCTTCTCTGATTCCATGGTGCTAACTGGGGCTGGGTGCTTTTGACTAAATTATCTAATTAGCACATTTTAATGATAGACACATGATTCTCCTCCCTCCCTCCTGCACATGCTGCTTCCGCCCCCACCCCCTCGCCAGCCTCTCAGAGCTGGGATTAAAGTGCCCCCAGCAAAGGCATCCCCGGCTGGATCCTGCGTGTTTCCCGCCACCCTTGGACGACCGCGGTGGCCGCTGGGTCCCTCTGCGTCCGGGGCCGACGCGTGTAACTCATGCGGGTGGGAGGCGCTCACGCTGCCCTCCATCAGCCACACTCAGAAACGCCACGCTCAGCACAGGGAAGCTCAGGAATCTCAAGGTTACTCTGCAAGGCCTGGGGTTATTTTTGCCTTTGGCTTTTTGACGGGCTCCAGCTGCCAAGGGCCTGTGTGGCACAGCTGGCTGCAGATCCGGGGGCTGTGCTGGCCTCCCCAAATGGCGCCTTGCTGGAGCAGCACATGGTGACCTTCCTTAGCCCAGCGCGCTACGCTAGAACCAGAGGCGCGCTTCCTCATTCCCAGCCTGCAGGACTGGTCCCAGAGAACAGGGGGGCCAGGGAGGGATCAGTCAAGGCAGAGCTGAGCTGCAGGGACGGGGTGCATGTGTGTGTCTTGGGAAGAGAGGCACCGCACCGCTCCCTGGCCCGGTGCTCAATATTATTTGTTCTACCCACTGCCAGACACACCTGGCCAGCCGGCCAGCACGCAGACATCGCCCTGACACTGAGCGCTGTGAGTGAATCCAGCACCGGCGAAGGGTGTCAGCCTGCCAGCCCTGGTGCCTGCCAGCCTGGAGTTATCCAGGGGTAGCGCCCGCCGGGCAAAGCGGCACTGCCCCCCGACTTCTACTCCTATTGTCTGATGGCAGCAAACATCCAGGGGGTCCGGTTACCCCGGAACTGCGGGGATGAGATGTGTCACAGAAAAGGGGTCGCCGCCAGAGCGCGGTCCGTGTGCGTGGCTTGCAGCAGGGGCATCAGAGTTAGCTCGACAAGGCAAGACGGGGCGGGCAGTACCAGACGCATAATGCACCTGTGGAACTCACTGCCACAAGACGGCACTGAGACCAAGCGCTTAGTGGGATTCCAGAAAGGACGGGACATTTATAGAGAGAACATCCACAGGTCTGTTGGCTAGGAAGAGAAATAGCCCCACTGGCTTTTATCTATGGCCCTTCTCTGGCCCCCAGCACTGCAGTGTCTGAGCCCAAGGTGAAGGTTGCAGCTGCTGGACTATCTTGCCTCTGCCTGTTAAGAGTTAGAAGGAAATCTTCCCTGGGGCCAGGTTATCCCATCACCGCAGGGTTTCTTTCCTCTGCAGCAGCAGCTGCCAGCCACCGTCAGAGCAGAAGGCTTGGCACAATAGCCCCTGCGCTGACGATTTCCAGGGTTGCTGTTATTCCCTTTACTAAAGCAAAGCCGGGCTTGACTTGGGTTGTGTCGCCATTTCTCGAAGGAACCCGTCCCGCCCCCAGCCTTTCGTTTTTAGGATCGCGTATCCCGAGGAGCCGGTTTTCCTCTCTCTTTAGTGTCAAGTGACAACAGAACCTGACAACTTAGAGGGGAAAAAATAGACCATATGCTATTAATAGTCAGCAGAGGAAATGTACCGTGTGTTGTAGACACAACCAAACAGAATCTGGTTATGTATTATTCAACAGAGGCAGAATTTATAGTCCACAGCGGCTTTTAACTCTACCTCACTGGGTGGCACTGGATGCTAATGACTGCGTTGGGTTGGCTGGTTGCTTTTAATTTTTGCACTGAGAATCAATGCTGCTCCAAGGGCAGCCCTGCGTGCCGTTCAAACAGCAGCTGGGTCAGCAACATGCTGCCTGCAGGCCAGGTACAGCCCACATGGCTCTTCTCACCTTTAGAGAGGTGCCTCCAAAGACTACAGAGCCCAGCGTGCAATGCTCCCAGCGCCCACCCAGCTGCTATTCAGAGCAAGAATTCCTGCAGCTGCTCTTAGGACAGGATGGGGCCAGGCTCAGCTCTTACAGCTACCTGAATTGCAGAAGCATTGACACCCCAGCTGAGATCAGGGCCCCATTGTGCAAGGCACTGTACATAGATGGGGTGAGAGACAACCCCTGCCCCAGTGAGTTTATAATCTAAACAGAGAAGACAGACAAAGGGGGGTGGGAAAGAGAGCACAGACAGCAAGGGTGGGCAGTAGCTGACTTCCTCGCAGCCCCACTCGGAAGGGGCCTTGTTTGTCTGCTGTCCCGTAGCTTATCATTCCCAATTTCTCATCCCGCTCCCCTAAATTGATTCCCCCCAGATCTAGAACTCCCTGATCTCTGCCGCAGGCTGGTTGTGGGCTGTGCATTTTCGGGAGGCCTGCAGTGCTGAGAGGAGCAGCCAGAGAGTGAGGCGGGGACGGATGCAGGTGCCACGCCGCTGCATGCCCAAAGCCGGCAGGGCGGCTGCCCTTGGCAGAATGATGCCCTCCTCCCCATGCCGCTGATGCAGGTTGGATTAGCGCCCGGTAGCTCTGCAGCTCTCTGTCAGTTTCATGCAGCAGGCCGCTGGGACATAATACCCCTGCCATATGAGACGAAACCTCTTTGCTACAAAGCTCAACCTGCTCCTGATTCCCCTGCTGGCCACCCATCAGCATCTCGCAGTTGGCCTTCCCTCTCTTAGAGGATGGTGCCTGGAGTGCCGGCCGAGCGGGCTAAACGGGAATTCCCACAACTGTGGGGCATCCCACCCTCCTCCCAGCTGGTTCACGGCACCTGAGAGTCTGTCTTCTCCATCCCCCGTGCGTCAGCCCAGATCAGGATCCTCAGCACCATTTGATACACTGCCAAGACTCAGGGGGTAATTACCTTGTCGGAGACTCATCGGAATTAGAGAAGGGACAGACCCATGTAGTCACTGGGATGTCAAACCTACCATCTATTTTCCAGGCCTTTCTCCAGCCTGGCTTACAGCTCAAGCAATGGGGTTTCCACCAATTCCTCCAGGAGAATGACACAGACCTCAGATTCTCTTGTCAGCAGCCCTGTGGGGTCCTTCTTTCTTGACAGAGAGAGTTGGATTACATAATCCCAGAGGTTCTTTCTAACCTGACAACCGACAATTTATTCTCAGACATTAGCCAAATCAATGTTAGCCACCAGCTCCCAGAGAATAATAGGCCAATTTTCTACCAGTTTAGCAGGTCCCAAAAAGGAGACAAGATCAATGTCCCACTTAGCTTCTGGGGTATGTAGCTATATAGTCTGTATATTCTTGCTTTGAGTCCTGCCCGTTTAAATGTCTAGGGGTGCATGGAGGCAGCTGCCATGTTGTGAGGCAGATCGTGTGAGGGAGGAGATGAACACACCGTGCTCTCTCCCGGTAACATGACTTTTGTTCTGCTCTTTTCCCTTGATCCTGTAAGAAAGCCCCTGGTTGTTCTTTGGGAATAGGAAGACATGAAGCCTGAAATCTCATTGACTGCTAATTATGAATCCGGAAGTCAAGACTGAACGTTTAGGGCCAGGTTTCAGGGCCTGCTGTTCACAGGCTGCGCACCGGGAGCTGGGTTTTCCAAAGAAAAGCCCTTGAAGGAGGGTCAGGTTTTCAGAAGGACCTGGCCCCAGCACACATCCAATGGGCTGCCCTGGCCCGGCTTGTGGAGCACTGAGGGCCTTTGTCCCAGCCCCGGACAATCTGAAGGGAGCAGCGGGAACGTTGGAAGGAAAGAGACAAAGCAGAGGGGCACGACCTGCAGCTCTGGAACGGGCCAGGGGTAACACAGAGCACGCTGGGAAGTTAGCTCAGCCAGGCTGACCGTAAGCGTGGGACGTGGGCAGAGCGCGGAGACACGCGGCGGGGCCCTGTCGCGAAAAGGGAAAACGCAGGCCACGGAGCCTGACCTGAGAGATGCAGCCGGCCGAGGGAGCTGTGAGTCTCTCCGGGCTCTCAGCTATAAACCACACGGCGGAAAACGCCAAGCTGGCCATTCGGCTTGGCAGGGGAGGCGGCTTTGTCACATTCCCCCTCACTTCCCAGAAGTGGGGGGGAGGGGGCCCTGCGGGATGTGGCCAGCCTCTCTGTCACGTTCCCAAAGCTCTGGAGACTTTCCGAGGGTCCCGGCCCTCCCCCTCCTCCAGCCCATAATAGCCGCGGCCTTGGCCACGATCACCCTGTGGGACAGCTGCACACAGCCGGCTGCACCAGTCCCCCTAACGCCCTCCGGGACTTTCTATTTCAAGCCGACACCTGGCCCTCACGCTGAGCATGCCCCTAGGCCTAGAAACAGTCTCACGGCGCGCCCCTGGTGGTGCAGGAGAGACAGGACTGGGCTGGGATGTAAAGCGATGTCTGGAGGGACACAGACCGACCCAGGGGTTCCCTCGCACTCCCACGCGGATTAACACAGCCTGTGCTGTCCCCCCTCCTAAATCGGAGCTGTTCCCCAGTCATGGCAGGAACCCCTGGCTCTGCTGTGTGACTGTAACAAAACGACCGGCACGAACAAGACCATTGCCAGCGTCCCGCTGAACCGGCAAGGGGAAAGGAGTGATGCTACGGCAGGAGCAGCAATGTAGGTAGAAGGTCGCTGGAATCTGATCCATAATGATGCCCCCTGCCCTTGCAAAAAGTGCCGGGTGAGGCACGAGCGGGCAGGATCCAGGTAGAAAGGTGGCACCGTTCTGGTGCAACGGCTCAGTACTGGCTCCAGGGTATCGCCCCTTCTGCAGCCCCCTGAATTTTCCCTTCCCGGAGCTGACCTGCCCCGACACGGCTCGGCAGGGGAAATCTCAGCTGTGGGTGGCTGCTCAGCTGTTTCCAGCGCAGCGCTGGATCTGGCCTGGCATGAGTGAAAGCTTTCAACTCCCCTCTCGCTGCCCCAGGGAGCGCGCTGCACAGGAGAGGACAGCGTGGCCACTGCCGTTGTCCTGGACAGCTGGCCACAGGCGGGCAGACCGTGCCTCAGGGCTGCACGACGGGCCACTGAGCCGTGCACGTTGCACGGATCATTTGCCCAGGAACGGGGGGATTCAATCCAACCTGGTACCTCTGCACATAGACTGCCCGCTTTGGCCTGGTGTTTCACCCCCACCCCAGGCCAGCTATCATATAAAGTCCACGCTGCTGGCAAAAATTGTACAGTCAGTGGCTTGCCCCCGCTTTGCTTCGGTCTGACGTATACTCGAGAGCAAATACCCAATAAGGGGATGGTACAGAAACCCGGTGCTGTACAGCTGGGTTGGAGTGACGTTGGAAGAGTTTTGTCGCTTGTGAAATCATCCTATAACCACTCCTAGCTGCCGTGTAACTCCGGGACCACCACCTTCAGTGGAAGGTGACCCTAACAACGCGGCATGAGATTACTTCCCGGCGTAACCAGGGGTAGTTATAGGACGATTTCACAAGCAACAAAACTCTTTACACATCACTCACATCCAACCCGTCCATTCGCCCCAGTTTCTTCCCTGTTGGTCTGTACCTTTCCTGCTCTTTGTTTTGGATACTAAAATTCCAGGGACTGGGCCACAGGAGTGAACTGAACGCCGGGAAAACCATAGGCCAGTTCAGCTCTTAGAACGGCCGGGCTTTGGTGTCGTGTGATCTGTAGTCACGTCACCTATCTGCTGGCAGACAAGGAACCCCACTTTACATCCTGGGTTTAGTGTATCTTGGAGGAACGGAGCCGGGGACAAAGTCCCGGACCCCTGGGTTCTGTTCTTACATATGGCAGTGACTTGATGTGCGATCTTAGCCAAGCCCCTTCGTCTAGACATTTCAAACGGAGGTGCCTACATTTAGTCCCTATTTAGGTGCTTGAATAATCTTATGTAGGTGACTAAATCCATTCCTTGGTGGTAAGCCCCAAAGGAAGCAGTATGCCCTTATAGCGCAGGGCAGGGACTTCACCCAAGGGATTCCTGCACCCAGCGCAGAACGTCTCGCTGGGCTAGAGTGTCTCTTTTAAAGCGACATCCGGCCTTGATTTAAAGCCTCCAGCTGACGGAGAATCCGCTCCACGCCTCGGGAATCCGTCCCAGGAGTCGATTGTCCTTCCTGTGACAGAGGTGCCTCCTCTTTCTAAAAGGATTTAGCTGCTTTTCTTTCAAGCCACTTTTGGCCTTAACGGCTCTGTGCCTCAGTTTACCCACCTGCCCTGTAATACCCCTTAGTCCCCAGGTGCCTTGGGAGGCTGAACTCAGCCCTGTTTGTAGTTTCTTGTCAGGTGACAGAAGAGGCCCCTCAATGGAATGGGAAACGCCCCATCCATACGCAGCAGAGAGTCCTTGGGGAGAACAGACCGCAAGCACCAACCCCAGAGTCAGAGCGATGCCCCTGCAGGCCTTTTCCACGCTCCTAGAAAGAGCGGATGGAAGGAGCAGCATGGCGGGCTGGCTCTGGCTTTGGCCCCAGCACAGAGTGGCTCTGGCCCTTTGACAGCCCAGCTGAACTCATCAGTAGTAGTTGCACGCTCCCAGGCCCACTCCCCACGCGCCTCTTTCCCATAAATAAGCCGGGCATGCGGGCATCCGGGGGAGTCTGCTGGCGGGGGGGGAGGGGGAATAATTTGGACTCCTCATCTGTAAAGAATAACTTGATTGAAGGGGGAGCCGCTCCGTCTTCCAAGCCTCGCCTGACGGCCACGGAACCAGGATTTATGATGCTACAGCGTTCGGGAGCCTGACCGGAGTATCTTCAGAGGCTTAAGAATTTGGGAAGGAAACCAGGCACTTGGCTGAGGATTAAACGCCAAGCGGTCCCAGCTGGGGGCTCAGTGCATTCCAGTAGCAGCCGCGTTCCATCCCCATCCTCCCGCTGGATGAGCTTTTTGCTGTAAGGTACCGAGGAGGGAGGAATATTTCAGACCTGTGGGCCTGGCTTCCTCTCCCTGCCTGGCTGTGAGGGGCCCGGAAAGATCTGGGCCAGCTCTAGACACATCCGGATCCTCTCTAGCCTCCTTGCCAGGCGACGCCATATGGGTTTAGCAGTCAGCCCCGGGGCTAGGAGTTCTGGAGCTGGCTTTGCCCCCGTGAGTTCAATGGAAGTTAGGCACCTAACTCCTGTTGTGCCTCAGTTTCCTCATCTGTACATGAGGGGGATAACCCTTCCTTTCTCCCGACCATTGTCCATCCTTTTCCAGCTCCGCAATTGCAAACCTCCGGCGCGAGCGACACAAAAGCCCGTGAACACGAGCGAGCCGGCTTCATGGCGCTTTGGCTGTGACTTTCCAATGTGCTCAGTGGTTTTTGATGCCTCCAGCAGGGCTTTCCATTGGCCGCAGGACAGGCTGGATGTGAGGGAGGCTGCCTTGGTGGTCAAGGCACTGAACTGGGCCTGGGTTCAGGACAGGATCTGGTATGTGGAGGGACGGTGAAAACAGCCACGATGAAGTGAGCTAGGATCAAACTTCAGAGGGGAGGAGAATCTTCTTAGCTCAGGCCAGGAGCTTACCTCCAAGTGACAGGGGCCAGGGAGAATCTTCCCCCGGCCGCATCTCGTACAGTCTCTTCTACAGCAGCATTGCCTTGTGCTTAGAGCGCTGGACTACATGTTGAAAGATCTGGTCTCTCTTCCTGGCTCTGGCCTGCTGGGTGACCTTGGGTGCGTCACGTCATTGCTCCGTGCCTCAGTTTCCCCCTCTCTCCCCCAGTGAGATGGGGATAATGATCTCGAGCTGTTTTGTAGAGCACTTGGAGGTCCACCACTGACACGTGTTACGTAAGTGCTGGGTTTCGGGGATTGCGTGTTACTCAGAGACAGAAAGGACGGCCGAAGCTTGAGTCCGAGGCTGAGTTGAGAGCAGGACTCAGGGGCTCGGCAGCGTCTCTGAAACTCCTGAGCTGACACGGCTGGCATCTGAGCCCCTCTGGAAATCTCAGGAGGGCATCTGGGCCCAAGGAGCACAGGGGGCCCGGCTGAGCGGCTGGAGGAGCAGGAGGAGGGAAGATTTTTAACAAACCTCTCCTGAGTGACGTGCTAACTCAGTTCCTATTTTACCTGAATTCTGACACCTCATCGGCTTTGTCTGTGTTGCACACTGACCCCAGGCGCTGACTCAGGTTGGAGCCCCAGCCCTCTGTAGGTCCACACACAAATCGCTCTGACGCAGGCCCGCAAGCACGCAGGACCCAGGTCCTAAGACCCTGATAGGGGGACGGGTCAGAGCCCAAGTCCCGCTGGGACTCGGGTCCAAGCCTTGTCAGTTTGCAGTGTGGTCACAGCTCAAGCCGCAGACGGGCTGCGCAGTGTGGACACGTTAGCATGGTGGTAAGCCCCAGGGCCGGAAATTGCAAGCCCAGGTTTACAATGCAGCGTGGCTGCTCGAACAGGGTGCTGCAGGCCTGAGTTTACAATGCAGCACTGAGCTAGCTAGTGCAACTGCCGGATTTACAGACCAAGGCTTATGCAGAGCAGGGAAACGAGCCCTGTCCGCCAGGTGTATCCAGGGCGGAAGGAAAGCCAAGTAGCTAACATGCTAACCTAGGACTTAAGAGATCTGGGGTCAATTTGATGCTCTGCAACAGGCTTCCCAGGTGACCATGGGCAAGTCACTTAGCCTCTCTGTGCCTCAATTCCCCATTTGTGCTAGGAGGATACTCTGGCAATGGAGGCCATCCAAGTACCTAAGATAGACAGCTCAGATGGGAGACATGGCTTCTTAGATGCTGGTCCCCCACTCTAGCTACCCACAGGACATCTGGGGAGGTGGCTCTGACCCCCTCAGTCAATTCCCGGCAGTCGGTAGAGTCAAGTGCACCTCAGTCAAACCAAAGCAGGCTGAGCCTTAGGGGGTGGCAAGACTCTCCCCTCGAGTAACCCATAGGCAGATGCAGCCAGCCGAGCAGGGGACGTTTGTGGGAGCCCATGCAAGGGCCGGGGAGTCGCCTCAGCAGAAAGATGAGCGGGAAGCACCTCATGGCCGGCATCAGTCGCCCCGCGGGTTGGAAGCTCTGCTCCCCCCGGGACCTGGGTTCGGTCCCCGCCTCTGTGGCTGGATGGTTCGTAGCCAGGGATCAGGGGCAGGGAGCAGCCGCCGGCTCCGTCGTGTTTTCAAAGGCAGCGTCTGCTGAGCTGCGTGTGTCTCGGAGGGACTCAGCAATGCAGGCGTGAGCCTCGGCCCGCCAGGAGCCGGGTGGGCAATGGCAGGGCTAGCAGAATACCCCTGGGGCCATCGTTGGTCGCCCCCTTGGCTGGGAGGGGAAGCCGGCCCCCCCTTTAGCCTCCCCACAGATGGGCTGGAAATTCAGTGACGTGCAACAGCCCGGGGAACGAGCCGTCCCATCCCCGGCACAGACTAGCTGGGACCTGGTGGGGATCTGCCCCCTCCAAGCAGAGCAGCAATCCCCCCCGCCCCCCACCGCTGCCTCAGAGCTCAATGCCAAGCACCTCTCACCCCACAGCCTGCCTCTAATCTCGTTAGAGTGAGAGGGGCTGAAGGGAGGAGAGATGCTCCTGGGAGTGCGGGGTGGCCGGGAGAACGGTGCCCTGGAATTTCTGCCTGGGGGCCGGCTGGCGTGGAGGGGAGGGTTGTGCCCCTAAAGCATGCTGGAGGGGGGAACCTCAGCCCCTGCTTCTCGCCCCACCCCTGGCCGTCAGCACGAAGCCCCAGCAAAGAGAGCAGGACTCAGGTCGTGGCATCTGGAGACGGGACAGATCAGCGCCCCTGTTCTCCAAGGCTCTGCCCACTCTAGGTTTAAATGGCCCTCCTGTTCCCCCTTCGTGGAGACCCCTCCACCGCCCCAGGGCTCCACTGCAGGAGGCTTTCAGGCTAAACCATCCCTCTTGTGACTCTGGCCTGGCTCTCGACCCTGGCTGGCGGGGGCCGCCCCCAAGGTGAGGTTGGGCTCCAGGGCCCATCCCCGCTTTGGCCTATCTGCTGAGGCCAGCCCACTGGTGCCGGTCATGGTTGGCTGGGTCGTCCGGGGTTAGGTGATGCTGGACGGGGACACGCACACCCTGAACAACCTCCGGGGCAGTAACAGCTGCTGGGTGCTGCTCACCTGGTCTAGATCTGCGTGGGGGGAGCACAAAAGCTGTACGATCTGCGCTCGTGGAGTGTGTTACACAGGGGGTTGGATCCACTGGTCCTGGCCTTGAACACTGTGACTCTACCTGTGACCTCGATAAGACAGAGAGCTTCAGGTGTCCGGGACCCTCCCTTTCGTACTGACGTTGGCAACCCATGAAGTCCTGGCCTCTTTTCCGAGTTTCTCCGGGGAAGGTTGGTTTTATGGCGAAAGTAAGAAATCTGTGAGTTCTAGTCCTGGCCCTTCCACCGACTCCCGGTACAACCTTAGACAAGTCGCTTACGCCCACAGTCACCATGAGAGCGAGGTGCCTGACTCCCATTGCGTCTGAGGGGAGTTAGGTGCTTTGGGCACACTCTGCCTGCAGTTCCTCATATGTCAAATGGGGATTTCAGTGTGTTTGGCTCTGACGTTTTAACCGTGTCAAAGACCGGTCAGATGTGCGGAGCGTTGTCAAAACGGGACAGCTGGAGTGATTTGAGGTTTCTTTCCATTTCTTCTACAGTGCCCAAGAGAGAGAATCCAGCTCTTTCAGGGTTAAATAAGATAGCACAGCGGGTTGGGGAAACTGGCTAGGCTGGGGTGAAGGAGTTACCTATGCAGATTGCAGTTAAAAAAAAGGGACGCTCAATTATTTCAGGGCCCTTGTTTGCGAATAATGATGTCACGTTCAAATGTTTTTCACACATAGGTGAACGCGACTTAATCTGTGATTCCAAACATATTTGTGGAGGCATTTAATAATTGAGTAACCCAGCACTATAAATAAAGCGTCAGGAAGAAAGCCAGGCTGCATTCTCCACGAACAGCTCACGCAGGAAAGGCGTGCGCTGGAATTGCCAGACAGCTGCAGAGCATATAGTGCTCTGGGGAGGGAAGGGGAACAGGCCGAGGTGTTGGTGGGTTGGAGAAGAAAGCTGGGTTCGATGTTTGAAGTTCTGGGGACCGGCCCATAGCCACGTAGATGGTCAGTGGCAGAGGTGAGAATAGGACCCAGGTCTCAGGAAAGCCAACCCGGGCCCCAGCCACTGGACGATGCTACCTCCTATACTGTTTAGTTGCATAATGTACTTTTGTCTAGTAGCACCTAGAGGGCCCAATGGAGATCAGAGTCCCCTTGTGCTAGGTGCTGTACATACACAAAATAGATGACAGTCCCTGCCCCAAAGAACTTACAATCTAGTCATTCTCTTTTTACAGCGGAGGCACAGAAAGATTAAGGGCATGTTTGCACATTCATAGATTCCATGGCCAGAAGGGCCCATTATGATGGTCTAGTGTGATCTCCTCTATAACCTGCCCCAAGGTAATTCCAGAGCAGATCTTTTAGAAAAAGATCTGATCTTGATTTAACAGTGGTCAGCAATGGAGAATGCACCACAACCGTTGGTAAATGCAAGTCATGGGAGGTGATAGCACTGCTCTACTCTGTGCTGGTTAGGTCTCCACTGGAGTATTGTGTCCAGTTTTGGTCACCAATGTATAGAAAGGATGTAGAGAAACCAGAGGCGAGCGACAGAGATGCTCAAAGGGATGGAATGGAAGCCGTAGGAGCAAAGGCTGAAGGAACTGGGTATGCTGAGTTTGAAAAAGAGGAGATGGAGGGGGGACATGATAGCGGTCTTCAGGTACTTGAAAGGCTGCTATAAAAAGTTGAAGAAAAGTTGTTCTCTTTTGCCACAGACGGCAGGACAAGGGGCAATGGGTTCAAACTACAGCACAGCAGATTTAGATTAAATTGCAGGAAAAATGTCCTAACTGTAAGAACAGTAGGACACTGGAGCAGACAGCCTTGGGAGGTTATGGAAGCTTCATTGAAGGTTTTCAAAGGAGGCTGGATAGCCACCTGTCTTGGATGGTTTAGACCCAACAAATCTTGCATCTTGGCAGGGGTTAGACTAGATGGCCCCTGCGCTCCCTTCTGACCCTCTGGTTCTATGATAAATTGTTCCGACGTTCACTGTTAGAAACACCCCTTATTTCCCGTCTGAATTTGTCTAGCTGCAGCTTCCAGCCATTGGAGCTGGTTAGACCCTTTGCTAGGTTGAAGGGCCCATCTCAGCTGTGAGCCGTAAAGTTCAATTTTCTCAGGGCTTCAGTTGTCATTGGGATAGCTGGTGGGTCTGAATGGGCGTCGTTCCCTGTGTGGTCTCTGGTGCTGCGGGGCAGATGACAGGTTCTCAGCATCACGGTGATGGAGGCGCGGGTGGAAGGGCTGTTAACATCGGCAGGGCAAACAAAATTCACATGGAAAAATAAATAATTTCCCAACCAGTTTTAACCAGCATCTTCATCTAATGGAGGCAGCAGTAGGGGGGGTGCAGGGTAGACCTGGGCAGGGCCCCCACATGGGGGTGGGGGAGAAGGGTACACTTTACTGGGGCCTGGAGGCCCCGGTGGGACTGGCCCAGGCTGCAACCCCCATTACCATGAGGGAAAACATGTTCCTGGCTCCTGAGATCGAATGCCTGGGATGAGGCTGGTGGTACCTGAGTGGGAGGGGGCCCGTGTTGCACGTTTGTGCTGGGCCCGAAAAGATTATGCTTGGGCCCTGGACCTGGGGATAAGGGCAGGGAACCCGCCAGCATTTTCCCTAGCTCCCCACCCCTCTGGGGTGCAGGCCAGCCCCCTTGCAAAGCAGGGGGTGACCTTCACCGAGCAAGATGCCTGCCAGGTGTGCAGTGCCGGAGGGGTCGGTGGGTGACCTCAGAAGTGGCAGAGTCCGGACTGGGCGACGTGCAAGGCTTGGCTGGGTTGTTCCCATCCATCTCTTACGAATCCCTCGCTCCCTGCAACCCGGGGACAGATGAGGACGAGCTGCCTGTGGGAGGGGGGAGGCGAGCGCTGGCATTCATTCCCATCCATCTCCCTCCCCGCAGCCTGCCTTCCTCACACAGCAGAAGGGTGCAGCAGGACCTGGCAGCTGGGAGACGGGAGTGGGGGATTGCTCTGGGCTTCCGGGCAGCTGGCTGTGCCGAGGTCTCCCTCCCTCGAGCCTGGGTCACAAGCTTCCGCTGGGGGTCCCCAGGCTGCACCGAGCTGAATCAGAGGGGCCGCCGGCAGAGCCGCAGAGCCCTCGTGGAGCCAGCTGGGCCGTGCTGCGGAGAGCTAAGATTTCTAGGGATGGGGGATCGTCCATTTGTCTAACTGAGGCCTCCCTTGTGGCCCGAGAAGCCACTGCCATGATGTGGGGGCAGGCGGTGAGGAGCCCTCCCCTGCCCCCCAGCAGCAGTGGCCAGCAGGTCTGCCCGCAGAGTGCTGGAGGATGGCAGATGCAGCAGCTGTTCCCCGCTCGCACCAGCCTCCTACCACTGGCCACTATAAGGATGGGGTAGGGTCGTGGCCACCCTCTCTCTGGCCCGTTGCAGCCGTAAGGTGGCCCTTGCGCTCTGCCAAAGTGTGCAGGGAGCAGGGGTCTGGGTGCCCCCGTGAAAGGGTGCACAGGATGGCGTGTCTCGCCCCACCATCGTTAGCACCAGTTGGCAGCCAGCCAGGATCCGGCCTTTAGGATCCAGGGAAGCATGTCGTAGAGCGCGAGACGCCAGGAGCTCAGTCTGTTTAGCTGACAGAACAGACGGTCCAGAGGTGACTTGATCACCGTGTATCAGTGCCTTCGTGGGAAGACAACGCTGGACCCGAAAAGGCTAGTGGAGAACCAAGAACCAACGCCGGAAGTTACAGCAAGACGTGCCAATGAGAAAGAAGGCACAAACCTTTCCCAGGGAAGGCGATTAGCCATGGGAACAAGCTACCCCATGGGTTCTCATTCTCTTGACGTCTGGAGGACGCTTTAGCCAAGCACGATCTGTTGGGCTCGACGCAGGGGTGGTTTGGTGAAATGTAACGGCCTGTGCTACGCGGGAGATCAGACCAGATAATCGGCTGGTCCTTTCTTGCCTTAAAGGCTAAGAGCCTGGGAGCCCGCAGACAACGGTGGGATCTGGATTTTGAGCACCGCTCGACACTTTTGAGGATCTAGTTCCTTTGGGTTCTAGGGTAACTGGCGGGGGGAACAAGTCAAGGCCGCGGCAGGCGCCATGCTGTCGATGTCGCTTGAGTAGCCTCCACTTACAGCAGCTCTGAGTTGGGTTTGAGTGCCAGACCGCCGCAGGACTCTTGCCGGGGTTCTCCCAGAGCCACAGTGCGACGGACTTCCAGGCAGGAACCGGGAAGGTTCGCCAAGCTCAGGAAAAGCCGCTGCCTCCTTCGCTTTTCCCGCTCTAGGACTGGGCCCGCGTGTAGAACCTGCCTCCCCAAACTCTGGTGCGTGGGATATAAAAATCAAGCCCCACTGCAAGCCAGTCCTTGCTTCGGTTTCCGTAGACCCGAATCCCTGCCTCCCCGGATCTGGGCAGGGTGGGGGGGGGGAATACTTCACAAAACTCAATCTTCTGCAGTGATGCCACTGGTTTTGTTTTGTTTTTTAAAGTGTTAGACGTTGCACAAAACTGGCGAGTTAGTTGCACGCCCCCATGGCCTTTATGGTCTTAATCCAGAGAGGTGCTGAGCTGTTCACACACCTCATTCAGGTCAACAGGACCTATGGGTGCTCAGCACCACTTTGGATGGGGCTTAGAGAGCAACAGAGGTTCCACTGGAGTCAATGGCAAATCTCCCACTGATTTCAACGAGAAGAGGTTCAGGGTCTGCAGGAGGGGGTTATTTTAGCATTGGCCTACGTCGGCTGTAATAGATACACAATTCTGTCCCCGCAGCTAGTGGGTCATTATTCCCACCAGCACAGGGCCGATCCAGATAGACAGGATCCGTGCTCCGATACCTCACTGCCTTCCATGAGTTTGGTGCGCTTCCCCCGGTGGGAGAGACGGGAAAATGATTGCCTCCCATCCACCCCTGTGCTGCTGCTGGGGGGGGGGAGGTATCAGTTGTGATGGATGGCAAAGCATTGCTGGTCGATGTTAGAAAAGATTTCCACCCTGAGGTATTTATAGAAGCAAAAGTGAAACGGCATGCCCTTTTGATCCAGTGATCAAAGCCCCGTCTGCGCTTCCCAGCGCGTTGCAGTAAATACAAAGTTTTGAAGAGAAAAATCGATGCGAGACTGGCTGTCTCAGCTACGCTCATCTCGACTTCGAGGGCTGGATCCTCGGCGGGGAGATCTCAGCATAGATCTGCTGAAGCCATTGGAGTGATGCCCGTAGTCATCGGCAGAGATCCTAGGCTTAAGACCAGACAAAGCAGGTCAGACTACTCGGTGTCCCACCCCTTGCCACCCCGCCTCGTCTCCTTGGCCCAGCCCACCCAGTATCCTGCAATACTGGATCCGATGACCGGCCCGTCTCCTGTCAGGTGGGGGAGAAGTACTTCCTGATCCGAACTGGTTGCGATCTTGTGCCCGAGGCAGGGAGTTGGTAAGCTGTAACCTAGCATGTTTGCGTTCTTCTGTCAGGCAGGCTTGAAAGGCACCTAGCGCCCGCTTTTAAAACCTGCTGAACAGTCACAGGTCCCCGGGAGTCAGTGTCAAGGGAAGTTTGGGTGCTCAGCAGCTCTGCAAATTCACCCCATTGAACCTTCCTTTCTATCACCACTGGTGAGCTCCAGGTGCACTGAAATGCAGCCAGCTCTGGGGTGGCAGACAGCCACTCGCCGCTAGCCACCCCCTGGTGGCCAGGCCCTGCGTAGCAGCTCTCTCCCTTCTGTTGGGCCGCCCTGGGGACAGCCGCTCCGGCGCTGTGCCTCCTCTTCCACTGACTTACGTCCACCCCTTCCGCGACCACAGTTGTCCAAGTCAAGAGTCCCAAATGGTCTGAACCCAAACAAAACCCTTCCACCCTCCCTGGGGCTCTTCCTTGGCCTGACCTCATCCGCACGGGGCTTGATCATCCTTGCAACAGGTTCGGACGCCCCCTTCCCTGGAGCCAGTAGGGGAACCCAGGCCCATGCTCTAAGGTGGGTCCAGCCCTAAACTGATCAGCTGGCTCTGCTACTTTACCTGTACTGCAGGGCACCGGAAAACCCCTGTTCAATTGCAGATCCCGCTCTGTGCCAGGCTGCTTGGGGGCTTTATAAAGAGAGGACTTTGGCAGAAACCAATGACCGGGGTACCCAGGCAGGAAGGAGCAGGGTGTTAGCAGATTTCTGTGACCTCCACTGACTGATGCATGCTTCCCACAAAGTCTCTGCTGAGCCTGCAGGCGCCGTTAGATGCGGATAATCGGGTATAAGGAATAATGCCTTTTACCATAATTCGTCATGTGGTCTGCACTGCGCAGAAACCAGATTAAGGGAAATCCGGATGGATTTCGGGAGCTGGGCGTGAACATTATATCCCCAGTGGTACTGCCAGGTCCCCCCGGTTTGCTCTGGACTCTTCCTGCAGAACTGCCTAGGAAATCCCACCCGATGCGGCACTCTCTTGGATTAGGGGCCGTGTGGACAAATAACAAAGGTGCCAGGCCCTGCTCCAGCGAGATCACTGTCAGAGGGCTGCATTTTGATCGAAGGGCATTTCCAGGGAGCCAGACTGCAGGCAGGAGCAGGGGAGAGGGAGAGATACCATGTGCTGGGCTGGTGGAGATTTTCCCCACCCTTACCTACACCTTGGTTAGACTCATAGACTTCAAGGTCAGAAGGGGTCTTCGTGATCATCGGAAGGGACCAGTGGTTGTCTCTTGCCTTTGTCAGTTTAACCTTCTCTCTGGCTTTCCTGCCTGTTCGCCCATCCTGTCCGTCCAACCCATCTCCACCACAGCTACAGCCCTTGATTCTCTTCCTCTCCAGAGCCTCATCCTCACCTCAAAGGCCTTCACCATCTTCCCCCTCATTTCCTCCTGCTCCTGCCCATGCCCAGTGTGCACATCTCCATCCCCTTCTCTCACACACCCTTCCACTCATGCCTTCCCCCGCTATGCCCGGGGGGCCTCTCACTTTTCCCTTCACCTTGCCTTCAGACTCCACCTGCTCTACTAGCCCTCCTCCTGTCTTCTCAGAAACAGGGAACTGAGTTCTTGGCTCTGTGCTGCCATATCTTATGTGGCTATAAGGATCATAGAATCAGGGAAGATGAGGGTTGGCAGGGACCTCAGGAGGTATCTAGTCTCACCCCCTGCTCAAAGCAGGACCAACCCCGACTAAATCATCCCAGCCAGGGCTTTGTCAAACTTCATTTTAAAAACCTCTAAGGATGGAGATCCCACCACCTCCCCAGGTAACCCATTTCAGTGCTTCACCACCCTCCTAGGGAAAAACTTTTTCCTAATATCCCACCTAGACCTCCCCCCCTGCAACTTGAGACCATTGCTCCTTGTTCTGTCATCTGCCACCACTGAGAACAGCCTAGCCCCATCCTCCCTGGAACCCCCTTTCAGGTAGTTAAAGGCTGCTATCAAATCCCCCCTCATTCTTCTCTTCTGCAAACTAAACAAGTCCAGTTCCCTCAGCCTCACCTCATATCTGGGGGTTATAGTGGATCATAACCAGGGAACTACAGACCAGTCAGCCTTACCTCAATACCTGGAAAAATCATGGAGCAAGTCCTCCAGGAATCCATTTTACGGCACTTAGAAGAGAGGAAGGTGATCAGGAACAGTCAACATGGATTCAACAAGGGAAAGACATGCCTGACCAACCTGATTGCTTTCTATGATGAGGTGACGGGCTCTATGGATGTAGGGAAAGTGGTGGACATGATATACCTTGACTTTAGCAAAGCTTTTGATACTGTCTCTCACAGTATTCTTATCAGCAAGTTAAAAAAGTATGGGTTGGATGAATGGACTATAAAATGGATCGAGAACTGGCTAGAGCATAGGGCTCAACGAGTAGTGATCAATGGCTCCATGTCTAGCTGGCAGCCGGTCACAAGCGGAGTGCCCCAGGGGTCGGTCCTGGGGCCGGTTTTGTTCAACATCTTCATTAATGATCTGGAAGATGGGGTAGATTGCACCCTCAGCAAGTTTGCAGATGACACTAAACTGGGGGGGAGTGGTAGATACCCTGGAAGGTAGGGATAGGATACAGAGGGACCTAGACGAATTAGAGGATTGGGCCAAAAGAAATCTGATGAGGTTCAACAAGGACAAGTTCCTGCACTTAGGACGGAAGAATCCCATGCACAGCTATAGACTGGGGACCGATGAGCTAGGCAGCAGCTCTGCAGAAAAGGACCTGGGGGTAACAGTGGACAAGAAGCTGGATATGAGTCAGCAGTGTGTCCTGGTTGCCAAGAAGGCTAATAGCATATTGGGCTGCATTAGTAGGAGCATTGCCAGCAGATCATGGGAAGTGATTATTCCCCTCTATTCGGCATTGGTGAGGCCGCATTTGGAGTATTGTGTCCAGTTTTGGGCCCCCCACTACAAAAAGGATGTGGAGAAGTTGGAGAGAGTCCAGCGGAGGGCAACAAAAATGATGAGGGGGCTGGAGCACAGGACTTATGAGGAGAGGCTGAAGGAACGAGGCTTGTTTAGTCTGCAGAAGAGAAGAATGAGGGGGGATTTGATAGCAGCCTTTAACTACCTGAAAGGGGGTTCCAGGGAGGATGGGGCTAGGCTGTTCTCAGTGGTGGCAGATGACAGAACTAGGAGCAACGGTCTCAAGTTGCAGGGCGGGAGGTCTAGGTTGGACATTAGGAAAAAGTTTTTCCCTAGGAGGGTGGTGAAGCACTGGAATGGGTTACCTAGAGAGGTGGTGGAATCTCCATCTTTAGAGGTTTTTAAGCTGCGGCTTGACAAAACCCTGGCTGGGATTATTTAACTGAGGTTAGTCCTGCTTTGAGCAGGGGTTGGACTAGATGACCTCCTGAGGTCCCTTCCAACTCTATGATTCTATGATTCTATAACTTGAACATGCACCGACAAAGTGATGCAGGTGTGAAAAAGGCGAGTATCATCCTGGGGTTTATTAACAGGACTGTCATATATAAGAACAAGAGAGGTAACTAGCCCGCCCTACTTGGCACTTGGCTGGAGTACTGTGTCCAGTTCTGGGCACCACACTGTATGAAAGATGTGGGCAAATGGGAGAGAGTCCAGATCTATGAGGAAAGGTTAAACAGACTGGGTGTGTTTAGTCTTGAAAGAAGAGGACTGAGGGGGGACCTGACAACAGTCTTCACCTATGCTACGGGCTGTTACAAAGAGGACTGGGATCAGTTGGTCTCCATGTCCTGTGACAGCAGAGCAAGAAATACATAGGAACGGCCATACGGGGTCAGACCTATGGTCCACCTAGCCCGGTCTCCTGTCTTCTGACAGTTCCCAATGCCAGGTGCTTCAGAGGGAATGAACAGAACAGGGTAATTATCAATTGATCCATCCCCTGTCGCCCGGTCCCAGCTTCTGACACTTGGAGGTCTAGGGACACCCAGAGCAGGGGTTGCATCCCTGATTATCTTGGCTCATAGCCATTGATGGATCTACCCCCCATGCACTTATCGAGTTCTTTTTCGGTCCCAGTTGTGCTTTTGGCATCCACAACATCCCCTGGCAACGAGTTGACTGTGCGTTGTGAGAAGGTTGTAAACCTGCTGCCTATGAATTTTATCAGGTGACACCTAGTTCTTGTGTCATATGAAGGGGGAAATAACACTTCCCTATTCATTTTCTCCATCCCAGTCATGTTTCTCTAGACCCCCCCTTAATTCTCTCTTTTCTAACATGAATAGTCCCAGCCTTCCTAATCTCTTGTCATATGGAAGCCGTTCCATACCCCGAATCATTTTTTTGCCCGTCTCTATATCTTTTCCAGTTCTAATACATCTTTTTTGAGATGAGGTGACCAGAACTGCACACAGTATGCAAAGTCTGGGCATCCCCTGGATTTACAGAGTGGCATTATGACTTTTTCTGTCTTATTACCGCTCTCTTTCCTAGCGCTTCCTAACATTCGGTTAGCTATTTTGGCTGCTGCTACGGACTGAGTGGTGTTTTCTAATCTCCCTGAACGTTTCACAGTCGTTGTCCCCATTCTGGTTAGGTAGTCAGTAGGATATTCCGACTAGACAAGCATGGACTTTCGACCCATAGAGATTCTATGGCACAGCTGATTCATTTCAACCTTTCACTGCATTTGACTCTGCTTTCTTTCACATATAGAGCCACGACCCCACCAGCGCAACCTACTCTGTCATTCTGATCTATTTTGTACCTGCTATTACGCATCCCGTTGATTATCATCCTTCCACCAAGTTTCCCTGGTGCCTATTATATCAATATCCTCATTTAATGCCAGCCACTCAAGTTCACCCATCATAGTATTTAGGCTTCTAGCATTTGTATATAAGCCCATGTGCATTTTGTTAATGTTCATTGGCTGCCTTCATGTATTATATTTAAATAGGATTCTTTTACGTGTGACTGTGCCTCGCTAGCTCCTAGCTGTACTTTGCCAGCTTGTTTGGATCTGGATGGGCCCTTCTCCAGGATTTGGAGGGATGTTTAGGTCCAGGGGGTTGGTTCAGCTTTAGCTAAGGGGTGAAATGCCATGTTCAAACCCAATCTGGATCCGATCTCTTCCCTGGGCTCGTCTTCGCTAGATAATGACGTCTTCAAAATTCACATTACTGAAGGTGTTCAATGCAGTGCTTAATTTGCCAGGGCAGAGCCCCAGCACCGCTCAGTTTGGCAGTTCATAGCCCCGGCACCTCTGGGCGAGCTGTGTCAGTTATGACAGTCAAAAAAGAAATGCTTGAGCCCCAACAGTTCTTTCATTACAAACGAAGCACCGGTTAAGTATGACTCTGTTGTCAGTGTAGACAGGCACCGTGATGTTTAACACTGTATCAGCTGGTCATGGGGAAAGCCTACCAGAACCAAGGAGTTAACTTTTAAATGCCCTGGCACCCGTCCACACTGCGTGCCAGGCGTGTGGGTGAAATCCTGGCCCTACCGATGCCAGTGCGAGTTCTGCCGTTGACTTCAGCCAGCCCAGTGCTTCACCCCGTGTTAGAACCGTAAGGGTAGAAGGGACCGCAAGGGTCACCTAGTCTCACCCCCTGCCAAACTGCAGATTTGTCATGTCTAAAGTTAGTTAACATGATTCCTCAAGGCTGTGTTCGAAGGCAAGCTAGTCTAACAAAGGCAGGGGATGGAGATCTCCAAGGGTCGGGTCACGGCCCATGTCTCGGATCAGGACAACTGATGACTAGCGAGCCTTTTCCTCCAAGCCGGAAATGGCAGTGCAGTCCCAAGAGGACAGCGAATCTCCCAGAGCCCAGGTCTTCTGATCCTCTGCTGGCTTTGTGATCATGCTGCGGGCTTTTTATGTTCCAGCTTTTCTTTTCCTTTTTCCTTTTTTGAGGTCATGCTATCCTCTTAGCCTGTAAAACCATCTGTAATTATGCCTTGTCACGGCGGGATGAAGACAAAGCTGGTCGGCGGCAGGTTTTTATTGCTCTTGCACTCAATCGACCAGCAATTTCTAATCATCAGTTGAGGAAGCGGCAAGTGCTACAGCAGCAGATGGCCTGGGTGCTGTGCATTTCTCCCACCCTTTGTCTTGTCTATGTAGATTGTCAGCTCTTTGGGACAGGAACTGCCTCTCTCTACATATCTGTGCAGTGTCCTGATCTCGGCTGGGGCCTCTAGGAGTTACCATAATAAAGATAAATCATAATAAAATCCTGCAGAAAAGAGTCATAGAGTCACAGATTTTAAGACCAGAAGGGATCATTAGATTGTCTAGCCTGAGCCCCTGTATAGTGTAGGCCACAGAATTTCACCCAGTTACATCTTCATAAAACCCAATAACTTGTGTTTGACCACCGCATCTTCCGGAAGGGCAGCCAATCTTGACTGAAGCCATCAAGAGATGGAAAATTCACCACTTCCACTGGTAGTTTGTGCCGATGCATTGGTATGGCCAAGTCTGGGCACCCCTGAACAGTAGCCAAGGAAGGGGGAAACGGGAAGAGAGTAGTATTTGGAGTGTACTAACCAGGCAATGTGCTTTGTATTTATGCTCCGTAGGGTATGGCCACGCGGCCCCAAGCACAGATGGTGGGAAAGTCTTCTGCATGTTCTACGCCTTGCTGGGGATCCCGCTCACACTCGTCATGTTCCAGAGCCTGGGAGAGAGGATCAACACCTTCGTCAAATACCTCCTGCACCGCATAAAGAAGTGCCTTGGCATGAGACGGACGGAGGTGTCCATGGCCAACATGGTCACCATTGGGTTCTTCTCCTGCATCAGCACGCTGTGCATCGGGGCGGCGGCGTTTTCCTACTACGAGCGCTGGAGCTTCTTCCATGCCTACTACTACTGCTTCATCACCCTCACCACCATCGGCTTCGGGGACTATGTGGCCCTCCAGAAGGACGAGGCCCTGCAGACCAAGCCTCAGTATGTGGCCTTCAGCTTCGTCTACATCCTGACGGGGCTGACCGTCATCGGGGCCTTCCTCAACCTGGTGGTGCTGCGCTTCATGACCATGAACGCCGAGGACGAGAAGCGGGACGCCGAGCACCGGGCGCTGCTCACCCGCTACGGGCAGGCCAGCAGCGTGCACACCACGGACACCACCTCGTCCACCACCGTGGGGGGAGGGGGAGGGGGTACGGGAGGCGGGGGAGGAGGGGGCGGGTTCCGCAACGTCTATGCCGAGGTGCTCCACTTCCAGTCCATGTGCTCGTGCTTGTGGTACAAGAGCCGGGAGAAGCTGCAGTACTCCATCCCTATGATCATCCCCAGGGACTTGTCCACCTCGGACACGTGCGTGGAGCAGAGCCACTCCTCGCCTAGCCGCCACCCCGAGACCCCCTCCAACCGGTGCTTCTGCAACGCCCAGCGCTCGGCCATCAGCTCCGTCTCCACGGGGCTCCACAGCCTCTCGGCCTTCCAAGGACTCATGAAGCGCCGCAGCTCTGTGTAACCCCCGCCCCCCCCAACTCCGCCCCAACATACACCCAACACCGAAGGCCCTTCTTTTTCATATCGAGAGGAAACTTATTGAGACCAGCAAAACCAGGTGAAGAAAAACCCTCAGATTTTGTTCAGATTCAACAGAGAGACAGATATCAAAAGGGACAGCCAGACAGACTGGGAGTTTGTTGGATGCACAAATGTGCATGCAGACGAGTATGTTTGTGCATGGGTATATGGACATATATATACACGTGTGTGTGTGTGTGTGTGTGTGCACATACACACTCCTGTGAGCTGTCTCTCGTGCTCCTTTCAGTGGGACACTCTTTTGCATCATTTTGCAACAACTCCATGAAATGTGAAACTTGAACCGAATCCATCGATAGCTTTTCAAACAGCCAACAGAGGGGTGAGCACCTGCACGGCTCTGATGCAGACAGATCCTGTCTACGTTGGCATCTCTCTATTTATACCTCTCTGGTGGACCTAGTGTCCTCTTAGCACATCTCCCTGCCTACACCCTGCCCTAGATAAATACATGGAGTATGCACACCTCTGCACTTCTAACCCCCCCCCCCCCCCACACACACACACACACACACTGTCACGGTTCCATCAGTGTTGATTGTTAGCCGGACACACTGGTACATCATGCACTTTTGGATTAGCTTTGCAGCTGCGATGGAGGTTCAGAGGCTCTTGTAAGAGTGTGGACATGTTTGTGTGTTTGTGTGCACTCCCAATTTTGTACCTTTCATCCAGGTGGTCAGTTCCACACACAAAATATTCCCAGCAAGAGAAGCAAGCAGAGTTCAAGATATGTCCTCAAGGGTCTTGGACAGGGTATTCTTTCTGTTTCCATTTCCGTGATCTTCGCTGTGTTTCACTAAGAGACTCACTGCCAGTTTCCTAGCATCTGCTGCATACCAGCTCACCAAGCGACCACTGTCTTATGTATGTTTATCCCACAGGCCGCACCGTGATATCTGCCCCTTAACCTCACGACATGGTGTCGGCGCTTGACTGAATCATCGCAGGATGTCACAGCAGCAATGGTGTTGTGACATGACGCCCGGAATAATCCTTCTGTAGGGCCACGAGCTGATCTCAAATCCCAGGGGAAGCAGGATGGGAGGGGATGTCTGGTAACATCAGTCTGAGCTGGGGAGGAGTCCCTGGTTTTAGACCAGCTGGGAAGGGTTGTATGTTTTCTATTGGTGGATCAAAGCCAGAGGTGATACCAACACTGGTATAATTGACACATTGATAAATCAAAGTGAGTTGTAACTTACATGCGATGGGAGAGAGATTTACTTGACTAGATTGGCTGCTTGTCCCACTGCCACCCTTTCCCCCCATCTGAGGGTAAATTATATCAACTTACTCCAACTTTTTGATGGTTCCCACCTCTGACTTTCAGATCTAAGAGCATTAATAGCCCCGGCCCATCTGCTCATTCCTCTCTCAGACATTAGCTCCTTTCCCCTCAATATGATTTGCTAACATCAGTTTAAAAAAAAAAGGATCCCAGAGCAGCAAAGCAGCCTGGTTAAAAGTCGTGTGTGCATCACTAAGCAAATCAGGCTAAGAGGGTCTTAGGCAGAAGCTTTTTATATTCCTATGCACGTGATCCTGCCACCGTGTTTGAGACGACAATCTGGGTGTCACGTAGCCAGCTGTCTGATTCAGGCAGGAATGGGATGGAAGTCAGAGCTGGGCCAGGAGGGGTCCTTTTTAACTCTTTCTTATTCACCAAGCCGAAGGTTTGTGGCTTCGTAAATATCACAGCCGAGAGGTGGTTGAAAGCTACGAAAGATCCTTGAAGATGAGGAGTTTAGATACTTCTTCTTGTATTCGGGTCAACACCCCCTAAACCAAACTAATGTATCCATCCCCATCAGCAGAGCTTAGAGGACTTCTAGACAGTGCAAGAATAGGCTGGCAACTAAAAGTGACTGACCCTTTCTGTTTCTTATTTAATACAAACCCATTGTGTTCTGAAAAGGGGTGTGTTTGCTGTGTCGCTGGTAGTGTCTACGTCTCTTCTTTGGTAAGCAATAATGAAATGTGAATGGGTGTTATGTGCAAGTTTCTGTATCTAGTCATTTATGCAGGGGTGGCTACAGAAACCATTCGTTTTGCCGAATCGTAATCACAAAGGGATGTGAATTGCACATGGGTGGGTGGGGGAGAATTTCCTCCTAGGACGCGTGACCCTGATTCTGATGCTGCTGCGGCTGTGGCATCCCCTTCAGTTTGGTTCTGCTCTGAAAAGGGACGGTCCAAAAGCACTCACTTTGCGAAATGCAGTGGTGCTTTTCCCAATGAGACCCCCTGGGATCTGAAAGGCAAGCTGGGTTTTTTTCCTTCTCCCACATCAACTACTGCAATAGGAACATCAATCGTTCCCTTGATGGTGAAAGAACAAATTCCTGCCCTCTCCTCTATAGTTGCATTAGCCCTGCTGGGCTCATGGGAATAAAACATACATTTGTCACCAGATACATCCTATAGGACTCTGGGCTACCCTCTTGGACCAAATCTGATGGGTAAGAAGGGTTTTTTTTTACGTAGTTGTGGTCCTTTTCATGACCACACTGCACTCACATATGAAATCTGAACAAGGGATCTGCAGGTAAGATCTGCTGCTGCTTTGTGATTGGCAGGGAGCAGTCAGGACTAGAGCGGGTGGGGCTACCGCATTGCACAACCATCACACAAAGGTTACCATGTCCCCTTTTCTCCTTCCTCACCCCCATCGTTACCTTGCTGGGAAGTATCTCCCTGGTGCCTTTTTCGGTACATCACCTTTTGATACACAACTTGGGTGGGGAAGCAGCTCCTGCTGGGGTGAGGCGGGGGCAGGCAGGGCTCTGTTAATTGCCTGTGGGCGCCCAATGGCGCTGGGAGACTTCCTTTCCCTTTCGCAAGAAGACGAGTTGATAAAAAATTCTGTACCTAGAGCATGTCTTCAGTTTAGTTGCTCGGAGTGTCAATAGCAATACAAGACGTCTGGATCGCAGGTTGGGGGGGGGGGGTCGAGCAATGGGCAAATGCAGCTCAGGGTATGGGGGGGAAGCAGAGGGGGCTCCCAAACACAACCCCAAGATCTGATCCCCCCACCGGACTTTCTGCACTCTGATCTTGATCAGCTCTTCGACATAACCCAGGAGAGATCTTAGCCTCAGCTGCAGTCTGAAATGGGACCAAAGACCCCTGGAGGGATGGGAAGCTGTGGGGGCGCCTGGAGCACCCCACAGCATGGCTCAGGATTTACCACCCTCCTGCACATCTCAAATCAAGGTGGGGGCTGTGACTACACCTCACCCTTCCCAGTGAGCCAAAGACGTAAAGAGACAGCGGTAAAGACGGATGGGCCCAAATGTTGCCCGGCCTTTCCCTCTTGCCCTTACTTGTTTCTCTCTTTGCATTTCTAGCGGCAGAGGCTCTCAAAGAGCTTCAGAGCTATTAATGGGCTGAGTCCGCCAGCCCCACACTGGCGTGGGGGAGGGTTATTCCCCCCATTAGACAGAAGGGCACCACGAGGGGCAGAGAGAGGGTGTATGGCTTGCCCGAGGCTACAATGGAAGTCAAGTGGACGTGGAAAATCTGAACAGCTGGTTCCCTGCCTAGCCACTGCCTGGCACCTCTGCACATGGCGCTCCCATGAACTTTGATGTATCTCTGTGTCAGCACTGAGGCTGGCTCAGGGAAGGAGGGAAGGTGGCTCACGATCTCCCCAATCCTGCGACAGTTGTGGCCCCCAATGTAGCTTAGGGGAACCATGAGGACATGCTATCCTGGGCCTCTCCCTATGGGTCACAAAATACCCAGGACATAAAAAATCCCAGGCCAAACCTCCTCTTGCATTTGTCCACCCCCCATCCCGACATGCTCCTATCCGGGGGCTCCTATGGAGGTGGTGCAGAGATGGTGGATCCAGAACTGAATTTGGCACAGAGACTGTTTGCAAGGGGATGGATTCCTTGGGAGGCAGTCTGTACCAACCTAGCTGGTGCAAAAAAGGCTGTCGGGCAGGCATGACAGCAGCCGCCAGTGTGCTGAGAACATGCAGGTCCCATCACTCGTTTTGCCAGACCCAGGGAATTCAGTCTTCCAGTTCTGTTGCTCATATTTTCACTAACTAAAACTAGGAAATCAAAGCGATTCATATCCAGGGCTTTGGTGGGGCCCATTATAAAACATCAAATTAAGGAAAGAGTCAGAGCCAAATAGACCGTGGTTGATACATGCAAAAAATAATAATGCAGCAATAAAAACTATCAGCCCATCATGTTAGGGGAGTGAGATTTCCCGAGAGTTAAATACTATGTCCCAAAAAGTTGCAGGGTGAAATCCTGGCCCTCCTGACATCCAGGGGAGTTCTGCCATCAATTTCAATGAAGCCCAGATTTTACCCCAAATTATGCCAGGCTTCATATCTTCATCTTTTGACACAAATGCTTCCATTGAGGATTCACCCCAATACGTGCCTGGTTGCCCCAGATACTGCAACACTGAAATGAAGGATGCCAAAAGCACAACAAATTCCCCAGTTCGTTTGAAGGGAGGAAAGGCAAAGAGAAATCCATCTCAGCTCTCTGCCAGGCTGTGCCGAAATGTACTGCTGCATCACAGACTTTTCTGCCTAGGAAGTACATTAAAGATGTATCAGCTCACGCGTCGGTGCACTTGCTAAACTAAAATGACTACCCACAGTCAAGTCCTAGCAACCCTGCAACTGCAAACTAGTTTGCACAGCCCAGCACTCCTGTGAAACTCCTGTCTAAACACGTCTGCACAGCCCAATGCTCAGAAGCAACCCTACAATAACAAACCAGATGGAGAGGAAACACTCCTGAAAGGAAACAGGATTCTGTTCCATGTTTCCTGTGCCAAGGGGAGGCATTCTCCATGCATCGTGCTGCAGAGAAAAGGTCACGGGAGATGCCACGTCTGCAACTGCACCTGAACTGCCCAGAGTTGAGGGTGGATTTAGACCTGGGGGGTTGGTTCAGCCCATGCTAAGCTTAGTGTTCACTCACAAAGTTCAGCCCCGGATCGCAGGGCTGTTAGGATCCAAGGTTTTGGTTCAGCTCATTATAGCAATGGGGTTGGCCTTCCAGGATATGTCTACACTGCATTGTAAGCCCAGGCTTGAGCCTGGGCTCCAGGCTAACCCCCGGTGGGTCTACACTGCACTTGTGCTATCCCTAGGCTCGGATCCAAGGTCCCAGGGCCCTGCAGGGCTGGAGGGTCTGAGCTGGAGTTGGAGGGTCAAGCCAGGACCCAGGGTCCGAGCCCTATTGCTTTGCAGTGTAGTCACAACCTTGCTTGACTCAGGTCCTGGGAGTCATCCCACAATTCCATGGGACAACTTCCTTAGTCCTCTGTATCCCGACAATCTGCAACCCACTCTATTGAAAATGGAAGCCCCTTCCCTTGGCAAATGGCAGGAGCTCAGGTCAGCGTTAACCCATCCTCTTCTGCTCACCGAGCTGCAAGCACACCGTCCGAGTTTGCAATGGAGAGCGAGCTGACCCAGCCTTTTGCAAAGCAAGCTGCTTCCTGGTAACCTGCAGGGCAGGCAGTGAAGTTTTCCCAGAGTGCACCATGGTCCTCGGGCTACAGCGGCCACATTTTGGAGGTGGAGGGCGCCAAGGACGCTGGATATTTTCACTTGGACTCGGGTCTGCACACTGCGGTGTGGACGCCAGCCCCCCTAGTTCGAGCACGGGTTAGAAAATTCTTAACAATCAGTTAACACACAATGTAGACACTCAAGCACAGGGTCCCCTAACATGGGTCAGCTAACTCAAGTCCCACTAACCCTGGGATTACACTGCAGTGTAGACGTAGCCTCAGAAACGCCTCAAGAGCATTTCATACCCAGGGCTTTGGTGGGGCCCATTATAAAGACAGAGGCCGACCGCCCAGGGGTATTTGAATTTGGCAGGGCCCAGGTCTAGTAACTGTAGCCAAAGCTGGCTGTGCATCTCCTTTGCATTTTGCTGATGCAGAGGCAGAAATGCCCATCTCCTCTGTGTGCGTGCTGTGTAGTGTCTCTCAAGAAGGTTGAGTTGGAAGGGGAAAGCTTGATTCTCTCCTAGTGAGGGATTCACAGGGGAAGCCTGGGTAGCTGAGGGAGGGCTTTCAGGGAGGTGTTTGTTGCTGCTGGTGTTTAGAAGTGCATTGTACCCACTGCCCACCTGGCTCTGTGCATTTGTTTTCTGGGCTGTGTCCTGTGGGACGCCTGGTGGAAGGAGGATACATTACATTAGACTGTAGTTCACAGGCTATCTGCAAAAGAGAAACTACAGTAATAACCGGATGGATCTGAGCGGCAAAGTCTGAGGCTGGAGTCAGATCCAAAGCCAAAGTCTGGGTAGCTCAGATCCAGGGTTCTTGTTTTCCTTAATTTTGGAGAGGTTGGATCCGGGGATTGGGGGCAGCCTGGGACTCGCTAACAACAACCTAAATAAACTTACCCGAGAGGTCAGTTCATGCACTAACAGCACAGTGCATGATGGGGGATGTTACAGAGCCAGTGCTAGCCAATCAGAATGGAAGTGGGCGTGGCACCATCCCAACAAATGCAGATAAAATCAGCTTGTAGGTACGAAGGTATGGACTGGCCCTGGAACAGACAGAGAGATCATCTAGCAATTTTAGGTGCTTCTAAGGCATTTGTCACCTGCATTTCTAAGTTCAGTTCAGTCTGGGCATTCATCACAAATGGGCAATGTCATAAGAACAGCCATACTGGGTCAGATCAATGGTCCAGTAGCCTGTAGCCCAGTATCCTGTCTTCCAACAGTGGTTGCTGTGAGATGCTTCAGAGGAAGTGAACAAAACAGGGCAATTTATCAAGTGATCCATTCTCTGTCATCCCCTCCCAGCATCTGGCAGTCAGAGGTGTAGGGACACCCATTGCATGGGGTTGTGTTCCTGACCATTTTGGCTAACAGCCATGGATGGACCTATCCTCCATGAACTTATCTTATGTCACTGGCATCTGGTATGCAGCTCACCCTTAAAAGCAAGATGCTGATTTAGTGGGGGTTGGTCCTGTTTTGAGCAGGGGGTTGGACGAGATGATCTCCTGAGGTCCCTTCCAACCCTCATCTTCTAGGATTCTATGTACTGCATAAACTGTGACTGGAGGGGCCTGGTCAGCGGAAAGCCAGCAGACAAAATTGGAAACCCTCATTGGCAAAGGTGCATATTTATGGAAGAGGTGAAGGAGGGGAGGGGAGCTCAGTTGCACGCGGTTTCCTGAGGGAAATTGCTTTTTGCTTTAAAAAATGGTAGCTCCTGCTTGTCCCTTTCTCCACGCACACACACACACACACATACACAGGGAGGGGAAGATCACACACACCACCGCAAATTATGAAGGGAAAAAGGAAACATTTTGGACACAATTTTTTAAGAAAAGAAAAGAAAAATGGACTGGTTTTGACCAAAATAACGGAAAAGCTGCCAGTGGGGGAACCCAGGTTCCATCCAGATAAGAAGCTCCATGGGCAATGAGACAAGACAGCACTCGCCTGTCCCCAGGGCTTTCACCCCCAGTGCTGCTGTGTGCGGAGCGTTTGAGCATTCGACGCAGGGTCACGTGGAGAGCTGTCTGGTTTAATTTTCGTGGTAAGCCTTTTGCAAAGCAAAAGCAAAATCTCTTCCCTCTCACCTTCCCTGACCCCTTCTTCCCCATTCGCAGACTCCCGAGTTCCATTTCTCCATGGCTTCGTTCGCACAGACACCAAAGCTGCGAGCAGAGATCGGATTCAGGACCTTCTGTGCCTAAAGCACAACACTCTGTCTCATTAATCCAAAGGAGTCACGCTGTTAGCTGCAAGTCCATAGCAGGCTCTTATAGCTGTTGGCGCCCTGAGGGGATGACATGGTAACATGCACTAAGCAGTGGATTCCCCACAAAAGTCCACAATGGTGATTTTATACCCCACCCAAACCTTTATTTAGTTGGGTCTCTCATGACAAAGGATGTAACACAGCTGTTCCCAGAGCACCATTTTCAAAGCAAGAGCCAAACTTGTGTCTCACCTTTTAATGAACGAAAAATGTGTTTCTAATACTTGATGATATGTACATACTGTTAGATACGAGAAGATATTTATTACAGGTGAAGCTATATTCATCATATCTCTATAAATATATAAATATCTATTGTAAAGGAGCATTTTGGAGGAATTTGGAACAGGGTTTTGATGACTCTGGGACGTTTTCTCTTAGCATCTTTAGATATGGAGAGAGAATTACACACCCTCATACAAAGATTATCTGTTTCTCATGCCAAAGTCTATTTGTACTGCTGATTTACTTTCATTCTAGAGAGAAATAAAGTCTGATTCAAAGCTCGGAGTTGCCTCCACTTTTTCTTCTCAAGGGACACTCTGGAATGTATTCAGATTAGTTATGATTCTTGCACTACTGTCACAGCTGCAGGCCCTAACTGAGATCACAGCCTCATTGTGCTAGGTGCTGTATGTCACGCTGGCTGGATGGGGGGGGCGGCATTTATTATATTGTTTGACATCAGTATGTCAATATCATAATAATTCATGTGAGATATGCCATGTCAGGTACTATTAGAAAGGCTATAATGTGCTAAGTACAATGATGTTTATGTTCATGTGTTATATGTGTAATGGAAGTTACAGATTTGGTTGCTATATCTGTATTTCAGATTGTGCTGTGCCTGGGTAACACCTCAGACAGGATGGCTATAACAATAGCCTGCTTAATGGCCCATTAAGACATTCATAGATGCAAGGGGCCCTGGGGGAGAAGCCAGGGATATACCTGATGAGTCACCAGGACTTACTCATGTGACTCTGGACTCCATTTTGGTTCCTGTAAAATTCCACAACAGCATGGCAAGGGCCAGAGGACATAAAAGGCAGAGGCCTGGGATCCATTTAGTTTTCAGTCATTCAGCCTGTCTCTGGACCAATTCATCTACAACTGAACTGAAGCTGTGAAACAAAGGACTGAGACCCATCCAGGTACTGGATGTACACCAGAGGGACTATACAAGCCTGCTAATGCCACAATTCTTCTAGAAACCTGATATATATGGACTTTCAAATCATTTGTATGTATCTGATTCTTTTAATCCTTTAACATTTCTCTTATGGTTTGTTTCTTTCTTTTTATAATAAACCTTTAGTTTTAGTTACTAAAGGATCGGCTGGCAGCGTGGTATTTTGGGTAAGATCTAAACTTATATTGATCTGGTGCTGTGGCTGACCCTTTGGGGTGAGGAGGAACCTTTTTGGTAAAGAGCATAGAGTTTAAATAACTGGTCTCTTTACTGGACCTAGTGTCTGATTGGGAGCCAGAGACTGAAATGCAGTAAAGGGGGCTGTGTGTGTTTTTATTTTGGCTTCTTGATAACCAGTGTGGGGAATCAGAAGCACTGTTTGTGGCTGGTTGGGAAGTCTGACTTCAGTGTCACCCACCAGTGCTGAGAGAATCTGCTCTCCTTTTACAGCCTGCCCTGACCTTGGCATTTTCAGGTGGCTACCCTGGGCACGGACAGGTCACACAGTGCATGCACATAGTGAGAGATAGCCCTTGCCCCAAACAACTAGAAATCTAAATAGACAAGGAAAAGTGGGGCAGGAACTTGCCCAAGATTACTGGCAGACATGGGAAAAGAACCCCTGCCCCGTGCACTGGACCGCACTGCTTCTCAGGTTCAAACTGGAGTCTAATTTTATCTTCACAGTTGGCAGAGAGGTCTGTGAGAAGTATCTGCTATAGGCAACCAAGCTGGGAGATGCTGGCCTACCTTTTGGCTTCTCACTTGGTCCCCTGCTTGGTCCCCTGGTCCCCTTCATATACCTTCTGCATTACTGCACCCCAGGTTTTAATCAGCTGTTTCCTTCCTGGAATTGTTTCCTTCACTCTGCACATGCTGGCTTGTTTTTGCAGAGATGCCTGCAAGGGTTGAATTACATACACTGCACAGGAGCAGACACCCGGGCCAGGGGAGATGAGAATTCAGGGAGTGACTAGGAGCAGCTGGGTAGAGAAACTGGTGCAAAGAGAAAGAGATGGGAGACTAACAAGGGCCCAGCAGCAACACCTATGGAGAGGGGGGCAGAGCAAAGGGTCCCTCAGCAATTAGAGAGAGGTCTGAGGGCAGAGAAAGAGAGGCCTGGGAACCCTAGAAAAGTGATGGAGAACAAAGGGTATGAGAGCTGAGGGGACTAAGTGTGTGGGAACGAAGAGAGCAAGGAATGTGGGGTCCTGGGAGTAGAGAGGGGGCCTGGGAACCTAGATCTCAAAGACCTGGGACCTAACCCTATGGCATCTGTCTGCCAGTGGGGTCTATGCATCTGCCATTTATGAGCACTTGTATTTATTTTTGCATCTCTGAAACGTGAGGGTTTCTTAATTAGAAGCGTGTGTTTTCCTGCCTCCTGACATTTCCCATGGAAAAAGCTGCAGCCTTGTGTTTTTCCAGGAGTTCTGCCTCCTTTGATCAGCCATTACTTTGTCTCAGAAAGACCTAGGGCTGCATGTGAATGCAGAAGCCCTCAGAGTTATTTCCACCCTAGCCTGTCACCACAGTAGCACTGTGATGCAAGGGGACACATGATGGCAGGGGCATGGTAGGCCATAGGATGAAGAAAGTCATCCAGGCCTCATTCTGATCATATCCCTCTAAGGAGCAGAGATCTGCTAGCTACCTGCTTCTACTGGCATCCATCAGTGGAGTACCTGAGCACCTATGATCTGATGAGAAATACCAGAATTTACCAGATCGATTTGATCTCATCCTTCCTCTCCCCCATTCTGCTTTGTTTGCAATAGCACCTTTTTCTTATTATTATTATTATTTGTCTTACCATAGTGTCTGGTGCAAATCCAGAACAATAATCAATCCAGATTGGCTCTTAGTCTGTGTTAATAGTGCACTCTTACACGGCCCCTATTACCATAGAATCTGAGCAGCTCACAGTCTTTATTTTGTTTATCCTGACAAGTCCCCTGTGAAGCAGGGCAGTGCAATACTCCCCATTGTGCAGATGGGAAACTGAGGCACGGGAAAGCTAAGTGACTTCCCCAGGGTCACACAGGAAGTCTGTGGCAGAACAGGGAATTGAACCCAAGCTAGCACCCTCACCACTGGGCCATCCTTCTCCTGTGCCCTGTTCCTGACTTAGGCCTTTGTGTCTGATTGTAACACAAATATTAATAAAGCACAATGGAAAGATACCAAGGGCCACCTAAGTTCTCACACCTGCCTCCTGGCAAGGGTGCTTCAAGGTGCAATGCTAGTGTCACAGGACCTTCCAGTTACTGAGCTCCAGCTCAGATCCCATCATCATCAAATCTACCAGAGTAAGCTAAAGATGGGCTGGAGCCCACCTCTGCCCAAGAGGCAGAGGACCACCCAAGCTTAGGGCAGTGGCAGGTGTCACGGAGGCAGGGAAAGCCTCTCTTGATGACGTGGCTGGCAAAATGGGTCCAGAAGCCTTTTTTTGGGGGGAGAATATCTGTGGACTGGCTTTCCCACAGCACTGTATGTGATCCTCCGCCAGAGCCACCTTCTCAGGAGGGTAGGCGGGATTCTCCGACAAGCCCCCAGGTGTGGAATCCCTGCTCCTGCCCCTTACTAACCATTTCCTCTTCTGGGCAGCGTGGGACCCCAGTCAGCTGAGTCATCTTAGGTGTGGAAAGCAGCTGTCCAGGTGCAGAGCGTGGCTCAAGAGCTTCTTACCCACCTTCCTCCTGCAGCCTCTCTTCTAGCTCAGCTGAGCTGCCCACTTGTCACCCCAACCTCCATGTCTGGTCAACCCAAATAAATCGATACAGTAAATCAATAACTACAATAGATCCTTTGATACAACAGCCTTCCACTGAGAGCACCTCAACCACCCCCAACTGCCATGGAACCTTCAGAGCCCCAGCATTCTGCTGACAGCTCTTCAACCACCGCCCAACTGCCATGGAACTGCCATGGAACATTCAGAGGAACCCCAACATTCCACACCCCCCAACTGCCATGGAACATTCAGAGCCCCAACATTCCACTGACAGCACCTCAACCACTCCCAACTGCCATGGAACCTTCGGAACCCCAACATTCCACTGACAGTTCCTCAACCACCTCCCAACTGCCATGGAACCTTCAGGCCCCAACATTCCACTGACAGCTCTTCAACCACCCCCAACTGCCAAGGAACTGTCGGAGCCCCACTGCCAAGGAACTGTCGGAGCCCCAACGTTCCCCCCCAATGGTCCCAGCCCCCCAGCATTCCACGAGGCAGACCCACAAATATCCCCAGCTGCCAAGAATCTTTGGGGGAGGTCAGGGGAGCCCAGAGCCTGCTGGGGGAGGGAGGACATGTGCCCCTGTCCATGCTGTACCTCCTCTGTGGCCGAATCAGACTGATCTTTCAGAGAAGACTGTATGCAGGCCCGCATCGCATCCATGCGAGAAGAAGTAAATGGCAGCAAAGTCTCCTTGGCCCAGGCCCGATTGGCCATTGCTGCTGGATTTTTTGAGCCCACCCGCCATAATTCATTTTCCCAGATTAAGTAACATTAGGAGGTGGATATTTTTGCTTCAGTGCCCGATCCCTGCTTAGTGGGTGTCCAGCATCAAGTGAGCAGGTACGGAGGTGCCACCTTGCTTCCAGCTTGGAGAGGGACACATTAGGGGCAAGAAATCAAATGCATCCTGGGAGAGAGGGTGATTTTAATCTCCGGATTCCAAAGGAGAGGAGAGCAGGGAAAGGAAGAGAATTGCCTCAAATGGAATTTGACCAAAAGACGGGGACGAGCACCTCTGCTCGGAGGGAAAACGGCATGGGCTCTGTAATGACCATGTGTGGCCAGGAGCTCAGTTTTACATCTCACCCAAAGGGCAGCACCTTCAGCCGGCCCAACACAGTGCGCTTTGGGTCATTGCTTCAGAGGAAAGCATGCGCCCTAGTGATTGAACCGCAGCCACACGTCCCTGGGACGTCTCCCACTCAAATACTGACCAAGTCCGGTCCTGATTAATTAGTGAGACCTGAAGGGTTCCCGGTCCAATGCTCTTGCCTGCTGATTCCTTGCCTCCCCCAGGTTTCACAATGTGCTGAGCCACACACTGACAGACCTGGCGATAACCTTTCAAATAATTGCCCTTTTCTGCCAGTTTCTCAACAGCTTTTCTTTTTTTTAAGTGGATAATACGTGCTTCTTTCACACCAGCTCGATAGCAGCCCGGAGACACCATCTAATCTAACAAAATTAAGCCCTGAAAGGAAGACGTCTGCCTTGGCAACAGCTTACTATGGGAGCTGTTTATCTTACGAGACACTCCATCCCCAGTGCATAGAGGATTCAGGCACTACCAGGCTCCGGTATCAGACACTCCCTGAAAGTTATATGCCAGCAATGGATTTTTCTCCCTTGTTTTTCCCCTCCATCACTCTCTGAATTGTAGCAACCCACCATAAGATTCCCCCAACACATTCAGAAATGGACACTGGAAGGCAACATAAGCTACTGACGTCAGTGCAGCTGCTGCTTCTTTTGCCCACCACTGTAGCTCCCAAAGCAACAGAAAATTGGATCCCGAGGTCCCGGCTCTCCAGGTCTGAGCTGCCAAAGACATAACACTCCTGAGATGCTGGCAGACCAGGTGCCAGCCCATGCCAAGGTCCCCGTGTCTCAGTGGAACACTGACAAATACCTAGCTGGAAACCGCTTGGCTCGCCTGTATGTTAGTGGTGTTAAAATAGGTATCAGAGTTATGAAAATGTGTTTAGTGTTCAGAATTTGTTGAATAATTGTGAGTTGCTGCATCTCACTTATAACACTGGCATCCTGTATTGTAAGGTAATATCTGAGCGGTTGTATTGTGAGCCTCTGTGACCACCTAAACCACCACACAGGAGAGAAAGGTTAACTAGCATGAAGGGCTGATCTTAAGCCAAAGGCATTACACCCTTCCCAAAAGGAAAGGTCCATCAATTCCAGATGGGCTATTGTGGACATTACAACTGCGATTTCTCTATGTACCATCAACAAGAGGACAACAGACTTTTTTGTTGTTATTTTTCCTCCTCCCCATGAAGATGAATCACAACAGGGGACGTCTCCCATCAGCTAAAAGAGAATAAAATCCCTAAGAAGAAGGAACTGTTTAACACACTGCTGCTTGGACTCTGCACTGTTTAACACACTGCTGCTTGGACTCTGTGGGGCAAAGTTTTCTAGGCACAAACAAGAGATCCCCAGCTACTTAGCCTGGGTTAGCCATTAAGGACATATAGCGCTTGCTTATTATAGAAACTTCTATTACCTTTTGAAACTCGTGTGTGTGTCTATGTTGACCTGCTTTAACCTTGTGAAAAATTCTCTGTTTTCCTCTTCCTATTTAATAAATCTTCATATAGTTTATAACAGGATTGGCTACAAGCGTTGTCTTTGGTGAGAGATCTAGGGTGCCGTTGACCTGGGGTAAATGATGGTCCTTTGAGACTGGGAGTAACCTAAATATAGCTGAGATTCTTGGCATAAGGGACTATCCATCACAAAGGTATACCCACTTGGGTGGTGAGATAGATCTGAGTACCCAAGGGGACTGCCTGTGACTCCATGTTAGAGCTGTTATAACACATGAGGAGTTTATACTTCATTTATTGGTTGGGGAAATCTAGACCTCACAGCCAATGTGGGGTTTGTACCCTGGTTCCTAACAGTTTGCCCTGAGGTAGGTACCCATGCTTTTGAGTCACTGCAGGCAGTGTTACAGTGCCTGTCTTCTATCTCTACACCATCTTTCCAGCCTCGATCACTTTATAAGCTCAATACAGGGACCATCTCTCACACTGCTGTAGTGTGACCAGATAGCAAGTCTGAAAAATCGGGATGGGGGTGGGGAGTGATGGCATCTATATAAGAAAAAGCCCCTAATAGCAGGACTGGGCCCTATACAGTCGGGACATCTGGTCCTCCTACTGCTGAAATGCAGCCACTTCAGCAATCGAGCACAACAGCAGTTTAACAGCGTCCAGCAACCTCCTGCTCTGCTTCCCCATCTAGGACCTTACCAGATATTCCTCCCCTGACTCTGAGGGTCAGTCTACACTGCAGTTAAACACCCTTGGCTGGCCTCTGTCAGCTAACTCAGACTCACGGAGGTCAGGCTGTTTGTCTTGTAGATGTTTGGGTTTGGGCTGGGGCCTGGGCTCTAGGACCCCATGAGGGGGTAGGGTCCCGAAACCCAGGCTCCAGCCCCATACTCAAGCCTGAGTCAGCTGACACGGGCCAGCCAGGGGGGGTTAATTGCACTAAGACATTGTAGTGGTGAACATAAGCCTTGCCCCTTATGAATTTAAGCCTCTACGGATCTAGCTCACAAAGTCATTTTTTGGGCAGCTATTTCTCCACCTTCAAAGGCAGCTTGGCTTTTCTCCAGTGGTCTCCAATCTGGTTTCTGAACCGAACCAACCCAACCCTGTTTTCCGGAGCAAGAGCATTAGCTTGGCTTCTGTTGCTCTTCTCATTCAGACATCACAGCAGGAAATCCAGCACAAGATTTAGGCATCAACTAAGTCCTGTTTCAGCCATCTAGGTCCCTGGACAGGGATGAATTTCGCCCTGTGAACACTCAGATTTCCTCGTCTATCACTGTACAAATATTTACAATCCACTGTAACTATTTAAAATTCCTCCCTGTGATTAGGGAGCACGGCAGCCTTCCTGCAGCGTATTAGCTGCCTTATAAGAGAATTAATGGTTATTTATGCCACTGGCTTAATTTGGGAATAGTACTGCAAACAAGCACAAGGAAATAAGTGAGGAGCATTCTTTTCGTCCGCCTCTTCTGCTAGGGTAATTACCTGGTTGTCGTCACCAGCTCTCAGTGCAGAAGAAAATGCTGCTGAAAAACGTATGATGGCAATGAATCTAGGGATGGATTGTTCTCCTGAGAGTCACAGATGCAAGGAGACTCAGCAGAGGGAAGGGGTGAGGAATGTGTGTCACCTGCAATGGACTCCTGCAGTGTGGGCATTGTAAACCTGGGCCCAGACTCAAGTTTGAGCCCAGCCATCCCCTACCATCCCCACACCAATCAGTCCTGCCTTGTCATTTTGCAGTGTGAACGCAGCTCAAGTCACAGCGCTGAGTCAGAAGGGTAGTGCAATATGGCCGTGTTAGCAAGGCTGTGGGATCCATGACCCGCAGTTGTAAAGCCAGGCTTACAATGCAGCGTGGACATTCACATGCAAGCCTGGAAACATCAAGTCCATAAGCATGGGTCCCACAGACCCAGGTTTACAATGTAACGGAGGCATCCCTGCATCGCCACTGCCGCTGTCTATAGCTAATCTAGTCTAGCTGTGGGATTTCCCAAATATTTGTTACTTGGTTATCTAAGCACTGCTCCACCCATTGAGAGAGAAAGGGTTGTCTAGTGACTAGTGCACTCAACTGGGATGCAGGAGATCTGTGTTCAGTTCCTGATTTAGCCACAGGCTCCTGATCTGACCTTAAGCGAGTCACTGTCCTTAGGCAGAGGAACTAGAGTGGGTCACTTCCCCTTTCAGTTTCTAGTGGAGCTGCTCAAAAAATGCCAGCTCAGGTTTGTGGGACATTGGAGGGGGAGGAGGGGATGCTTATTTGTTTTTCAATTTCCTGGGCAGGGGGAGGAAGTAGGGTTTTTTAATGAAAAAACAGAAGTGAAAACCAAACATGTTCTGGTTTTCAAAAGCCATTTTCATTAAATATTTTAGGGGTTCAGTTAAAAAAAAAAAAAAAAGAAAGAAAGAAAGAAAGAAAAAGAAAAATGGCTTTTCATTGAAAATTTTGACCGAAATGTTTTTGTTGAAAAGCTACTTTTTTGTTGAGAAAAATGATTCTGTGGAAGCATTTCTACCAGCTCTGGTCAGTGTCATTTTTAGCTTCCCTTGCACTATCACAGCGCTGCAGTGGTTGACTCGCAAATATTGTAGCAGAAATTCTGATTTCTTAAAACCTGCTTTTGTTGGGGGGGGGAGGGGAGGGGGTTTAAACACTCCTGGAAATCATAGAATCATAGAAATGTAGGGCTGGAAGGGACCTTAAGAGGCCATCTAGTCTGGTCCTCCGTGCTGAGACAGGATCAAAGAAACCTAGACCATCCCTGACAAATGTGCTTGTCTAGCCTGTTTTTAAAAGCCTCCAATGATGGGCATTCCATTACCTCCCTTGGAAACCTACTACAGAACTTAACTACCCTCGGAGTTAGAAAGTTTTTTCCTAATATCAAACCTAAATCTATCTTGCTGCAGAGTAAGCCCATTACTTCTTGTCCTACCTTAGTGGACATGGAGAACAACTGATCATCATTCTCTTTATAACAGCCCTTGACACATTTGAAAACTGTTACCTCCTCAGCTTTTTTTTTTTTTCTCAAAACTAAACATGCCCAGTGTTTCTACTGATCCTGAGTTTTGTAAAAGCAAGGTCAAACTGCGACTACCTCAGCAACAAGATTTGCACTTGGAAACATCACCACTACAAGACAGACCACTGCTATTTGGGCTAAGAAAGAAGCTGTAACAGGCTGTTATGCCTTAAAGAATAACACACAATATACTGCCAAGAACAGTGGCTCTTTCATTAAAACTGTTTAAAATTTGCTTGGTTGTGGCACTGTCTCTTTTAGAAACCTACTAGAGGTACAGATAGAAGTGCCTTGATCTTGTCCTGTCTCATAGATTCATATTTGATGAAGAAGAGCATTAAAAGATTCAAATACGTTTAATTAAGGGAGTTAATTGACTCTAATGCCTTCCACATGGCTGTAGGGAAGCCATGGCAAGAGGGGTAATTGATCAAGTTTGTTTTTAACAGGCTGTGTCCATGAGGCTTAGCTAATAAAGAGATCATTACGTGAGGCCTCTGCATCTCAGATGCCGCAGTCTCTCTGCCTGCAAACATTAATCTTTCATGGAGCCTTCGCTTTTCTGCTCTCGGCACTGCAGCTTATACATTGTGACATGTTTGAAAACGCTGCCCCGCTGGTGCACTTCCACAGCCTCTGTACAACAGAAATTCCCTTCCGATCACCGATCCCTTCAAACTCCTGATCAGCTCCTGTCCATGCCTCTCCCTGATCTTCTCTCTCTCACACACACACACAGCCTTCTACAAACATCAGCCCTCCTACAGAGGCTGTCGCCCCTCTGCAGCCATCATTTCTCAGATACTCTGATTCCTGCCTGTTTCCAATGAGCCCTTCCCTCCCATGAAGAGACTCACTGAGCTGCTACCGCTGAGGGCATCCCACGCAGACAGATATCTGGGGTGCAGTTCACGGGTGCTGTGCAGAGAGCTGTTGTCTCTCTAGGTCACAGCTGTACGTTTTCACCCAGGGGATCACAAACAAGCATGGGATTTTTGCAACTTTAAAAATGGTTGATTATTTAGAGCGCCAAATGAATTTAAATGTTCCTACTAATGTCTACCCTGGACCTTGACCTGAGCGCTCACTTTTCAGGATGATCTGACTTTGGGGGCAGATTTTAGAGAGGGTAGAAAATTCAGCTTTCCACAGCTTCAGACTCAGCTCTGGAGAAGATACCATCCCTCTATAATAAAAGCAACACAGTCCCTACTCTCAGAGGTGAGGAATGACATGATCTGTTCCCATCACCCTGTCTCTCTTCCTTTGGTCTCCTTATGGCCCTAACTCAGGTCATCTTGCCTTTAGATTGTAAGCTCTGTGTGCCTTGTACTTGTTAGCAATATAGGGCTTATGACACATGGTATGGAGGTTCTGATTCCAACCGCTAGAAGGCAGTGGTGTTTCTATTCCCACCTCACTCCCCCCTCTCCCTCTCACACACACACCAGTTAATAACAATCCCTTGCACTTCTGCAGCACCTTCCATCCAAGGATCTCAAAGCACTTTACAAAGCCAATGTAATGAGCTTTGCCATGAGCCTGTGTGTTGGCCTCAGTTTATAGATGAGCAAAGCAAGAGGCTAAAGACTTCCCCAAAGTCACACAGGGTATCAGCTGTAGAGATGGGGAAAGAAACCACATTTCCTGACACCCAGTCCTGTGTCTTAACCACAAAAGCCACAATTCTGCCTGCCTGATTTTTCTCCTCTGGATGAAGGCTTCATAGACTGCAGCTTAACAGTTAGTGCCAATGCAAAGTGATCTAGATGTTATTGTCTGGAATAGCTGCCTCCCAGTCCCGGTTTTCAAACCACAAATCTCACATCGCCTTTGAAGAGCCCCAAGCACTGTTTCCAAAGCTCTCTGCACGCAGGAGATGACCCGCAGCTCTGTGATTGCATCATGCCAGAAGCATCGGCTTAACAGAGATGTCATGGTGCTGTGGTCTAATCGCTAAGTGTGCTCAGGAAACAGCAGCTTGCCACCAGCCACATTGTCACCCATCCCAGAGAATGAGTCAGGCACGGGGATCAGCACGCCATACGGTGCCATCGAAGCAGGAATCACGGCGTGACATCCCCTGACCTGCGCTATGCTGGAAGTCAAACTTGGTAGCGTAGTGGAGGGTAAACACAAGTAAACAGAGTTTTACTCACTTCTCATGTGGGGAATACGGCGTTTTACCCATTTCTCCTTCAAGGAATAAAGCATTTCCTTATTCCTGTTCTCCTGTGATAAGCTGCACAACCCCTGCAACTGAAGTGCGCTTTATATACTGGCTGGTTACACTCAGCCCGAAATATATTTTAATGGCACGTCTGGTTTTCGCCCCTGATGTCATCCTAGCCTGAACCCAATTCAGCATCAGGACATCTCTGCACAACCTTCATGCCTACCATGCCACTGCCCTGAAACACCTACAAGGTTCGTTTGCCCACTTCTTTGTTTACCACTACAGCCCTGCTATTGGGTGAGTGTAACCGTCCCTTCTGGCCTTAACATCTATGAATCTGCTAAAGGCTCCAGTGAAACCAGCTCTGCACTCACACCTGTGTGTGAGGGCCAGAATCACACACTGGAGGGAAATCAGAGAAGAGCAACAAAAAGGAGGAAGGAGGCAGCAGATAGTTCAGTGAAACGTTGACTGGGAAAAAAAGTCACATGGCATTTTTTTTTCTGTTCCCTGAATGGATAAGCAAAGTACCGACACTGGCTACTCACAAAACTACCAGGTCTGCTCTCCCCACAGGAATAGGACACACCAGCTTGCAAGATTCAACTAAGGACTGGCACTTTGCTGAATACCACAGCACTGAGATATACTGATAGTGAAACAAGAATACATTTGTGATCATGAACTAGAGAATCGGGATACAGTGAATGAGGATATTGGAACCAAAGGATTCCATAGCAAACCAAATCATAGCATGCTTTCTAGAGACCAAACTTAAACTACCAGGTTAAGCCCATGTCTAAAGAAGTTTATCTCACCCAAAGTCCTCGGCGGCCAAGGTCGGCTGAGGTCCTGCTTTCATGAATGTAAACACGGAGTCTGTTTTCTTCCTGGGTGCAGAATGAGGGGGGTGAGTCTCCTTTCCTTCTCAAAGTACCCCCAAATTTCATTGGCTTTGCTCACAGACAGGATAACTTGTTTTTCCTGTGTGCTGCTTCCCTGTTGACATCACTTCGCTCTGTTAAATTGGACTTCTTATGTAAATGGGCATCCATTGTGTTAGCTTGCACTGCTTAATTTACATCCCGACAGAGAGATGCACATTTCTCACCTCTTGTCTAATGGAAACCTTTTTCATCTTTGCTGGTGACTGACACCTTGACCCAGAGTTTAAAAGATATTTCCAGTATATATACATGGCGTGAAGGACCAATGAGCCATCACCTTTCATCTGAGACCCCCCCATGACATTTTCTGATGAACTAGAACGTACAGAGCAGAATCAGGATACCCTTATAACCCCCTTGCCAGCAGGCATAAAGGGTCACATGAAGATTCAGTTATTTCTGGTAATTGAACTGAAGCTCTTCCGAGTTAAGAGCATGAGCTGCTCCAGGTTGAGCTAAGGGACAAAACCTCCTAGGTGGGTCCTGTGATGGATTTTTGTCCTCTGTGGAGGAGTCAGAGTGAGGACTACATGATAGGGTGCTCGGAAGGCCAGGTGGCCTAGCAGTTAGCGCATCTGTCCTCCAGCCCCTTGTCTCTCTGTTGTGGGGCTATACAGCTGCCTGGTTCTTGCCCCTAGATTGGATGTGTGTTTTGGCCCCAACCCATGTCTGGACCTTTGCCCTTATGTGGGATGTGGTAGGGGGACCCAGGCTCTCCCTTTTCACCAGGTCCCAGCCCTGGGCCCTGGGGGACATGACACTAGCAGAGAGCTCCCTACAGAGGGTCTAAGTCTGCTGCCCCTACTTCCTACCTCTGTGCTCCTTCAGTTTGGGGCATGGCCCCTACAGTCTAGAACAGCCAATAGTTTAACAAAACACCCGGAGGAGCAGGGCCCTGCAGGACCAGGTGGTTCTCAAAGGGGGAGGTGGCTGGAGAAGGTTCTGCCTGTGGGCCTCACCCACTCTGTGGTCTCCTCCCAGACTCAACCATCTGTCTGGCTTCCCAAAGGACTCCTCTCTCCTGCAGCCTGTCCACCACCCTTTGCCTCGGTGCCTGAGCTCCTTTGAACCTGCTCCTCCAGCTGGAGCATGCTCGTCAAGACCTCAGGGGCAGGGTTACCTGGGTCCAGTATTGCCCTGTCGCCCCTTCAGGCCCAGTGGAGGGGTCTGTGTACCCCATCACAGGGTAGCTAACCTAGACTGTTAGCACTCCCAGGCAAGGACTGTCTTTTTGTTCTGAGTTTGTGCTATGCCCAGCACAGTGTGGCCCTGCCACATGACACGGACTCCACGGTGCTATGACGACGATATTATAATTGTGATGGGGTGTACCAGGCCCTTTGAGACCCTGCGGTCCTACCACAGCCCGCCCCAGAAAGAAGGCAGTAGAGTGGGGTCTTCCACGCGGCCTAGAGAGGCTGCAGCCAATCAGAGCCTAGCAGGCTCATATAAAAGATGTTGCAGGAGCTGCATAGCTCAGTGGCTGGCTGGAGCCAGAGGAGGAAGGATGCTGTCCCCGACTGGCTGAGGAAGCCGCAGCAGCTGGACAGAGCACTTGTTGGCGAGGACCAGAAAGAGTGGAAGGTGGAGAGACTCCACAGGTACAGAGACCGGGGAGAAACCCTGCCTAAGCGGGGATAGGGCTGTGAAGCTTTCCAGGCACAGAGGCCTGGGAGAAAGAGCTTTGACGAGAAGGGCCAGAGTCTGTTATAAGTGCTCCAGGGGAAGGGGCCTGCGAGAAAGGACCCTGAGAGAGCAAGGCAGAGACTGTCATGGATTCTCAAGGCAAGGAGAGACCCAGCGCAAACAGGGAACAGGCCAAGGAACCAGGAAGCTGATGGGACAGGGTGGGATGCAGCAATAGATGCTAGTGAAGGAAGCAACAGGTGGCTGCTCGTCATAGGGTCCCTGGGTGGAGATCCAGGGTAGTGGGTAGGCCTAAGTCCCCCCCCAGCGGCTGCAGGCTGAGTGTCCAAGGGCCGAGGAGGCAACAAGTTTCATTTGGGGTCTGAGAAGGGGGCAAGTGCTTAGACAGGATCACCAGACAGGACTGAGGATCTCGGGGAGGGGCCAACCTTTTGTTGGACCGTGTTACCCTGGAAGGGGTGTGTTTTCCGTTTGTTCCACAGACAGACTGCGTGTGACTTGGCCAGAGGGCTGAGTCACTGAAAACCCATCTGAAAAAAGAAACTGCCGGCAGAGGACACCACAAAAGCAGAGCGTGCAGGCATGCACCCAGCCAGCAGGAGGCACTCATGAGAGGTGAGTGCCACGGCCTTTGCAATAATCATACAAACTGAGCAGATACTGACACCTCTTACAATCCGTGTCTCTAGGGCAAAGGTGAATTTGAATTTCACTTCTCATGAATATTCCCCAGTCTTCATTCAAAACCCACCACTTGCCCTGGCTCTCTAGACAGCAGACTCACTCAGCAGAAAGTTTATGGGGAATAAATGCAAAAAGGGCCAGGATGCAGACAAAGCAAACTTGTTTAAAAATTCAAACTGAAGTTTGCAAACTATTTTTTTCCCCAAGTGAGTGGGACTCACACCACAGAGGTGAACTGGGTCAAAATGCTAATCGCAATGAGCACACTTCAGGCAATGCTATTCTCCCCATTTCACAGATGGGGAAACTGAGGTGCAGGAAGAGGAAGTGACTTGCACAAGGTAGCATAGCATGTTAATGACAAATCTTGAAACTGTCTCGGATAACACCCCCCTGGGAAAGGATTTCTTGAAGTGATGTCTTTATTCCCAGGGTGCAACTGACAATTACGCTAGACCCCGGCCCTGATTCTGATCTCACATCAATTTTCTACTTATCAAGGTTCTTATGTGGCCCTGATTGCTATAGTTAATTAGCACCCCACAAAACACCCCTTTGTGGCAGTGAAGTATTATCCCCATTTCCCTGTAATACCTTGGTCTTATTTCAGTTGTTGGGTTTCATGTGCGGGAGCTGGGTGGTGGTGGTGGCATGTGATGTGCAGGAGGTCAGACTCTATGACCTGGTGGGCCTTTGAGTCACAGCATTTAAGGCCTGAGACATGGGGACAGTGGGACCCAAGACAATTAAATAACTTGCTTAAGAAGTAGGCAGCAGAGATGGGACTTGCCATCAAGATTCCCAAGTCCTCCTTCAGGCCCATAAGCTCAAGACCATCATCTGTCCAGTGGAGCCTGACTAATTTCAATAGAGTTAATCCTGACTCGCCTTGAGGCATGTGAGCCAAGAGACAAACCCAGCGCTTTTATTGTAACCTCCTAGCATCCTTGCTTCTCAGAAAGTCTCTCCCGGGGGCCTGCAGTGATGTCCTGCCAGGAGTGGTTCTGTGGAAATGTCCTACTTCAGAGGCAGCTGTGGGAATGCTGCCTGGCATGGAGGGACCTTGGGATGGATATGGCAATTTCCTGCAGTGTGCTTGAAACCACCTTCTTGAATTCTATTGAAGTGTGGCTGGAATCCATTGTGTTCAATGCAGTGCTCAGGTGTGCTTGTGGGCCTGGCTGAGCAAAGGGCTGTCTTGACCAATGTGGCAGACAAGAACGGTCTTGGGGGATAATACACATGAAGTGGATTTCCTGGGAAACATCTAGGGGGAGGTGAATACAAATCCCTCTCCCTTCCCTGCCCCACAGCTATGCAAAACCCCAGCCCTTGGAAGCTATGGCCTGAGGAGAGACCCTTGTCTTCTGATCACCTGCTCCTGCAATCTGAAGATCAACAGCCCAGGCTGTATAAAGGAAACCCTGAGCTATTCCTGCAGGTCCTGAACTAAAGCTGTTATGAACTTGTAACCACAGGAAAACCCCTTGGGGAGATTAGAAGGATCGTCTCCTCCCAGAGCCCTGGGTGGAGCTGGGGTGCTCTCTGGAAAGCCTGTTAGCAGGCACCGAGGTTCTTTTATTGTTTGTAAGATGTCCTCTCTGTCATGCTTTCACCTTAAGAATAAATGTGCTTGCTTAGAAAGGGATGGGGGATAGCTGACTAGTGCGGCTGTTCACAGCCTTTGGAAAGACAGCAGAGCGCAGACACTTGGCTGGTTTAGGCAGTCTGGCTTGCTGGGGATATTGCAGTGTAGACCAAGAACTGGGCAGCCTGGAAAAACCCCGGTCCGGATGGAGAGAGACGCAGGTCTCTACTCAGGAGAGGTGGTGGCAGAGGAGCTTGCATGGATCTTCTGCTCTGAAGGACTCTGTAGGAACGTTCTCCCTCCAGATGAGCCACTGGAAAGCTGCCATGCAGTGAGGGAAGGCACCATATAAGGGACCCATTGGCCCCACATGTATGCTGTGAAGTGAGGGGGCTTGGGGCGTTGTTCCCCATAGAAGGAACCATTGGGACTGGGTGCAATGTTCTCCTGTGAAGGACCCATGGGAATGTTCCCCTGGAACGTTACTCTGCAGCGAAGGAAAGCCCCATACAAGAGCCCTATAGGAATTGCAAGAACACACTGCAGTGGAAGGTCCCCAGGCGTCACCCAGCACAGCCGGTTCCACAGCAGGCACCCTGGGGACCTGTAGGAAGGCTCTGCAATTTTGCAGCTGTCTCTGAAGCATAATCAGGAGATTTTAAGAAGCCGGAATCGAGCCAGTTTTAACATCTGCGGAAACATCTCCCTTGATCTCCTGCCATGTTTCTCCTCTCAGGCCAGGCCGGGTGACAGGATGGATATTTGTCAGACGAGGACTCTGGCTTGTCAGGAAAGATAAATACCTGGCTTGACCCACATGCTGCATATATGGGGAGGAGCCTGGGCTGGAAAAAGCCATGTTATTGCTAAGACAGCTGTGTAACATCTCCACGTAACAGCTGGAATCTGCGCCCGGCCTCGTTATGGTGAAAAGATCCCTAGGAACTGGCACCTATGAAACTCAGGGTGAAAGTCACCCTTGTGCATAGTGCTAGCAGTACAACTTAATCAGTGCCTGGGGTGAATTTGCCCCTGACATCCACCGAAATAGTAACACATTGTGATGTTCCTCCCCTGCAATCCGGACTGGTGTGTAGCTGGGTCACCCCCAGTTCTTCACTCTTGGGCCCTGATTTACCCTGCTTTGCTGTGTGAATCACCCACTCCTGGGTTGGCCCATGCCCAGCCTCCTGCATGTAATCGGTCCCTCACCTAGTGAAGGAGCTCTCCGGCCAGCCACTCTTGAGATAGACTCCTCGCAAACACCCCCAGTCCCAGATGCAACCCCAGGAACTGCCGTCTTGCTGGGTTCAGTCCTGCACACTGCACCCTGCAAGCTCATTTACACTTGCCCGTCAATTTATCAAAGAAATTGATATGCACCAGCTCTGTCACTCCAAGTGAGGTCTCTGCACGCACTCAATCCACATGCACTGTTTTAGATAAACAGATAAGTTTATTGACTACAGCAAGTTTTTAAGTGAATCTAAGTCAGATTATTAATCAGTCAAGGAGTTCATCACAATTAACTAACAGGTAACTCGCATCTTAACCTAAGATTAATGTTCCAGTCTGTATTCAGTTTACCACACAGGCTGGTTGCAATGTATCTTGCAATCAGGCCCCCCACCCCCTCCCTGTGGGTCGATTCTCAGTCTTTGGTGTTGCTTAGAAGATGGATTCCAGGGGAGCCACGAGACAAAGACACCTCAGCTTTTAACAAGTTTCCCCAATGCCCCCTGGGGTCAGGTGCTCGGCCCTGTCCGGCAATGGGTGTGATTTCTTCCACTTGAGTCAAAGTGCTCACAGGTGCTTAGGCCAGGCCATTGCTCCTGTGTGCCGGCCTCTGTGGGGTGTGGAAACACAGCTCTGTGTTCGTCTGCATCTGTTCAAGCCAGGTGGGACACACATTTGGGGATAGGACACAGCAGAGTTTCATGTCTGTACCTGTGTGTGACATGGCAGGAAACATGCCACCATAACAATAATGTTCAGTGTGCCATGAGTGTTCCAAAAACACCTGACGGGGCAGACTTTGCATCAGACAATGCCCAGCTACACTGTGCGGGTGACCGCGACTGATACACAGATCACACCATCAGGGTGTACATGGGGTACAGCGTGTCACACACATGGCTTCATCTAATCCGACCACAAATCTGGTGGGTTTCATGGCTAACGCCTTCAAGGCTCCTGCATCCACCCATGTGCTGCCCTGCAAAAGACTGCAATTAGGACAAACTGGGCCGAGCTGCGTGTCACTCTTATAAATGGCAAAACATATGCTGCGTGCACTGGTTTGTTATTGTAGGGTTCTCAAGAACACTGAGCTACGCACACCTGCTTATTATTATAAGGTTGTTCACTTGAGGTGGCTTGCATACATTGCTTTGTTATTGTAGGGTTGCTCAGTTAGAGTGCTCTGAATGCACGGATTTGTTATAAGTTTACTTATGTAGAGTGGGCCAAATTCTCCGCTTTGTTGTTATAGGGTTGTTCCATTAAGGCGGTCTGCGTACATCGGTTTGTTATTGTAGGGCTGCTTGTGAACTCTGGCCTGCACACACAAGAGTGCTATTGGTTTGGTGTCTGTTCTCTTTTTTATGAAATAAAGCATTGATTCCCATTCCTTTCATGCATCAAAGAAATTCCATGAACTTTGCAAACAGACAGAAAATATGGAGGTGATATTCAGAGCCTTTCAACCATGACTAAGAGTCCTGGACCTTTAATTTACTACTACTTTTGTGGCTTCAGACAAGAACCAGAAAATGCTGGCTTTGTGTCTCTCTGTTTCCCCATAATCTAGCATCAACCATCAACTTTTACTTCCTGCCCAAAACGCGTCGGGGTGAGTCTGTGCAGGGCCTCACGTTAAGGAACAGTTCCAGGGTGCAAATTTTCATGGAAACAGCAGATTTTTTTTTTTTACCCCATCTCCTCCCTTGTGGGTAGCAAGGACAAAACTTCCATTCATACAAAGCCCATTTAAAGCCACCCCCATGCAGCCATGCCGGGGTGAAACACAGCGGTGGAGGGCGGCATGTAGAATGATTAGTCTCCAGCCAACAGCGTGAAGGGAATTGTAGGTAGGTAATGGTATTACCCTAATGTGAATCTAGCCAGGACACAGGAGTTAACTCCCCTACTCAGGAGATTTTTCAAAGGACCAGGGGGGTCAGGACTTTGGCTTTAGTTGCCCTATAAAACGCACTGCCCACTAGCACGAGCCAAGGGTTTGAATTTGGTGAAGAACCTGCGTCCCCTGTAGCAGTCTCCTATCCACAGACTAATCCTGCTTAGCTTGTAGGATCTAAACCAATCAACATGACAGATGAGGAAGCTGCAGCGGCTGGCCCGGTCAGAGTCAAGCCGTTGCACCCTAGTGGCCCTGCGGGGTTAGACACTCAGCTTTCAGGCTCTGCTCTTGCCCAGGGTCCCAGCTCAGAGCTGCCTTTCCAGGCATGAGACCAAGGTTTCACTTTCATAGAATCAGAGAAGACTAAGGTTGGCAGGGACCTCAGGAGGTATCTAGTCCCACCCCCTGCTCAAAGCAGGACCAACCCCCAACTAAATCATCCCAGCCAGGGTTTTAAAAACCTCTGAGGATGGAGATTCCACCACCTCCCTAGGTAACCCATTCCAGTGCTTCACCACCCAACTAGGGAAAGGGTTTTTCCCCAATATCCAACCTAGACCTCCCCCACTGCAACTTGAGACCATTGCTCCTTGTTCTGTCATCAGCCACCACCGAGAACAGCCTAGCTCCATCCTCCCTGGAACCCTCTTTCAGGTAGTTAAAGGCTGCTGTCACGTTCTCCTCCCCCTCATTCTTTTCTGCAGACTAAACAAGCCCAGTTCCCTCAGCCTCTCCTCACAAGTCCTGTGCTCCAGCCACCTCATAATTTCTGTTGCCCTCCGCTGGACTCTCTCCAATTTGTTCACATCCTTCCTGTAGTGGGGGGCCCAAAACTGGACACAATACTCCAAATGGGGCCTCATGAGTGCTGAATAGAGGGGGATAAACACCTTCCTCGATCTGCTGGCAATGCTTCTACTAATGCAGCCCAATATGCTATTATTAGCCTTCTTGGCAACCAGGGGACACTGCTGACTCCTATCCAGCTTCTTATCCACTGTAACCCCCAGGTCCTTTTCTTTCAAACTGCTGCCTAGCCCGTCTGTCCCCAGTCTGTAGCTGTGCATGGGATTCTTCCATCCTAAGTTCAGGACTCCACACTTGTCCTTGTTGAATCTCATCAGATTTTTTTGGCCCAATCCTCCAATTTGCCTGTACCCTGGAAGGTAGGGATAGGATATCTACCACTCCCCTCAGCTTTGTGTCATTTGCAAATTTGCTGAGGGTGCAATCTACCCCATCCTCCAGATCATTAAGGAAGATGTTGAACAAAACTGGACCCAGGACGACCCCTGGGGCACTCCGCTTGTGACCGGCTGCCAGCTAGACATGGAACCATTGATCACTACCCACTGAGCCCTATGATCTAGCCAGCTCTCTATCCATTTTATAGTCCATTCATCCAACCCACACTTCTGTAACTTGCTGATAAGAATACTGTGGGAGACTGTATCAAAAGCTTTGCTAAAGTCAAGGTATATCACATCCACCGCTTTCCCCACGTCCACAGAGCCAGTCACCTCATCACAGAAGGCAATCAGGTTGGTCAGGCATGACTTTCCCTGGGTGAATCCATGTTGACTGTTCCTGATCACCTTCCTCTCTTCCCAGTGCCTCAAAATGGATTCCTTGAGGACCTGTCCATGATTTTTCCAGCGATTGAGGTCAGGCTGACCGGTCTGTAGTTCCCTGGATCCTCCTCCTTCCCTTTTTTGAAGACGTGCACTAGATTTGCCTTTTTCCAATCATCTGGCACCTCCCCCAATCGCCACGAGTTTTCAAAGATAATGGCCAATGGCTCTGCAATCCCATCAGCCAACTCCCTCAGCACCCTCGGGTGCATTGCATCCGCCCCATGGGGTTGTGCATGTCCAGCTTTTCTAAATAGTCCTGACCCTGTTCTGTCAGCACTGCGGGATGTTCACCTCCTCCCCATTCTGTGCTGCCCAGTGCAGCAGTCTGGGAGCTGACCTCGTGTGTGAAGATAAAGGCAAAAAAAGGCATTGAGTACCTCAGCTTTCTCCACATCCTCTGTCACTAGGTTGCCTCCCCCATTCTGCAAGGGGCCCACACTTTCCCTGACCTTCTTCTTGTTGCTAACATACTTTCTAACTGAGCGGTTCCAGGGAAGAGCAGCGGTTGACATCCTCAAAAGAGATGCTGCTGGGCAAACAACCGAGCTGTGCTGACGATGGCCCTTGATGCATTTCTGAAGAGCACTATATGCCTGCGACAGCAGGGGACTGGATTCAGTGACCTAGGAGGGCTATGCTCATGGTCCCCAGCTGATCTCCTTTCCCTCCAAGAAGCTAGTGTGCTTTCCAGGCTGGGAACTGGATGTTTCAGCCCCATAAATGCATGTGTGCAGATGTTTGTAAGTTGGCGTCTGACCCTCTGTGACCATGCAGATCTGACCCCCTGCCCATCTCAGTGTCAAAGCTGCTGACTTTACAGAGCAAATGAAGGGTTTTGCTACCCGCTCGTCCTGCCCAGCTGAGGGAGAGCAAGCCAGTTTTTAGTCTGGCCCGTGCATCAGCAGCAGATTCCTAAACTGAATTGCAAACGCAGAGCCAGACAGTGCCCTCAGTTACAGCGAAGTGAGGGAAACCAGCGGGATCGGCCAGGTATCCCGGGGGGCAGAACGTGGAAACCGAGGACATTACGGAGAGCAACGCTGGACCTGCTAAATCTCTGTTACCGGGATGAGACCTGGGAAAGAAAAAGCCCAGCTTGACTCTTAACCAGATCCTTGGTTAAGCTCAGCTGAGGACGTGGCCTCTCTCCGTCCCAGGATTTAAGGAAAAACCCGTCCCCTTCCTTCCACTTGTAAACAGAGCCAATTTGCTGGGGAGTCACTGAGAGACAATATGGCTCTATGGCAAGTTCGCACCACTCACCGCCGGTCTAGTGCCTCCTGCTGGTTGAGTGGGGAGAGAGGTCCAGGCCGACGCCCACCTCCGCAGTCTGCACACCCTCATTTTCTTGCTGCGGTTGGCCTGTAGCCCTTCCCGCAGCTGTCCAAAACCACAGAGCCCTCTTCCTGACCCAGCCCTTCGGCTAAGTCGCAATCTGTGTCCCGTCCCCCCCTTTCCGGGGGAGGATTTGGCTCCTCGGTAGTCTGGCCACTTTCACAGTGGCCACTTCAGTTTCTCATCCCACCACTTCCTCGGTGGCACCTGCAGCCACTTATGCTGCCACTTCCCAGTGGCAGGGAAGGGGAGGGACCCAGGCCCACCCACTACTCCAGGTCCCAGCCCAAGGACTCTGTGAGTTGCAGCCTTTTGCTGCATCCCTAGTTTTTCTTCCTGCTGCTATCTCCCTGGGCCACTCCCCCCAGTCCTAGCACCTTCTTCACCCGCTGTCAGGACCTGCCACTATCCACTTTCAACAACTCGCCAGAAGCTTCTCTGGCTCCCCCGTAGCTGTCAGCAGTAGCTCTGTCTCTGGGGCTACAGGTCTCAGCCTGTAGGAGACACACAGCCTTCCCTCCTCAGGCTCCAGGCCATGTCTTCTTCTCTGCTCCGGCCTGCAGCTCCTTTTATATGGGCCTGCTGACCTTTGATTGGCCGTTCCTCCCAGCCTCTCTCCTATTGGCTGCCTCCCACCCAGCCTCTTTCTGAGCCACTTGCTAGGGCTGGGACTGGCTAATTCCAGGCTGGAGCTGCTTGCACTTGGGAGGAAAAGGGACCTACCTAACCCAGTTCAATCCTCCTCATTAAGCTAACTGGTGTCAGGCCACGCCTCCAGGGGGTGTGGCCTCAGGGGAGCACAAGCCACCCCGTGTCCATTCCTCTTGCTAGGCTCACGTCCCTGCTCTGGGAAACTATTGCTGGGTGCTGCCAGTGACCTACCGCCCCTCCATCTAGCTGCTTATCTGGCCCCATCACTGGAGATCTGCGTTAATCCTCGTGATGGGAGCACGGACAAGCCCCATGGCCAGGAACTGTGGGGGCCTCTAACTGCCTGAGCCAGGCTTGGGACCCTGAGCTCACGCGCTCCTGTGGCTGGCCAAAGGCCCAGGGCAGCTTTGCAAACGCGCTTGGCGTTAGCTCAGCGATGTCCATGGGGAAGCTCCCACCCACTGCAGTGGCCGCGGACTCAGGCCAGCAGCGAGCGTGGCTGAAAACCTCGCCCCCAATGGCCCATCATACAGGGCCAAACTCGGGAATCAGCAGTGGTCCGTGAGCTCTCAGCAGCGGTGTGATGTCATTAACTGCAGTGGTGACATCACTTAGCTCCCGGCAGCTGTGACATCACTCCTAGCGGGGGTGACCTTGGCCCCATTGTTTACCTGAAAGATGAGGTTGGTGTCATTAGGTTTGTTTTTCTCTCTTCTATTCTCTCCCTCCTGCCATCTCACCTGCCCTTTTCTTCCTGCTGTCGGTCTGGTGTTTCCTCTTCCATTTACTACTGTCTGCCTTCTCCCTTCCCGCCCCCCTCCTTTCCCTCTGGTCCCCACGCTCTCCAGTTCCTTCCCTGGAGTCCAGTTCTCTCTCCCAAGGTCTCCATCCACATCCATCCACTTCCCTGTCTATATACCAAGGCCATCCTCCTTCCTCTGTATCCCCCAACCCCTGTCCACCCTCCTCTGTCTCTTTCCCCTTCCCCCATCCCTTTCTCAGCCCCCTTCCCAGGTTCCCCCAAACACTCTCTTGGTGGGACTTCCAGGAGCTGTGGGTTTTGTTCTAGACATACCAAACTGCAAACCTGGATCTTACCCACCTGAGTTGGAGCTTACAGGAAGCCTGGGGCTGAGGTGTCTTCACAGGCCACCGGCTCCTCTTTCTGCAGCTCCTGGCAGGCATCCCCATCATGCAAAGCACTGCTGGAACTGGCAACCTTCTTAGCCATTGCAAGGAGAAGACCAAGGTGTGGATTGGCCATGGAGAGCAGATTCCTCTCCTATCGCCCCTTAGCTCTAGGCCAAGGTACATTAGTGTGAGAGGGTCCCATTGGGGAAGTCTGCATTGCCAATGCCCTTGCTGTACCTGTCCTGGAAATAAACAGAGGCCTTCTCTTTCTATGCTATTGTCTTACAGAACATAAGAATGACCACACTGGGCCAGACCAATGATCCATTTAGCCCAGTATACTGTCTTCTCACAGTGGCCAATGCCCAACGCTTCAGAGGAAATGAACAGATCAGGCAATCATTCAGTGAGCCATCCCCTGTCATCCACTCACAGCTTCTGGCAAACAGAGGTTTAGAGACACCTGGAGCATGGAGTTGCATCCCTGACCAGCTTGGCTAATAGCCATAGATCCCACAGATAAGCTAACTTGCCAATGGACCTATCCTCCACGAACTTATCTAGTTCTTTTTTGAACCCCTCTATAATCTTGGCCTTCACAATATCCTCTGGCAAGGAGTTCCACAAGTTGACTGTGCAATGTATGAAAAAGCATTTCCTTTTCTTTGTTTTAAACCTGCTGCCTGTTCATTTCATCAAGTGACCTCTAGTTCTTGTGTGATGTGACGGGGTAACTAACACATCCTTATTCACTTTTGACACGCCAGTCATGATTTTATAGCCCTCTATCATAGTGTCCCTTAGTCGTCTCTTTTCTAAATTGAACAGTCCCAGTATTTTTAATTCATATCCCTAATTCATTTTTGTTGCCCTTCTCTGTACCTTTTCCAATTCTAATATATCTTTTCTGAGACAGGGCAACCAGGACTGCATGCAGTATTCAAGCTATGAGCATGGATTTATATAGTGGCATTGTGCTATTCTCTGTCTTATTATCTAGCCCTTTCCTAATGGTTCCTAACGTTCAGTTCGCTTTTCTTTTTTTTGACTGCCTCTGCACATTGAGTGGATGTTTTCAGAGAACTATCCACGATGAGACCAAGATCTCTTTCTTGAGTGGTAACAGCTAATTTAGACCCCATCGTTTTGTGTGTGTAGTTGGGATTATGCTTTCCTATGTGCATTACTTTGCACTTATTAACATTGAATTTCATCTGCCACTTTGTTGCCCAGTCACCCAGTTTGGTGAGATCCCTTTGTAACTCTTCGCAGTCAGCTTTAGAATTTACTGTCTTGAGTACTTTTGTATACTCTGCAAATTTTGCCAACTCACTGTTCACCCTCTTTTCCTGTCCTCAGAGGCTAAGGAGAACAATGAATCACCTTCCTCTTCATAACAACTTTCACATACTTGAAGAAAATTAACACGTCGCCCCTAAGTTGTCTCATCTCCAGACTACACAAACCCAGCTTTTTCAATCTCTTCTCTTAGCTCACATTTTCTAGGCCTTTAATCCTTTTTATTGCTTTTCTCTGGACTTTCTCCATTTTGTCCTAATATCTAACAGAGATCCTAAGGGGCCGCATGTACCTGTTTGTCTGTACAGCACCTAGGAAAATGGGCTCCCGCTCTTCATGGGTGCCGCTGCCATACAAATCATAGTCATCAATTAGATTAGAAGTTGTTTAGGCTTTTAAAATTCCTCTGATAAACTACCACCAGCCCTATTGAGAAGTAAATCTCTGCTGGATTCATAGCAGATCACGAATGGAGCACAGGTTAGATAGGGCTTGGGAGACCAAGGTTCAATTGCCAGTGTGACTTTGGGCCAGTCACTTAGCCTGTCTGTGCCTCAGTTTCCCATGTGTACAATGAGGATTACCTACCTCATTAAGGATTAATACATTAAGGATGGTGCAGGGCTGTGACACTACAGAATCAGGGCCACACAGATGAAGAGCCAAGAACCCCAGAGGAGAAAGCGCTGGCCCGGAGTGAGGAAGGAAGTTAAGGGGAAGGGCTATACAGTGCTCTGTCCCCCGACCCAGGCAGTTCTGTCCGACGCACGCTGCTGGCTCTGAATTCGGCAGCTGTCCGGCTGATCCAGGCTCCCCAGCCAAATGGGGGGCGACTCTCCACCATCGGCGGAGAAGTGGAGGGGGCTGGTGAAGGGTGGCCCCAGAACATCCTTGACTAGCCTCAGACCGTGGCCTCCAGGGAGTGCTGATCATGACACAGGTAAGTGCGTCTGCTTCTCCTCCTGGTCCGACGCCGTCTGCTTCTCCTCCTGGTCCGAGGCCGCGCAAAGACAACGACCCCCCGCCACGCTACCACTCAGATGGGCAGCCCCGAGTTCTGGTCCTCCCTGCCTTAAATCACCTCTGCTGGGGCTGTCCTTAGCCAATCAGCTGCCAGGATTTCGCCCACCTTCTGGCCTTTGCACACGGCACCAATGCCTTTGCACTCCGCACTATAGCGGATGTTTTCCCGCCTTTTCCCCGTCACCGGGCAGGATCCAGGCCTGGGCATTCTGCCAACAGTCAGCATCTGGCTTGCCTGAGTCAGATTCCAAGATGGATTCCGAATCCAATATGGAGTCTGACCTTGTCATCGACTATTTACATTTCAGGGGAGGGTACATAAACAGTCCTGAACATATTCCCAACACCGGCACCTCTGGGCGTGGCCGTCCGGAGCCCCGGCACCTCTGGGCTTGCCGCATCGCTTCTGAAAGTAAAAAAATAGCTTGAGTCCCAGCATCTAACTGCTTGAAGCCCGGGCACCTCTTTCATGGCAATTGAGCCTTGCCCATGGGAAAGGGGGAGCGGGCTGTCAGCAATGTACTGGCAGCTGTGGCATGCCAAGAAGGGGGCTTGGGGCAGGTGGAGACAGTTCCCACTCCTCCGTGTCTTCCAAGGGGCTAGGCTGGACTGAGGAAATCAGCAGGGCGGTGGCTTTGAGGGATATGTGATCACCCTGGGTGACGGAGATCCAGTAGCGGGCAGTCTTCCTTCTGAGGTACACTGAACTCAGTACACAGGCCTGGTGTTGTCTTTTGAAAGAGATGTGACACGGCAGCCCTGTTCATTTGTGGTCGATAAAGAGTCTGTGACACTTTACAGATTAGTAGAGGGGGGTTAACCTCGGTCTTCAAAGCCAAATTTTAACTCTAGCACATCCATTCTGTGACTCTAAATGCCCCCTGAAATTTCAGTGTGACGTGATGTTCTTCTTCATGTCCTGCCCTAAACTCTTGTGCAGTATTGCTGTGTGCTGTTAAACGGGTGCTGCACCTCACCCCAGAGGTGGCTGCATTTCAGCCATAGCAAAGTGTTTCATCTACAGGTGTGGTTCCCAGTCTGCTGTGCCTGGATCATAGTAGGGATCTGCGGAGGTGGGGTCCACAGAGAGCTAGTTGGTCATCTGGGGCTGTCACCTGCTTGTTTCTAGTTGCCCAATCAGACCCAAAGAAGCAGAAAATACTAGCATTTTTTTGCCCTGCCAGCAGCTACTGTGAAAACCCCAGGGATGTCATGGAATCATGAACCAATGGGGAAGGGAGTCCAGGAGAGAATCCAGGAGAGGGTCCAGGAGAGAGGCAAAGGTTTAGGAAGCGCCCTGGCCCTGAGACGCAGGAACATTACAATCGCACGGAAAGCTACCTCTTGGAGATCAGAACATGTAGGGGAAAAGTGAGAACTGCCAAGAGCCAAGTAGAGTTGGACCTTGCAAAGGGAATTAAAACTGGTAGTAAAAGGTTCTATAACCATATAAATAAAAAGAAAACAAGGAAAAAAGAAGTGGAACCATTAAACAGTGAGGATGAGCGAAGATCAAAGATAAACTAGGCAGGGCCCAACATCTAAATGAATTCTTTGCCTCAATGTTGAATAAGGGTAAAGAGGAGCTTAGGGGAATAGCAGGGTGGCTAAGGGAAGTAGAAATTACCGCATCCGAGGTGGAAGTCAAACTCAAACAGCTTCATGGGGGGCCCGGATAATCTCCATCCAAGAATATTAAAGGAATTGGCACATGAAACCCAAGAGCAAGGATTTTTAATGGATCTGTAAATTCGGGGGCCATACCCTGTAACTGGAGAATGGCTAATGAAGTATTCATTATCTAAGAAAAAAAATGATCCTGGGAACTACAGGCCCATTAGTTTTATCTCAAGTGTATGCCAAGACTTGGAACAAATTTTGAAAGTGAAAGTAGTTTAGGACATAGAGGTAAACGTAACTGGGATAAAATACAACACGGTTTTACAAAAGGCAGATTGTGCCAGACCAACCTGATCTCCTTTTTTTGAGATAATTCATTTTCCAAACAAAGGAAATGCAGTAGATCTTTTCGATCTGGATTTCAGTAAAGCATTTGATACAGTGCCACATAGGAAATTATTAATTAAACTGGAGAAGATGGGGATTAATATGAGAATTGAAAGGTGGGTAAGGAACTGGTTAAAAGGGAGGCAACAACGGGTCACACTGAAAGGTGAAATGTCAGGCTGGAGGGAGGTTACTAGTGGAGGTCCTCAGGGATCGGTCTCAGGACCAATCTTATTTAACATTTTCTGTAGTGATCTTGGCACAAAAAGTGGATGTGTGCTAATAAAACCTGCAGATGACACAAAGTTGGGAGGTATTAATAATACAGAGGAGTACTAGAAACGGGATGAAATATAGTGCAAAGTGCAAGGTCATGCAATTAGGGATTAACAACAAGAATTTTTGCTATAAGCGAGGGACGTATCAGTTGGAAGTGACAGAGGAAGAGAAAGACCTGGGTGTATTGGTCCTTGATAGGATGAATCTGAGCCACCAATGTGATGAGGCTCTGAAAAAGGCAAATGCAATTCTAGGATGCAACAGGCGAGGTATTTCCTGTCGAGATAAGGAAGTGTTAGTTACCTTTATACAAGGCGCTGGTGAGAGCTCATCTGGAATATTACGTGCAGTTCTGGTCTCCCATGTTTAAGAAAGATGAATTCAAACTGGAACAGGTGCAGAGAAGGGCTACTGGGATGATCCGAGGAATGGAAAACCTGCCTTCTGAGAGGAGACTTAAGGAGCTTGGCTTGTTTAGCCTATCAAAATGAAGAATGAGGGCAGATGTGATTGCTTTCTATAAATACCTCAGAGGGATAAACACCAGGGAGGGAGAGGAGTTATTTAAGTTACGGGCCAATGTTGGCACAAGAACAAATGGAGAGAAATTGCCCATCAACAAGTTTAGGCTTGGATTAGATGAAGGTTTCGAACCATCAGAGAGGAGTGAAGTTCTGGGACAGCCTTCCCAGGGGAGCAGTGGGAGCAAAAATCTTGACGGGCTTCAAGAGAGAGCTTGACAACTTTATGGAGGGCATGGTCTGATGAGACTGCCTACAGTGGCATGTGGCCCGTTTGCAAATATCTCCAACAGCCAGAGAAGGAACACTCGATGGGGAGGGCTCTGAGTTACCGCAGTGAATTCTTTCCCAGGTGTCTGGCTAGCGGGTCTCGCCCACGTGCTCAGGGTCTAACTGATTGCCAGATTTGGTGTCAGGAAAGAATTCCCCCCCGCTCCTCCAGATCAGACTAGCAGAGACCCTGGGGGATTTTGCCGTGTGGTACGGGTTGCTTGCTGGTTTGAAATAGAGTGAATGGGGGGGTGGGTCTTTGTAACTTGAAGTCTTTAAATCATGAGGACTTCAGTAACTCAGCCCGAGGAGATGGGCCTGAAACCGGAGTGGGTGGTGGTTTGCTGTGCTATACAGGAGGTCAGGCTAGATCATTACAATGGTCTCTCCTGGCCTTAAAGTCCATGCATCTAAGTTGGGAACCTCAAATCTAGTCTTTAGTGACTTGCCTTAAAGTCTGTAGAGCCAGTGTGAGGCAAAGCCGAGGTTAGAAACCAGGTCTCCCAGCGCAATGCCTTGTTCACCAGGCCCTGCTGCCAGCACACTGCAAAGCACTCTGGGATATTTCCGAGGTAAAGGCGAGATGTTTTATTTCAGCTCCCCACCGCAATCGGTTCTGTAAAGAATAAAAATGGAGCCATTTTCCCAGCAGAAAAGGAAGAGCCATAAAAATGACCAAGGAGGTGCCATGAAAAATCTCCAGCGATCAGCTCCTCTCCCCTGGCTGTGTGAGCCGCTCCGAGCTGGCAAATCAGTTTATTTTGCTGTCCTGTTTCCTGGACTGGGAGAGGTAGAGAGAGAAAAAGAATTGAATGTTCTATTAATGAAGAGCACAGGACGCATGTCCTGATTAATTATGACAGAGCAGAGAGTGTCTTTCCGTACGATAAACAGTCCTGACATCAAGGCTGTGCCGATGCTTTTAACTTTAATTTCCCTTTGTGCTCAAGTACAAACAGGTGTGTTGGAAGAGACCCCGTTGTTATTGCCTGGGAATCTGGCGGGCAGAAAGATCACTTCTTCTTAAGACAACAAAACAGAAGAAGAACATGCACGGAAACTCTGGTGCCAGGAAATAGCAGGCTAACGGAGCCACGATTCAGCCAGCCTCCGGCACTGGTATCCCTGTTTAGTCTCTCAGCAATTGGTAGGCTGAAAATCTGTAAATCAAGCTATAAGCAGTAGGATCCAGAGTCCTGTTGGCTCTCCAGCAAGGGCAACAGTGTGTTCACCAGGGGTCAGCCAGTAGGGCGAGAACGCAGGGACTTTCAGGACCAAAGCACTGATCTCTACCACTGGAGCTAAAGGAGTAACTCCATTAGCTGGTAGCAATGGAAGGCTGTTACCTTCTGTGCAGCCCAGCCACCAGAGTGGGACAAGACACGCACATACTCATGTTTAACAAGGGAATATTGTCCAGAGCATCTGAGAACCACAGGGATTTGCTTAAGTTCCTCTTTGGGCATCAGTTTTGTTATTACCTCCAGAGTGGGTCATCGACAGGGTCTGAACCTGGCAGACTCAGTCCCAGAGCACAAACTATGAGCTAAAAGTAGTGCGTGTACTAGCCGGCAGCAGTAGTAGGCTGTTATCCTGCGTCCAAGCATGAGCTACACGCAGGGAGTTAACTCACACACAGACATTGCTGAAGGTCCAATCGGACTCTAGAAGGTGTCCAGGGAGTGCTAGAAACCCATGTCACCTCGTAATCAGAATGGGGAGTAGCCTTTGAAGGAGACAGAGAGGCACATGCCATGGCCAGGGTATTGCCCGAATCGGGGCCTCCCTGTTTGCGTCTGTGCCTGAATTAGCAGCAGGAGCACGCAGACAGAGGTTGGGCCCTGGCAGTTTGTACAGGATGACACAACCTGCTGTAGCTAATCAGGCTGGCTACGCTCTTGAGGTTGCCCGGGGACTGGCTCTGATACCAAATCTCACCGGGAAGGGCGGGTGGAGCTGGCCCAGCTCACAACACGTCACACTTCCCCTCCTCCCTGCAAGCCAAGAGGTGGGGGCTGGGATCTCCTTGCCTGGTGCTGAGGCACCAAGGTAAGGCCTGACGCTCCTTATGTCAGCAGCCGTTGCAGGGGAAAAGACACAGAACTTTTTTCTGGCTCACAACATCTCAAAAGCCTTTAAGGAACCCTGCAGCTGCACTCCCCGGCTTTGACCTAGCAGGGAAGTGATGCATTAGAAACTCCTTCCTTTGATTCATGAAGCTGGTGGTGCCTTTATTTTCTGTCCTGTGCCTTTAAATGGCTGCCCAACTCTCCCTGCATGCGGAGTCCATTTGGGGCTCTGAGTTGCTGCAGACTGTACCGGGATGACACACACACTGTGCTCTCTCCCAGAGAGTTGACTTTCAGCGCTTTTGTGCTTTCCCTTCCTCCAAACCAACTACCATTTTAGATGGAAAGCACATTTTGCTCTCTGCACATTACTCCTGGGGGAATTCTGCACCAAAAAATTAAAAATTCTGCATATTTTATTTGTCAAAATAACGCAGTAGAATCCCACCAGTTTCAATTATTTTGGTAATTTATTTAAACTACAACACAGAAAAAAAGGCACAATAGCTGTTCAGCACTTCCCAAACACATGAAAGTGAAGTTACAAATACTTGCTAACCCACACCCTACATTCCAGTTGTAATCCTGGCTGGCTACTTTGTTCTGACTGTCCTGAGGTTTTACTGACTGCTGGATGAATGTTTTTTTTGCCCTCAAAGTCTCTTTTTTCTTGAATGGGTAAGTAAAATAGATTCTGAGCCGTAATCTAACCCCGTTGTGCCACTCTGGCACAGGAAAAACAGCGAGCAAACACACAGATCTTCCTAGCTGAAGATTCCCTCCCTGTCCTTCACAATAAAGCTCCTTTACGCCACTCTGGCAATGTAAGGGACCATCGAAACTTTTCCCCCCGTTTTATGTTCCTGGGGGAGTTCACTGAGAATGGGAACAATTCACTAACAACAGCAGAACAACTACCCCGTCCCTCTGGCTTGCTCACACATGGCCCACCCAACCCCACCTCCCGGTGATGATTGATGTCTCCTCACACAGGTCCAGCCCATTGCGCTTATTTACGTCTCCGCTGGGGCAGCGCAGGAGCGAGGCAGCCCTCAGGCGATGGGAGACTGCAGTTCTGGCATCACAGCCTGCTTCACTGATCCTCCCGCATCACTGGAATTAGCTCAGCCTGCTCAGCCAACTGAGCTCCGTCCCCTGGGGAGGGGAGCTAAGTCTGCCCTGCAGCATCGGGCAGGAACTCAGGAGGAGTGTGGACAGGCGCTGCCAGGGCTGGCTGCTTCTCACTGGTGACCGTGGATCACTTCCCCCACCGCTCACGGGAGCAGACCTGTGATTCAAGGGTTGCCGTGTGGCCTCGCGGGTTTAGAGACCTCCGCTGAGCTCCAGGCCCCAGGGCCATTCCCCAGAGTGGGATTGATGAACGAACCCCAGTGTCCATCAAGGACCTATTCTGTACAGCGACGGTGCTGGGGAAGCTAGGTACACCCCAGTCTGGTCTTTTGTGCAGATGTCCCATGTCCCAGTGCCACGCTGCAGACCGGGATATCTCAGGAGTTCATCCAGGAGCATGGTTAGAACAGGTTTCATTCCTGCCTAGGTGCTCCACATGGAGGATAACAGCCTACTGCTGCTGCCAGCTACAAGAGTCTCCTCCTCTAGCTGAAGTGCTAGAGAGCTGTGCAGTAATGCATGAAAGTCAGACTACATCTCCCATGATGCAGCACAGCCTGGGACTTCCATGACACATGGATGCCACTCACCACGATGCATCATGGGAGATGTAGTCTGACTAGGAAGCCACACCTAGAGAGGAGAATGGGAGCACGAGGCACCTGCACTTCAACTCCCATGAGCCACCGTGGCTGTCTTTCCAAATCGAAATCTTTCAGTTTTGGGCTGAAATTTTTCCAGATTCAACTCTTTTGCCGAAAAATCAACTTTTTTTGCAAGGGGGGCGGGAGGAGATAATCCTGCCCCGCTGTAATTGGAACCCAAGAGAAAAGAAAAAAACCCAGCTGCCTAGTTGGGCCGGGCCCCAGGTGGGCTTTGGCCAAGATAACGGCTGCTCTATCTGGGATGGCCCGGGCACCTGGCTCACACATTGCAGGGACGGCAATGGCCCGAAGCCCCAAGGAGAGCTCCCCTCTGTCTGTTCGGCTAGTAAGAAAACCAGCAGAGCCAGGATCAGCCACGCAGAGTAGCAACAGCCAGAGGAGGTACAACCCTGAGGGATCGATGGAACAGGCATCAGGGTAACTCCCCCAGGTGCCAGGGCTCTGGGCACATTCCAATCTCGGGGGTTGGCTCTCATCCCGGCACGTTGCACCCCAGGCTGTGGGGTAGGGCCTGCATGCTCAGCATTGCCCCTCTCTGGATGGATGAGGACCAGCGCCGATCAGGAAATCCCGGGCACCCGGAGGGAGTGGGAAGATGGCAGGTGGGTGAGGGGCAACCATATACCTGCATGATGCTCCTGAGCCTTCTCCACCCCCCCCCCCCCGCATGGGGCCAGGGGCGCATGAAACACGGGCCAGGAAAGCAGAGGGCTACCCCTTGACTGACAGGCTTTCCAAAGGGCCCGGCAGCCAGGGTGCAGCTCACCCCCCCACACCTGGCGCCTGGCGGATTGGAGCAGAGATAAGGAGCTGTCACTGCCAGGCCTCCTCGGGACACAGGCCGCCTGGGACTTTCCTCCCTCCCTCATGCACAGAAACATCCAGCAGACCCGTGAGATGGGCTCAAACCTGGATCCAAACAGCCCTGACTTTTGTAGCCAGAGCTCATAGCGGGAGCTACCTCCAGAGAGAGGCAGGAGAATGGGTGTGTTTTTAATGCGCTGCAAACCCCTGACATGACAAAGAAAGTTGCAGACGACTCACTCATACCCACAGCTCTCCATTGCGCCTCAATCCCAACCCGCAGCCCCCCGCTATTCCTCTCCTGGCTTTCTCTCCCACCCCAACTCTGCCGATAAAAAAGCCACGGCCACCCAGGTCTGCGTCTGCACCTGGATCTTCTTAAAATCTGCCACCGGCGCAGTAGCTCAGGGAACGGCTAAGGGCCGACTGGTGGCTTTAATCTCCACATCGCTGAGCCTGGGTGTGAGCAGGGACACACGAGAGGGTGGAACAAACCCCGGTGTTTGCCAGGTAGCTAATCCGACGCTGGGTGTGTCTACACTGCACTTGGGGGTGTGACTGCAATAGTGGCAGGAAGACCATGGTCCACACCCCCAGTCCAACTAGCCTGGCCAGAAATAGCGGTGACGATGTGGTGGCATGGACCCTGGTGTACACTGGCATCTTCACTGCTACTTTAAACTGCGCCAGCTAACGTGAAGCTAGGGTGGGTGACGCTGTGGTGCCGCCTCCTCTGATGCCCACACAAACCCCAAACTGGCTGTGAGTTCGGTACTTCGATTTCACCAACCAAATACCAAGTGTAAACTTCCCAGGCGCTATGACAGATGAACCGTGGAGTCACAGACAGTGCCCTTGGTTACTCGGCTCTGTATCCCCACCCAGGGAAGTGTACCTGTGTGACAGATGGTCCCTTTCTCCAAGGATCACAGCAATATTCAGGTTAAAATCCAGGCCGTGGATTTTTTATCATATAAAATCTATCCAAAGAGGGCGTCAGTCCCAGTCCCATATGACCAGTCCCTTACCCCAGGTCAATTGCACCTTAGATCTCACACCAAAGACAGCACTTGTAGTCAGTGCTGTAATAAACTATATACAGATTTATGAAGTAGGAAAAGGAAACCAGAGAGTTATTGACAAGGTTAAAGCAGGTGAACATAGATACACAAATGAGTTACAATCTTATGTTTCAAAAAGTAATAGAAGTTCCTATAATAAGCAAGTGCTATATGGCCTTTAGAGCCAACCCAGGCTAAGCCCTGGGGATCTCTTGCTTATGCCTAGTAAATCTCCTCCCCTCCCCAGAGTCCAAGCAGCATGGAGATCCAGTTCCTTCTTGTTAGGGGTTTTTATCCCCCACCTGCCTTGTGCTTTGAGCTGCAAATTCAACTGATAGGAGGAATCCACTTATATGACTCCTCTTCACAGAAGGAGAGGGCAGAACAACCAGCGTCTTTTGTCCTCCTTAACACCTCACTCTAGTCCCTCTGGTGTCAATGGATCTTTCCTGTTGGGAAGGGCATCACACCTTCTGTTGGAGATCAGCACTTCACACTAGCTTATGTGTCTCTCCTGTGTCTCTCCTGTCTGGTGATAGCCACAGAAGCTCAAAATACAACTGCTCAGATATTACCTTACAATACAGGATACAGATGTTATACAAGAGATGAATGCAGGCAGCCACTGACATGCATTCAATAAACACTAAACACATTATTATAATTGTACCAGCTATTTTAACAGATTGGCAAGCCAGACTGATTCCAGCTAGGTATCTGTCAGCGTTCCACTGAGACATGGGGATTGTGGCATGAGCTGGAACCTGCTCTGCCAGCGTCACAACTACCACAGGTCAGAGATGTTAAGGTAAGTGACAGTGTTGACTTGACTGTTGTCAATTTGTTGCCCCTCGCTGTTGCCTCTTTGAACTTCCAGGCAGCAGCAGGGACAAGATCTCACATCCTCCAGCACCCAATGCACATACTTTAGCGCAAGGAAAATCTCTGTTAGCAGTATAGGGCATATGACACACAGCTGAGCAGTTCAGATTCTCTGTAGTGCAAGGCAGGGGTAACACACATATGTGCCAGTTCATCAGGGTATTTTTACTAGCTGCTTTTCTTCCCAAATAGCTGCTCTGTGTTTTTATAGCTTGCACAAGATGGTGCAAGCTATAAATAAATGCCAGCCCGGGTAACTGGAAAGCTGCTAGCCAGGTGACACAACTGCACATGCATTCCTGTAGCTAGCCAGGCTGCTTACCTTACTGCCTCTCTTCTTCTGGTCCAGCCCACCAGCTTCTTGCAAGCCATGGTCCCCAGAGAAGGTCTTAGCTCTGTTTTCTCCTGCTCAGCCAGCTCTGACCGAGGCAGGACTCTGCACAGGTGCCAGAGGATACCAAAACCCAGGATGGCTGGATGGATACCTAAGGTCTCCTACCTGGCACTGTGTGTGTGTGATAACATCAACCCCTCATGGCTAGGGCCAAAGATTTACACCTCCTACACCACACTGGCACATTGACTCACAGCCCGTTACCAGCACGACTTATTATAGCACCTAAGCATTGCTGAGGGGTCTCCCCCTCACCCCCCCCCCCCGCCCCCCAGCCATTCTCCCCACCTACCATCAGAAAAAGCAAAGCTGAGCGTGCCAGGTGACACAAAGCGCACCGCTCGGCGCTCGCACAGCAGCTGGGTTCCTAGATCAGCCTCTGTTGATACGTTTTCTAAATAGAGCTGCTCGGCCACTTCCGGGCTATAATAGCCAGCACTCACGCAACGCTTTCCACGTTCAAAGTGCCCTGCAAAGATCAACGTGACCCTCCTCCTCTCCCAGAGCTGGTGGTAATTAATGAATGCACTCATGTTCACCCTTAACTGGGAAAATATATCTCCACTACGTAGTCTCTAGCTCTACTGTGTGCATGACCTGGAATAAACTGAGGCGTGCTGTGTGTGTTACTCCTGGACTAAATCAAATCTGTCCAGCTGTGTTTCATATGCCCTGTACTGCTGATCCCAGGTCAGACCCTGAGGAAGGAAGGCACCAGATTTGGAGACCGGGATTCAGCTCTTGGATCTGCTACTGACAGTGTGTGTGGAATGTGGGGTAAGGACCTGCCTCAGTTCCCCCTCCGTAAAACCGGGATACGAGCCCCCACTTCCCTCAGAGGGGGGGCTCCGAGGATCAGTTCGTTAATGTCTGTGGGGAATTCCGATGCTGCGGTGACAGGGGCAACGGCAGCAGTGAGCTAGATGCCCACAGGCCAGCAGGGTATGTGCTTTCGGAGCAGGAGGAACTGATCTTTCACCCTGCTCTCGCTGGGAAGTTCCACAGGCAGCAGCACAACAGCCACGAAGCCCCAGCTGGCCCCAGCTCTGTATGGCAGATCATGTGAAATTTTCCCTTCCTTCCCACAGAGGAGGCAAACCCGGGGGCCCTGAGCCGGGCGGATGGTGCCCCGTTGGGCCTCCGTCTGGTCCAGTGGCAGCCACATGAAATCCCACCTCTCTAGCTGGTTGCGAAAGGGGCTTTAATCAAGACTGAGCTAACGAAATCCCTGTGCAAACACATCGCTAGCCCCACCTGGCACAGAGCAAACACCCATGTTTTGCCTGCCAGACTTTACTGAGCATTTCATCTGCGGCCGACTCCCTGTCCGTCCTTCCCCCTCCTATGGATAGCGGAGGGACCAGGGCTGATCTTATCATCCTGTTATTTTCCACTGGTTATAAATCTCTAAACCCTCTCGTCTATGTGTTTGTCTTTCTGTCTCGAGTGAGGGATTATGAAAAATGAACGTGCACTCAGTGTCACCAAAGAAGGAGAAATCAATGAGGCTACAGGGCCAGGGAGCAGCCGAGAGATGGAGGGAGATGGGGGGGAGACAACATGTTTTCTGATTTGTTTTTATTTCATGTTCACTTTTTCCTTTAATCCGCACGCCGGGACACAGCTGGCTCTGGGCTCCTGGGGGCAGCTGTCACAGCTTCATGTCTCAAGGAAAGAACAGGGTCAGCAGCTGGATTTCACGCTGGGGTGTCTTGTAGATGAGACAGGGAATTGAGAAAGGAGCGAAGAATCAGAGGGACCAGTCCATTAGGAGAAGGTGGAACAGGTTGGTGGGGTTTGCCTAGAACACTCCCGTCCTGCTAGCAAAGGGTTTGGCCCAGTGGGAAAGGCGTAAGTGGGTTCTGTTGACCCCCTGAGGCAGGTGGCCTGGCAATAAGGGAGGGGCTCTCTGCGGTAAGGAGGATCTAGGGTGCGGGCTGAGCCGGCTGGAGGGAGGAGCCCTAGGAGCCGCACAGCCCGGTGGGGAACAGTTTCAGCTGAACTTTATGAGGTTGTTACTATCTTGACTGATAAAGCCAAACTCCAAGAACTCCCTACCTAGCACCTGGACAGTGGCTGCAGAGACAACTGGGCCAGACCTCCATTCACACCAAAGCCATGCCATTCCCATGTGATTTCGTGGCATCGGCCCAGCAACGTTCCACGACTTCCCTCCCTCCTCCCCCCCAGCACTGGGGCTGGCCACAACCGTAGCAGCTCTCTGCTGCTCAAACAGCTCCCTCGTTTTGTACCATGACGCCTGCTGAGGCTATTTTTTCCCCAGAGGGCACACAGCCGCGTGGAAGAGGCAGCCAGAGCTTTTCAGTAGGTCTGTGCAAGTGTGGTGATTTAGACTGTGACTTTCAGGAGCCAGGAATTGTAGTTTCCTTTGAGTTTTGTACAGCGCTGAGCACCCTACAGTCAGCGGTGAATTGGAAGGCCGTATGGGAACGTGTTGGTTCTGTTTAGCACACACAGGCCACGGTGATTGTGGGGTTAAGTCAGGTCCGGATGGCAGCAGTACTGTGCCACCGCGGGCTGGTATCCCTGCAAATCCTGGAAGTGGAGATAGCAACCTCAAAGGGATACCCCAGGTGCGGCCTGGGAGAACCAGTTGGTGGCGCTCTTCACTCTGAATGCTGAGAGGTTGGGAGGGGGCGCTGTGGCGTTGGGGGTGAGACATGAAACAAAAGCCCTGGCCACTTGCAATCTGCCTTCAGGTCCTGTCTTAGCCAGCGTTGGTGTGTGCGGTTAAACAGCTGCTGCGCTCCACCCGAGAGGCAGTCGCATTTCAGTGGCAGCTGAAGGGATCAGTGTCCACAAGCAAAGCTTTTGGGGGCAATTACATTCTGCCTCCCTACAACGTCCCCTCTGCATCTTTCCACTGGGAGTCGTCTTCACTTCCTGTCCTAAACAGTTGCTGTGAGACAGCTGCTGTCTTCCAGCCTGGAGGGGCCGGATCCCGGTGGCCGAAGCACAGCAGGCAGAGAGGTCACGTTGTGCCTTGGTCGTGGGCCCGAGCGCGCCTTCTGCAGCAGGGAACCTGCTGCGCTGCCCCAGCAATCGCTCCTTTTGCTGCTGATGGAAGCCGGGAATGAAACTAACCTTGGCAAAGGCCTTTTTAGTGTTTTTCCATTTTTTTCCCCCTGGCCTCCTGCAGGTCATGGCCCAAAGAGGCTGACGTCGGATGGAAAAACAATTTATCTCTGGGCTGGTGCTGCCGGGGGGGACGGGGGGGAGGTGGGAAGCCGGAGGGGAGTGTAAGACAGCAGCGCCGTTCCAGTGGGTTAGCAGTTTGGCTGGAAAAATCCACACCAGGTGCAAACACAGCGTTCCCAGGCCTCTGGCTCTTGAAACGCTCCGGATCCCGGGCGGGTGCTCCAGGGGGGTCTAGCTCGGAACCAGGGGATGAGATTGAGCAGAGGAGAAATCGACACAGAATCGCAGCACAGGTTTCCCGGCAGTGAAATCTGCTGGATCGGCAGGTTGCTCTCCCTGGGGAAGGGGGGAGATCCCCAGTGCTCAGATCCTTTAGAACCACACTTGAGGGGGGGCAGGCAGAACAGGCAGCAGGGGGTGATCCTGTCCCCCATCCCCCAGAGTAATAGCTTGTAGGGGGTGATCCTGCCCCTCCCCCCCAGGGGGAATAGGCTGGAGGGGAAGCAGGGTGTAGACTAGATGGGACCCAATGTTTTTTTACTTTCTCCATCTTCCATCTTCAGTGCCTGGGACTCGCATGGACAATCCAAACTCGGCTGATCCTTGCACCCCCAGCCGTCCCCCAGGACCTCAGCCCTTCTGGGCTGTCATCCCACCCCCCGGGACACCGCTGGGGGCTCTGCACACGATGCCCTGAGCTGCGGGCGGGGGACGGTTGTCGGGCGGGGGGGCTGCGCTCCCTACTGCCCGAGGGACACCCAGTGGCTCGGGGTGTCTGAACGAACCCACCGGGGGACCCCCGAGCGGCGGGGGGAGCAGAACCCCGGACTCTGCAGAAAGCAGCTCTGCTGATGCAGCGGGGGCGCCCTTCCCTCCCACGTCTGCACGGCCGGCTTGTGGGCATGGGGGGCACGGACTCTTTAACCCCAGCAGCTCCCTTTAACCAGCCCTTCTCCAGGTGGCGGTGGGTCACCGCCACCAGACCAACGCGCTAGGGGGCAGGCAGCTCCGTGGGGACAGCAGATCCCCCGGGGGAGCCCGGCTTGTGTCTGCGGCCCCAGATCTCATGAAGCTCTGCTTGCCTCCTGCACCCCTGCTGTGGGCTCAGGTGCGCCAGCCGCACAGGCACAGCCTGCAGGTCAAGCTCGTAGCTTTTAGGAAACTCCAGCTGGTGCAGAACTCAAGGGTGCATGTCCTCGGCAACACCCGTCCTCCGCTCCCTACCCTGGCTTCCCCCGAACATGGACTCCCCCCCTGGGAACTACGGACCATCCGACCCCTCCTTTCCCACCAAGAGCCAGGCCAATTTCTCCCACCGGCCTTCGCTGACCTAAACCCGCAGCAGTGCGGACATTTCAAAATGATCCCCAAACAAAACCCTACCAAAACAAAGCACCCCCTGCACCCTCAGCTCTGCCCCAAGCAGAATTTTTTCAGGCCCACTACAAACTTGTAACCCAGGCCCCCTCCCACACACAGACCCATGGGGGTTGCAGCCTGGGCCGGACCACCCCAGAGCCTCCGGGTCCCGGTAAAGTGTACCTTTTTCCCCCCCATGTGGGGGCCCTGCCTGGGAGAAAGAGCACGAAGCCCACGTGGCAGCTCTCAGTCATGCTGTTTAGTCACCCGGGGGAGGAGGGATAAGATCTGACACAGAATAGAAGTAAGAGCAGCCTGGTTCATTCGAGGATCCACTCTCAGCTCCTTATCGCTGCTCCTGTGTGACAGCCGAGGAAACTGAGGCACAAAGCGTCGCAGCAGCTTGTCCAAGAAGAGACCCTGCCCGTACGGACCAAGGCTGAGACTCACAAAACTCATTTAATCAAACAGCCCCTCCGCTCGCAATTGCTCTGGTGTCCTGACCCCACCAGGACCGGATTTGAACTAGCAATCCTGAGATGAAAGGCTCAGTGGTTATGAACCCCGGGGCAGAAAAGACAGCTGGAAAGTTGCCCCCTCCCAGGGCTGGAACGTCGCGCCAGCTTCGGGCCTTCTCCCACTGCAGCTGGGGTGACTGGAGCCCTCAGGCCGCAAGCAGCTGGCACCTCTCCAATGGGACCTAGGCGAGGATGGCAAGTAAATAAAACCCCATCTCTGGCAGACCCTGGCCCCGCAATCCCTGCAGGGCCTTCCCCCGTGCTGGCATGGATGACAGGCGACCCAGCTGTCCTCTGCTGGCCGAAATTCTCATGCAGCCACTTCGGTGGTTTGGGGAGTGCAGGCGGGCTCGCCCAGCGCTGTGATCCCAGCGTGCAGGTGTCAGGGTTTGGACGGGAGACCCAGGGAAGAGATGCTGGCGATGCCATGGGGAGGGGCGTTCCTGTCCACGCTGTGCACGGTGCTGTGCGGCAGAGATTTGTCCTGGATCATCCTGGAAGGGGCCGGTCTCAGAGCTGGGATGAGCGCACCGTAATTCCTAGCCCAGAGGCCTCTTCCTCTCTGGAGAACTCCCTACCCTCCCACCCCCCAAATAACGTGCTCGTCAGCTTCTCTGGCAGTGCACGACGCTGTTTTATCACAAGCCGCCTGCTATCCCGTCTGTTTCTTAAAGCCCCAGCTTCTGGAGTCCTGGGATTATGGTAGAATTTTAGCTTTCATTTTAAAGCAAACACCATACATTCCTAACCCTCCCTTGGTTTCAGAGGAAAGCTTAGAAACCCCACCTCCCAACCCTCCAGATCACCATGGCAGAAATCAGAAAGCAGAGAAACAAAACCAATGTGGGTTTTTTGTTTTTGTTTTTGTTTTTAATCTCACAATTTTTAAGCCCATCTCATGAGCGGCTCCGCACTGCAAAGCAAAGACAGGCAGAAAGGGAGGAAATAATGACTTGACCTCAGCAGGAGAAAGAGATCAGCTCTCAAAGGCAGGGCAGGCTGCTACCAAAAGCGCGGCAGCAGTGCCATCTGCTGGGAGAGAGAACCACGGCCTGCAGGGAGATCGGAGGTGGGGGAGAGATCTCGCCCTGGGCCCCTTTCCACCTCCCCTGCTCCTCCAAAGCCAGGCACCACAGAGCAGCTGGGCAGTGGGACCAAAGGAGGCCGAGGAGGGGACACATTGCAGAATCTGGGTGGCATCGGGGAGAACCCTGCACCAGCCGCGCGCCCCCTCTGGTTTCACACTGGGGCGTGTGGGCAGCTGGGCTCTCCCGCGGCAGCACGGCAGGATGTGGAGCCGGTGATCTCAGAGGCAGCTGGCACCTCTGGCGTGTTACGAGTGATAATGTCCCCTGGGAGAGGCAGTTATACTGCCGCTGCGATCGCCTGTGGCCGGAGACGGGCGCTGGAGAGTCAGTGACCGGCACTACGGACCCCCCCGGGCTTGATTCTGATCCCCCACCGTGCCCCGGCCAGGCCTGCGCTGACAGTGTGGTACAAACCCAGCCCCGCCCAGGCTCTGGGCTCCACCCAAAGGATGCACCGGGCCAGGATGCAGAGCCGGGTTGATGCTGTTTGCACCGCCACAGGTGGCCTCCCCAGCAATCACCCACTTCCTGAGGCTCTGGGATCGAAACCTGCACCTTTCCAGCTTCGGGTTGGGCGTCACCTCCCTCACCCCCCCGGGGGGGGGGGCCTCTCCTCCACCTCGCCAGTCTTCTGGGCTAGGCAGCGACCCCCCTGAAACCTGTGGGGAGTTAGCAAGCCCAGAGCATCATGGGAATTTCCCGCCCCACTGAACTCCTGAGTGGCTGCAAGGGGCAGACGGGGCTTGCTTCCCAGCTTCCATTAGCCTGTCCCTGTGTGTGCGCCCAGGGGCTCAGTTCCCACCGCCCCCGGGCAAACCTTTCTGGGATTCAGGAATGCAGGGCCCTGAAGACAGGGAGGGGTGGGGAGCTCCACCCATCAGGCGGAAGATCCCCTCCGGGTTAGCATAGGGGAGAAGGGTCCGATGGAGACTCCGGTTCTAGATGAACTTATGCTTCCAGGAGGGACGACATGGGCTGATCTGCCGCCAGCTGCAGGGAGCCCGCCCCCGGGAGACCCAGATCCCCTCACCAGGAGGAGCTGGAGCCTGGGCTCTGGGGGGATGCAAGGGGATCCCAGTTGCCATGACCTGCACCGGCTACGGCCTCGCCATCATCAGTTTGCCTCCATGGTCAGGCAGGCTAGTTCTGCGCCCGGCGGGTGGATCCTGCTCCCACGCTCCAGGGCCAACAACTGACGGGCACATTGGCGGCAAGGAAGGAAATTGCCCCCAGGCCAGACTGGCAGGGATCCTGGGGTCGGGGGAGTGGGGGGGGTGGAGGTGACCTTCCTCTGCAGCTTCGGGCATGGATCGCCTGCCGGGATCACCTGGGCACATTTCACCTGCCCTGGCACGGGCGTCGGCGTCACCTCGGTCTCTCCCCGTAGCTGCCGGTGACACACAGCTTGGCGCCAGAGGTTCTTCAACTTTTGTTTTCTGGGGCCCCCTCTGAAAATATTTCAGGCTGCGACGATCTCCCCCACCCCCCATGCCACGCCACGCCACCGTGATGTCTGCGCCGCTGCTGGGGGCGACACTGCCTTCAGAGCACCCGGCCAGCAGCCACTGCTCTCGGGCCCCCCCAAATAACCTCGCAACCCCTCAAGGGGTCCTGACCCCCAGTTTGAGAACCCCACTAAGTAAAGGGTTTGGGCTCAGTACAGGGGCATCTGGGTGAAATGTAATGGCCTCAGCTATCCAGGGGGTCAGACTAGAAGATCTGATGCCCCTTCTGGTCTGGAACGCTATGAATCTCTGAAACCCTTCCTGCCCCACTGGGATCTGCAGAGAGGCACGGACGACGCTCATTGCACCGCAAAGCAGACAGCAGGCAGGACGACCTTTACTCGCTGCTGAGCGGCGTGGTTTGAAACAGTGACACGCCAGAGAAAGGCTCTTCCCCAACGTTACAGCATCACTCTTCATCTCCATCATCTTCCAGCCCTTGAGAGCCATTGGGGTGTGCAGACTGACCACCCCCCACCCTGCTTCCAGCAGACGGGGCATCCGCCTCGCCCCCCATCTCACAGCTGGGAAAGGGAGGAGAAAAGAGGGAATGAAGCTTGCCAAAGGAGTCCATGGCAGAACTCGGACCAGAACCCAGGAGTATTCCCAATCCTCCCTTCTCTAACACGCTTTCTTCTCCCTGAGTCTCTACTACCTCATTACCCTAGAGCCCCAGTCACAGATCAGGACCCCATCACGCTAGGTGCAGGACAAGCACAGGACAAAAAGACAGTCCCTTCCCGCAAAGAGCTGACCATCGAAGTATAAGCCAGGAGATAACGGATGGAGACAGATGGAAAGATAGGAGGGTATAGGAAAACGATGAGACACTACTGATCTCCGCAGTGATCTCCACAAAGCAGCGGCCTCACTGCTGTGACGTTTTCTTGCAGGCATCACAGCCCCAGAGAGTTTTGATGTGAAGGAGGCTAATGAGCTCATTTTGTGGGTGTTTATGGGGAGCTTGTCCCAAGCGCCAGGAGAGGCAGGATTGCCCCATCCAGCCTATTCCCCTGGCGGGGGGCGGGATCACATATGAAAATTGAGCAAGTGGATGGTGGAGCCTGGCATCAGGGGCCGATCAGAGGTAAGAACGGCCAGACCAGGCCAGACCAATGGTCCAGCTAGGCCAGTGTCCTGTCTTCCCACAGTGGCCGGTGCCAGACGCTTTATCGGGAATGAACAGCACAGGGCAGTTATCAAGTGATCCATCCTGTCGTCCAGTCCCAGCTTCTGGCAGTCAGAGGCTTAGGACACCCAGAGCAGGGGGTTGCATCCCTGACCACCTTAGCTAACAGCCATTGATGGACCTGTCCTCCATGAACTTACCTCATTCTTTTTGGAGCCCAGTTATACTTTTGGCCTTCACACTATCCTCTGGCAGAGAGTTCCACAGGTTGGCGTGTGAAGAAGTACTTTCCTCTGTTTGTTTTAAACCTGCTGCCTATTAATTTCATTGGGTGACCCCTGGTTCTCGTGTTTTGCGAAGGGGTAAATAACACGTCCCTTTTCACTTTCTCCACACCGGTCATGATGTTGTCAGTTGGCGTGGGTGTGTGTGTGTGTGTGTGTGTTCTCTCTGTGTGCGGGGCAGCTCATCACGGACAGCAGGTCCAGCAGACCTCGACAGTGCTCCCCACGCTATGAAGTGCTGACGGCTGGAGTGTCGTTACCTCGCTGACGCAGTTCAGGCTGCCCCGTGCGTCTGTCCCTGAAGCGCCAATGTTATCAGTAGATCGTGCAGCACGTTAATGCAGCAAACCTGGATGTTACTCATCCAGGAAGACCACAGGCACGCATCGGTGGCGAAGGCGCTCGGCCAGATTCACTGTCACTGAAAGACAGTGCTAGCTCCCTGGATCCATATCGACACTTACACTAACAGGTGTAAGCTCAGTACCATGGATTCAGATCAGTCAGCAGTGGGGCTTTCCGCTGCTCTCTCCCTGGACAAAGGGCTGCAGCAAAGTCCCCTGACATTTCTAGGCGGAGGCACACACTTGCAATACACACCTTAACCACCACCCTACCTATTTCCTGACAGCTGTTTGTTACCTCCCTTTGTTCCTGGTATCTTGCACAAAACATGACGTGGTCAAACCATCTTGGCTTGTACTCGATTACAATGGATCTGTACTAACTGGAATAGATTTACATAAATATCAAGTGCCTGGTACACTAGCAACAACGTGGCCACGTTCGTGTACCGGACATGTAAGCATCTGCTCTAATGCACGGCCTGACTTTGGTTTACAGCCTCTGGTTCAGGCCCAGTGCTCCAAACTCTCCCTACCACCCATGATTTTACAGACCTTGCTCATATCCCCTATAGTCATCTCTTTTCCCAATGGAAAAGTCCCCGTCTTTTTAATCTCTCCTCATATGGCAGCTGTTCCATGCCCTTAATCATTTTTGTTGCCCTTCTCTGCACCTAGCTGGGAGTCAATATCTCAATAGCGAATGAGGAATGATAAGTAAGTGGGGACTGGCTGGGAAGGGCCTAGAAAGTGAAGACAAGCAGCTTATGTTTGGTCCGACAGAGAAACAGGAGCCAACGGAGGGTTGCAAAGCGATGGGCTAGGAAATGATTTTTGCAGCGGTATTCTGGATAGATCTGGGCAGGGCAAACTTGCCTTTGTCAAGAACAGAGAGAAGGAAGTTGCAGCAGTCGAGGTGCAAGATGATGAGAACTGGGATGAGAGCTTTAGCTGTGTGTATGGATAGGACGGATCTTTGAGATGTTACGCAGAAAAAAAATCAGCAAGATTTTGGGCGTGAGGGCCTACAGGAAGGTCTGAGTCAAAGAGGACAACCAGGTTACAGGCCTGTGATGGTCATTGGAACAAACAAAGGAAATTGGAGGTCTTCAGATCAAGACTGAATGCCTTTCTGGAAGATATGGTCTGGATAAACTGCATCCAAGAGTTTTCAAAGAGCTGGCTGAGGAGCTGGCTGGACCATTAATGAGGATTTGCAGTAAGTCCTGGAATGCTGGGAAAGTTCCAGAAGACTGGAAGAAATCTAATGTTGTGCCAATATTTTATAAGGGTAAATAGGACATCCATCCCAGGCAAGACAACGGAGCTGCTGACACGGGACTCGATTACTAAAGAATTAAAGGAGGGTAATGTAATTAATGACAATCAATATGAGTATATGGAAAACAGATCCTCTCAAACTAACCTGAGATCTTTTTTGATGAGATTGCAAATTGAACTGATAAAGGCTATAAGGCTGATGTAATAGACTTGGGCATCTGTAAGGCTGTTGCCTTGGTACTGCACAACATTTTGATTAAAATCCAAGAATGATACAAAACGAACATGGCACACATTACACGGATTCAAAACTGGCTAACTGATAGGTCTCAAAATAGAATTGTAAATAGGCAATCATCACCGAGCGGGCGTGTTTCTAGTGGGGTCCCGCAGGGATCGGTTCACACAATATTTCACATTGTTATGAATGAACTGGAAGAAAACATAAAATCATCACGAATAAAGTCTGCAGACAACACAAAGATTGGGGAGTGGTAAATAATGAAGAAGCTAGGTCACTGATACAGGGAGATCTGGATCGCTTGGTGGGATGGGTGCAAGCAAACAATATGCATTTTAATACGGCTCAGTGTAACATATACATCTGGGAACAAAGACTGTAGGCCTTGCATATACGATGAAGGACTCTCTCCTGGGAAGCAGTGATTGAAAAAGATTTGGGAGTCATGGTGGATAATCAGCAGAACACGAGCTTCCAGGACAACACTGTGGCCAAAAGAACTAATGCGATCCTGGGATTTATATAGGGGAATCTCAAACTGGAGCCGGGAGATTACGATGTCTCTGTATTTGGCAGTGGTGCGACTGCTGCTGGAATCCTGTGTCCAGTTCTGGGTGTCCACGACTCAAGAAGGATGTTTATTAATTGCAGAAAGTTCAGAGAACAGCCATGAGAACGATTAAAGGATGGGAAAACATGCCTTATAATGATAGAGACACGGAGCTCAACCTAGTTATCCTAACAAAGAGAAGGTTCCAGGGGGACACGCTCTTAGTCTGTACTTACCTCTAGGGGGAACAAATATTTGTGTTCACAGAGGGCTATTAACCTTTCAGCCTAGCAGGAAAAGGTCTAACAAGAGCCACTGGCGGGAAGTTGGAGCAGGAAAAATTCAGACGGGAAATAAGGTGTCAATTTGTCACAGTGAGAGTAACTAACCACTGAGCAATTTACCACAGGCCTTGGTGGATTCTGCATCATTGGCCATTTTTACACCAGGACTGGATTTAAAAAAAAAAATACAAGAGCTGCTCTAGATCCAAAGGGATGATTGTGGGGCAGGTCTCCAGCCTGCGTCATCCAGGGGGTCAGACGAGAGGATCGCAATGGTCCCTTCTGGCCTGGGAATCTATTCAAATTATCAGGCTCCGTCCGCGTAGCGGTGACTGGGTGGAATTGCCCTGTCCGCTCAACGCGTCTCTGCACAGAAGCTACCATCCGTCCCTGGTAGGAAACCCACCCACAAGGCGGCTGGCGCGCTTTCTAACCCGTCGCCCCGAGGCCCATCGCCTTGCTCTGCCCTCGGCGCTGTCTCTCCTTGGAGCAGCCTTCCCTACGCACCTCCACCCCAGCAGGTGCACCCCCCTTCTCCGTACATCGCCCCCCTTCCTACATCGCTCCCCCCCTTCGTCGTAGGTGCCTCCTTGGCTCAGAGCCCCCCAAATTCAGCCGGGGGGGGGGCGCTCCCTGGGCCTGCTTGTCCTGCACCCAGGAGCACACCTGAGGCTGGAAGCCCTCGTGGGTGGTTCCCAGCCCCGGGGCTGGGGCTGGGGCTGGGGCCGGGCGAGCGCAGCGCAGGTTGCTCCGCTCAGCCCCAGCTGGGCCGGCTTAAAATAACAAACAGAAAGGGCTGGGCGAGGTTCTGCTCTCAGCTGACTGCGATCATGTGACCCCCTTCCTCCTCCTCCTGCAAAACCAAAAGTCCTCCTCTTCCCCCTCCTGCAGCCGGCCGGGCTGGGCTGTTAGAGCCGGGCAGGGCAGGGCAGGGCAGGGGGCCGCAGAGCAGCGCAGCGCAGCAGGGGAGCCCGGCCGGAGCGCAGCGCAGAGCAGCGCAGCATGGCCTGGAGCCGGTACCAGCTCTTCCTGGCCGGCCTCATGCTGCTCACCGGCTCCCTCAACACCCTCTCGGCCAAGTGAGTCGCTTCCACCGGGGACGGGGGGTCTGGAGCAACTGGGCCGGGGGTGGGGGGTTGCTGGAGCTGCGCCCCGCTGTGGGAGCGCAAGGCGGGGGGGCTGGATTGGTAGCTGGGCTCTGCGCCGGGCCCGTCTGGTCCCCCCGCCCTGCCCCCGGCTGCAATGGGACTGAGCCTGGCCCCGGGCTGGGGAGACCGGTTCTGATCTGGGCTCACGGGGGGGGGGGGGGTCCATCCGTCTCTCTACACCCCTCAGTAAATAGGTGGGGGCTGGCTGGACCTTATTTCTCCTGGGAAGGGAGTTGGGGGGCTGGGGCCCTCCCTTCCCCTGGGGTGGGGATGGGTCAGACCCCTGTGTCCCACTGTGACTGCATCCAGGTGGGGGTGGGGCGGTGGGGGGAGTTGTGCTCCTCTGTCTGCACTGGTCTGGTTAAAGTCCAGCTGCCCATGTGGGTCCGGACACATCCCTCTCGGTGCCTCCATTCTCCCCCTGGGCCAGGCAGCCGGGCGCATGTCCCGCTCTCCTGGGCCCAGCGCTTTCGGATCCGGGGCCAAAAGACTCTCGGGGGGGCAGAGGCTGTCATCCCAGAGCCATCTGCGTGCGCCCCACACCCTGGAGGTCATGCGGCGGGGACAACCCTTCGAAGGTCGGCTCACAGCAGCTCCCGCCAACAGCCAGGAGCCGTGGCTGACTCAGCGTCCTTCACAGGTGGGGCTTCTCCTGGCATGAGATGGCTCAGCATGAGGGAAGCTGCCCTGAAACAGACCAGCCTCTTCTCCAAGGGTGGCTAATGCCGAGTTCCACCAGGGAAGCAGTAATATCCCTCGGTGGGCAGCGCTGCACCACGGGAGGGGAGATTTCTTCCAGCCATCTCTCTGCCTACTTCTCTTCCTCCCCCCCCCGCTCTGAAAATGCCAGGCCACTGCAGATCAGGAATGCTTCTTCTTCAATGTGAGCCCGGTGCGCTGAGATCTCCTAGCCCGGCCTGCACCGGTTCGTCTCTAAAGCTAAGACTTCTGCATCAAGGCAGGAGAGTGAGCTATGCTCCTCAGTCAATGGGCTGGTCCCAGCTGTGGGGTTTGACTCTTCCCCAAGGCTGGGGTTAATTCAAGCCGGGGGGAGCTTGTGTATAAACTTGCTGCTAATTAGATTCCAATTTCTAGGCCTGGTTCCAGTGGTGTAAAGCGACAGGTGTGCGGTAGGTTAGAAACAGGGTTTCCTTCCCTCTGCAGCCACTAAAAGAGAGGAGAAGCCGACTGCTTCCCTTCCCGCTAAGTGTGTGCGGGGAAGAATACGATCTGATCTCCAGGCTTCTCGTGCGAGTAGCGGGGTGGAGCACAGCTCTGAGCGTGGTCTGTTGGCTCTTCTGTGCCCCGTCTTTGTAGTGTCCAAGGGCTTTGCTGCAATTAATGAAATATCAGATGGGGAAACTGAGGCACGGGGAAATTAAAGCGACTTGCCCAGGGTCACACAGTAAGTGACCCCCACATCGCCAGTCCCTGCCTTGGCAAACATTGTCTCAACAGACACCCCTGATTAGAGAGAGAGGTTTTGGGGTTTTTTTTTTTTTTTTTTTAAACTTGTCTTGCCAAATGCAGAGCTGAGTCAGTGTGGTGGCCGGGGCTCTGGGTGGGAGGGCGTGTCTGGTCATGTGGCAGGTGAGGTCAGGCTCTGCTGACTTGTCTTGAAAGACATGAATGAGCAGAGCTGAGAAAGCAGCTTCCACTCTGCTACATAGCAGGGTGCCCCCCGCCCGACTGCATGACTGCCTGGCTTGTGACCTCTGCTCCTTCTACCTTTTCCTGCTGAGCTTCGCTGCTGCATTTCACGTGCTCGCCCAACACATCCTTCCTGACGCCCAAAGCACAGAGCTCCTGGTGCAAGATGTGACCCACACTCCCTGCTTCTCTTCAACAAAACTCTCCATTCATCTCTGCCTCTCCTGATTTCCCCACCCCCGTTTAGGTGGCCTCTAATCCAAGGGCCATTTAATCTGCTTGGTAGATTTTTGAATTCACGTGTGCCGGGTGTCTCATGGACATTGCTGATCTGACTGGGGTTCCACTAAGTGTCTTGGACTGATGGAAGCTGTGAGACGTAAGTTGGATGCAGCAGCAGCACTCCATATGTTGAGTGGGCTGGGAACCAGAATGTCCATGCCCGGGGACGTTCTGATACATCAAACAAGATTTTCTTTTCTTTTCTTTTTTGTTCTGAGTCAAAGTTTAAACAAACAAAACAAAACAAAACTTCCCTGCACAATGGCGATTCTAAAATATTTCCACCTGAGACCAGAGAACCATTCGGTTTGATTAATTTCACTTTCACTTCAGTAGAAAAGTGCTTTTGACTTTTTCCTGTTTGGAAAATTTAGTCAAAATCAGCATGTTTCTGGGAAATACAGTGGCCACCAGTTAGTAGCAACCTAGCAGATGGCAGAACTAGGAGCAACGGTCTCAAGTTGCAGTGGGGGAGGTCTAGGTTGGATATTAGGAAAAACCGTTTTCCCCAGCAGAGCAGTGAAGCACTGGAATGGGTTACCTAGGGAGGTGGTGGAATCTCCATCCTTAGAGGTTTTTAAGCTGCGGCTTGACAAAGCCCTGGCTGGGATGGTTTAGTTGGCCCTGCTGTGAGCAGGGAGTTGGACTAGATACCTCCTGAGGTCCCGTCCAACCCTCATCTTCTGTGATGGTGTGTGTGTGATTCTCAATTCCCAGCAAAGAGTTGTTAGCCGAAAGTTGCCTAGGAGCGAAAGGCCTGTGTCTGAGAGAGCAGCAGGGGGGCGGCCAGGGGCCCGCTGCCTGCAGGAGGTAATGCAGGGGTCCTGTCGCTGCCAAGTGAGAAGTTAAGCTGTGGGTAGGGTGGCGGGGGGCCCTGCAGCCTGGATGCTGGGCTTTCCGCTAGGAACAGGAGTATCTGGGAACACGGGGCTGCATGCGACCTCTCCCTGCACAAAAAAACCCCATCCGAATCCTGTTAACGTTCAGATCAATGGGATGAGATCTGTGCTCTGGTAAAGGTTGCTGATAACCAGAAGCTGCCTTGCTCAGCGTGGCTCTTGTGATGCTGGCAGACCAGGTGCCTGCTCGTACCAGAGCCCCGGGCCTCACTGAACACTGACAAATGCATAGCGGGAAGCCAGGCCAATTCGCTTGTTTATTAGCAGAGAGCAAAGTGATTGTTACAGGTGTGAATGTGTTTGGTGGTTAAAGTGCCGCAAAACTAGTGGGAGGTTGCATGCATTGTTCTCACTTCTCTGCATCCCGCTGTCATGGAGCAGCAAACGTTTCCAGTGTGTTTAGCCCCTCAAAGGAGAGAGAAGCCTTGTGGAGTGAAGATGAAGAACTCGAATAGGAAAGTGCGCCTTTCAAAGCAAGTGACCCTGGTGTGTCCTCTCTCTCTCTGCTTTCAAAGGAAGAGTCCACATGGGTAGTGACCTGTCAGCCTGTCTTCTGTGAGAAGAAGCTGCAAGAATGGACTCAGGGAAAGATCCTTCAGCTCTGGCCTGTTTAGATTCTAACGGGGCAGAATAACTGAACGAGAAGACGAGGATGCCCAGAGTTAGTGTGGGTGGCCCCGAGAGACTTTTGGGAAACTGGCAGATTCCTACATTTCTGCTACCTCACCTGTAAACCGATTTTTTTTTACCTCTTTTAATCTCTCAGAAACTCTTTTCCTTGTCTAAGCTAATAAACCTTTAGTTAGTTAACACTGGTAGCTAGTTCTCGAGTAGTCTTCGGTGTAAGGTCTAGAGGACCAGTTGATCTGGGCTAAGGGACTGGGAGCAACCTGTATGTGGTGTGATTTTTTTTTTTTTTTTCTTTTTTTTTTTTACTTTAATGTTTTTTATTGTGTAAGTGACCATTTATTGTGAAGTCTAGTTTGTCTGGGTGGCAAGATAGACTGGAGGGTCTATGGGGGCTATCTGGGACTGCGTGGTAAGACTGGTCTAGGGATCCAGGAGTTCCCGTTTGTCAGTGGCTTGGTGAACTCTAATTATAGACCCCACCACAGTTTGGGGCATCCGCCCTGTTTTCGGATTGTCTGCCCGGGGGTGCGCAGGCCGGTCATGAGCCGTCCCAGACAGCGTGAATGCTAGAAACCCGCACCCCCTGCATTTAGTGTTCGATGAAACGGGGTGTGTTTTGCACTGAAGCTTTCTGAGCAACTCTACCCCTGTGGCATGAAGGGGGGAAACGTGTGTGGCGGACCAGGGGTTCTTCCCAAAAAGATGGGGTGGGGGGAAAAGATGGAAGCAGAGTGCAGAAAGTTTTACCCTGTCCTAGCTACTACCTGAACTCGGCTCTTCTCAACAGCTCTGCGATCTAAGAACAAAGCCCTGGGAACATCCTTCCCCCGCCCTCCCATCAAATATCCCTTCCCCAGACAGCATTTTGTATCCCCGCCCTGCTCTGCGTGTCTGAAAACAGGCAATCCCTGGACCTCCGTGCTGTCTGTAGCGCCATGGCCTGTTTAATTACCTGGCTGTTGACATTGTGAAATGCTCAGCTCAGCTAGCTGGATTTCTATTGACTCTCTGATGTGTGGTATGTCTGGGAGGTTGGGGTGGGGTGTTAGGAACAAATGGGAACTAAGAAAACAGTCTAGGAACAGATTGGATTCACACAGAGGCAGGACCAGAAGCACGCCCTGTTTACCCCACAGTTGCTGCCCAGAACAGAGGATCGAAAGTTAGTTGCTGAGACCTTGTGTCTGAATTGCAGCCACCTCTGGGGTGGAGGAGGTCGTGCCTCCTCTGCGCCAGAGTTGGAGGAGCAAGGGAGACCGTTGTGTAGGAGGTTGCCTCAAGCCAGAGCAGGTAGAGCCTTGAAGTCCAGACCTGCTCAGTCCTTCATCTTTCCAAGGCAGCGAAGTTGCTGTGGCCAGGCTTCTGATTTGTAGCCGGGGGAGTGGCTGGAATCCAAAACTGGTGCCCGGACCCCGTAGCTGTTCCCTCTCTCGCTCAGCGTGACGGGAGGCTGGGCTGGCAGCTCCCGCTGAGCAGCGTGCCAGCTGGAAAGAGAGGCGGCAGCCGAGCGCGGGTGCGGATGTGACCTGGCATCGGTGTCAAATGGGCGGGACTGCGCAGGGCGCGGGGAAGCAGGGCAAAGGCAGTGTTGTTCCGTAGGGGAGGAACGCTCTCCCCTCTCCTGTCTAGGCTGGGCAACTGATGGTGCGGTTCTGGGGTGGGGCTGGCCCCGTGGCTTGGACACTCTGTAGCTTGCTAGTTCATCTCTGCTGGATGCAGAAACCTGCCTCCAGAGCTTCCCTGGCTACAGAGGGGTTAACGTTGGGGGAAGAGGGCGGTAGGCAGCAGCAGGGATGGCTACCCCTCCGCCTCCCGCTGTCCCTGCCCCCTCATCTCTGCTCACACAGGAGCACGTGTCTGCAAAGGGGTCTTGTTCCCTGAGTCAAGGGATTCTCCTGGCTGTCTCTCTTGCCCCCAACCATGACTGATTTAGCAAAGATTAATGCCGTGCTAACATCTGATTCCCAGCGGCCGTGGCTCTTTCACTCCATCTGTTACACAGAGGTGTCCGGTTCGCCTCGCTCTCAGTCCTGGCCAGGGAGGGGCTGGAAGCCGTGCCAGGAAATCTACAGCTTTGTGCAAAACCCCTGGGCTTCCAGGCAAATCTGTACAGCGCTTGGCCGCGGGACAGCGTTTGTGTCTGCAGGCACCTTCGAAAGTAACCTTTTCCTTAGCGGGAAGTATCTGCTACTCGGGTGGTCTCTGAACAGCGCTTTACCTTGGCTGCATGTCAGGAGCTTTGTAAACTGCGAATCCAGCTGGCTGGGAACTCCTCAATCAATCAGCTTTTTTGGTCCCCCCCCAAAAAAAGCTAATTTGTCAAAGCTGAAACGGTTCACAAGACTGGGTCGGTTTTGACAAATCTCCCAACTTGGGGGGGGGGGGAAGGGGATTGTTGCAGATAATTTGGGAATTATTCCTTTGGACCTCTTCAGGTTTTCCAGTTCAAAATGGCTTGGTTACAAAATGTAAGCTAACTGGGCTGCCAAGACGCATTTCTTTTTTTTTTTTTTTTTAAAAAGCGAGAAGGTTAAGTAAAACATTTTGCTTGACCCAAACAGAAACTTCTTGGCTTAGGTCACAAACCTTTTCAAGATGGTGGTTGTGGATCCAATTCAGAATGATGATAAAAAAATGTAAAACTCTTGAAAACATTGCCGGGATGGGGAAAGGGTTTTTTCTGCTGAGTGCCCGCTAGGGCAATGGCTGCAGATCAGCAGCTCCTCCGCTAACCTGCCCCGAGTGAGGGCTTGAGTGGGTGCCCCGGCTGCGGTCAGTTTTGAAAGCACCGACTGCAGTGTAAGAACTGGGTACTGTGTTCCCCGCCGCTGGGAGATGGGCCTGGTATTGCACTGTAATTCTGGGCAGGAGTCCCGGATGTGGGGGACTTGAACCCGTGACTCTCTGCTCCGTGGCTCGCCTGCTGATACAGATGAGCACGGATGGTGCTGCTAGCGTCTCAAAGCAACGCAGTTCCCTTTGTTCCCCAGCTGGGCTGAGCAGGCCGCTGCTTTTAACCATTTCCCCAAATCTGTGAGCGTGCGGCTCTGGCATTGCTCGTGAAGCATACCCGACGGCTCCCAACAAAGACCGTTCTGAGCTTCGCTGTCCCAGACTAACTAAAAAGCTCCAGCCTAGTGATTCCTGCCTGAACAAGTTGGACTTATTCTCTAGGGACAGAAATCCAGGTAGCCGAGATGGCTGGAGCAGCTCTCTGAGACCAACACAGTCCTCTTCTGTTCTGATCCATGGTCCGTCTGCTCCTGGAGATGTGCCAGGCTAGGTCCAACAGGCCAGGCACTGTGTACTCTGCGGCAAAGTCCACAGGTGCAGTGTATAACCCTTCAAACGAGAGAGAAGCTTTGGGGAGTGAAGATGGAGAACTTGAACAGGAAAGTGCGCCTTTCAAAGCAAGTGATCCTTGCTCTACCCTTTGCTCCAGGATTGTGAGGGTCTGGTATTTATAGCTGTCAAGTGAACTTTCCAAATGTAAAGAGATGCAGTGTGGTCTTCCTGAGGCAGCAGCCCGGCTGAAACATCCGCTAAGGGAGGGGTGGATTGCCCCTTTCAGCTCGGCATGTTCACTCTGGAACCTAATGATGTCAGAGACAGTTAAATTGCTGACTGTTGCTGATGCTGCTGATAGCTTAAAAAAATTCAGTTGATGGGTTTATCCTACAACCTCATACCACTAAAAATCCCCCAATTTTTTTTTTTAGCTTCCCCCTGGCAATCTAATCCTCAGCAATTATTTTTTATAATGTTGTCAGTGTATCGACATGTAACACACGGACAAGTTGGGTACTATTTAAAGCGAGTGAGTTTAATGTTAAAACACACTGGATGAATTCCTTTCGCATTCAGTCCAAAAACATCCTCCTAAAGCTGCTAGAGAACTTGTAGCCTGCGGGCAACAGACAGCCCCGGTAACTAGGAAGTGTAGCTGGAGAACTCCTCTCTTGCTGCAGGGTGCTGTGACAGAGCCTTTGAAGATAGGAAGTGATCCTTCCTTTGCAGGAAGCTGGACTTGACCGAAAACCTCTCTCTACCTCTCGGTTCTGTGACGCAGGCTGCACAGGATAGAGACAAACTGGCCACGTTATGTGACGGGAAGATGGATCCCTCCCATCCCAGATACACCTGTGATCTGTCTGTGATATTGACCAAAGCTCCTTCATTCATGAAATGCTGTGAGATGCTCTGTGACCTCTAGTGGGTTATGGGGTAGCCAAAAAGCTGGTAAAAAAAAAAATCTTGAAAAATCTCCTTGGATGAGAAAAGTGGGGGGGGGAAGGGGAGAAGAAGAGAAGAATTTCTCCTCCGTCTTTCAGCTAGCCCTAGGTAATCATCAACAGACAGCGGGCGACACAGGGCTAAGAGATCATTGTGGCAGAGATCAGCCAGTGCTCTCCGTCGCTCCTGTCACCCGAAGATCTCCGAAGTCTCCAGACCGATCACCTGCTCTCCTGGCCTTGTGTCGGGCAAATATTCGCCGTGTCACAACGGGGTGGGAAATGACGGCCCGGGCTGACGGCACCAGCTGGCGCCCGGGGGTCCCGTATCCCAGGCCCCGGCTCGAGTCGCTGGACTGTGCTCCTGCTACGAGGCTGTGCTGAGAGTCGTTGGTTTGGAAAAGGAAGGACTCCCTTGGCTCGGCTGAGCTGTCTCTGGGTGAGCCATGTTCCTTCGTAAATCCCAGAGATGCCCGCCCGCTCCCCGCCGCCATACTTAGAGGCCGCTTTTCATCGCTGGCTGTGGAAGAACCTGCCCCGGTTACAGCTGCGCACGGGTTTCCCCGGGAGGCGGAAGGACTGGGGCCTGCTGGTCTGCTCTGGAAAGTCACTGCTCAGGGGCCTGGCGAAGCCGCGGGGGGCGTTTCTTTTTCTTTGAGGCTGCCGGGCCGACTGTCTGCCTCTGACTCTCCTTGCGCGTCGCTTCCCCACCTGCGCCAACCTCTTCTCTGCACTGAGGGGCCCAGGGACCCTGCTCCGTAGCACAGGCGTTAGCACAGAGGTCTCAGAAACCAGGGGTCACCGGTTTGAATCCAACTGTCCCGCGGCTGGGTTTTCTCCTGGCCCCCGGTAGCGTGGCTTTGTGACAGGAGCTCGGTCACGGCCACTGCTGGGGAGGTGTGGGCCGGAGTAGAGTCCCGCTCATGCGGCATTGGGCTGCTGGGGGTGTGTCTGGCTCTGGTCAGTCAGGAAGGGCTGTTGCTGCTCCAAGACTCTCCTGATGGTGGCTGTATGCAAGAGCCTCCCGGCCCAGCCTTTCCGCCAACCCTCCGAATGCTGGCGTTTTTCTGCCAAGCCCTGGTTTGGAGCTGCTGCCTGGCTGAAAGGGGAAGCGCCGGGTTTCACTCTGCACCAGTTTCCTGTTCTGACCAACCCCCCTCTGTCTCTGTTTCAGATGGGCTGATAACTTCAACGCAGAGGGCTGCAGGGGGACTCCTGAGCACAGCTTCCAGCATCCCTTTCTCCAGGTACGGCCTTATCCCAGGGGCTGTGTCTCTAGCCATCCAGCTGGGCGTTCCTCCCGGCTGTAATGGGGGGCACACGCGCACCCCACTCAGCCCAGGTTTGTCTTCCCAATGCCCCCGGCCAGTGTGTTAACCACCAGGCGGCCAGCCCGGATCCCAGAACCTTTCCTGGAGCGCTGGGATGGTCTCCCGTGGTGCCGAAACAGAAGGTGAACTCCAGAAAGCGGCCATGGCACGTGACAGGAGATGCTCCGCTCTCTTTCAGTTGATTTTTCTCCCCACCACCCCCAGCGGCATTCCTGGCTACTCAGCTCTCCGGCGCTGGGGGGGGGCAGCCGGTCGGACCGCACAGCCGCTCGCAGCGTGGCCAGCCGGCACGCTGAGACACCCTCGGTGCTGTCTGGCCAACGGGCGGAGACGGCCGCGTAGAATGTAAAATCCAGCCCTGCCCAGGCCAGGACTGAGGTCTAGTTAAATTCCCCTCTGGAACTGGCAGTGCTGGAGGGGATGCTACAGGCTGGGATGGAGGGGCACAGCTGGATTCCCCGCCCCGTCTCCCAGGCTTTTCTGCATCTGCAGCTGCCCCCCTGAGATACCTAATGGCCAGTCTCTGCTGGGCATCCTCCCCGTGCGCAGTCATTTAAGAGCTGCTGTGTCCGTGTTTTCAGGCCGTGGGGATGTTCCTGGGCGAATTCTCCTGCCTGGCTGCCTTCTACCTCCTGGTCTGCAGGGATAGACAGAGAGCGGAGCCGAGCATGGCCCCCCCGCGGCCCTTCAACCCGCTGCTGTTCCTGCCCCCGGCGCTGTGCGACATGACGGGGACCAGCATTATGTATGTGGGTAAGTGCTGGGGGCTCCGCCGCACACGGCTCAGGGTCCAGGGGAGCGAAAGGAGGCAGGCGGAGGGGACTTTGAAACCCTGTGGAATTAAAGACTTTTTGCAGTTGGTCCTGCCTGGGGATTTGAACTCTCCACAATTTGGTTTTACAAGAGGAAAACCCACCTTCCAACAGGGAGAAAAACTGAAAATTTTCATTTGGAAACTACCCCCTCCCACCCCCACCCCCCGCGTGACTGAGCCAACCGGTCAAAATTAGCAAAGGGAGGGTGGCGAGGGGAACCCCCGATTCCTTCCCCCCCCCCTCCCCCCCAAGAGCACTGCATCACTGGTCTATTTTGCAAAAAAAAAAAAAATACAACCTCCCAGGCAAGCAAGCGATGTGTGTTCAGTTACAATATCTCCTGTAAGTGCTCCAGAGATGAGGCCTTCTCGGCGAGAGAGCTGCCCCCTGTCAGGGCACTCTCTGAAGTTCTCTTAAAGTACTTATCTGGCCCTATTACTGGAGTCTCTGAGCACCTCACAGTCTTTAACATAGCTTTCCTTGCAACCCCTCTGGGAGGCAGGGCTATTATCTCTATTGTGCAGATGGGAAACTGAGGCACAGAAGGGCAGTGACTTGCCCACAATCACACGGCGATTCAGTGGCAGAGCTGGGATTTGAACCCTGGTCTCCTGATTCCCAGTGTAGCCTCTAATCTCAGCCCACTCCTTCCCCTATTCCTCTGATCATCCCCTGATCATCTAGGCCAGAAGACCTGTATCCATGAATGGGTAAGAATGTCTTCTATTCCGATGTCCTTTCTGAAAATTGGTTTTAATTAAACCCCTCTGGACACTCAGGGCCTGATTCCCCAGTGCCCTGCACCTTGCGTCATCCTCATTAACACGTGTGCAGAGTGGGTGGAAACCGCTGCCACGTCTCACTTTTTGCCGTGAGTTGCACTTGCTTTGCCCAGTTGTAAATAACACGAGGGGCAAGGTAGGGGGAGGACTGGCTTTAAAGCCAGAGGCCTGTCTTCAGACACAGAGCAAGGAGAGGAGGGTGAAGGAGGAAAAGAGAAACATGATCTCATTGTGGTTTAAAAGAGACAGTCACCTCGCCAGCATTCGTCAGCAAGTTCTTCCTTTGTAGCTAACGCTTGGCTTGCCAACGCAAGCCCAGATTTCTTCCTCTTCAAGACGATCTGGAGACCTCTTTGGGCTGATGGTTATGCCGGCCAGTTCCAGAGCATTGTGCTGACGTGATGGCGAATGAGTTTGTCATGAAAGAACTTGCAGCCAGCGCTTCACGTCCAGTGACCGTTTTACACCTGCTAAAACTCGGCATGTGTGTTTCGTGAGACCAGCGAGGAGCATGGCCATCTGCAGTGGCTTTAGATCAGGCATAAAATGTACCTGCTGTGGGGCCGTGTAGCTTCACAGCCACAAATCTCTTCAGGGCGACTGGTGGTGTGAGAAGATATTTAGCATGTGGTGCTCACACAGCGCAGCAAGAGAAGACCCTGGAAGGGGTTCTCTTGCTGGCATGTTGAAATCAGGAAATAAAACTATCCACCACAAAACACAAGCTGATCTGCGGGGGGCGGACATTTCCACAAGGTCTCAGCACTAAGCTAACCGCCCCCATTAAAGTCCACCATTAAACATCCTGGTTGGGAAGCAAAGATGAGCCGGTGACCTACCCACACGCGCGTGCCAAAGCACGTTTCATTGTGAAGGTGCCCGAAAGCGTATGAAAGGAGAAGCTGGCTGGCAGTAACTCAGACTGAAAGTAATTAAATCCTATTTTAATTACCGGTCACTGGCTTTCCCTAGCCACATCCTTCTGCAGTCTGGAGCCGTTTGAGGGAGTGGGGGCGCAGGGAGCTTTGAATCCCAGGACGGCTGCTCTAGCTGAAATGTTCTGTGTAGGCCTGATCACAGCCTCCATGGCTCCCAGCTTTAAAACCCCTCATGCGCTGCATTTTTGGGGGTGGGGGAGGGCTAGAACTGTGCCCCCCGGTTGTGGTAAACCAGGCCCCTAGCGCTTGAGTTGGAGGAGATTCTCCGCGAGCTGTACTGGTATAAAGGCATTTAGTCTTGGGGCTTCCCACCACCAGAGGGCGGGGTCGCAAGCCCGTAAGTGAGGGGCAGTGGTGTGCAGGCAAGCTGGTCCCATATGTGTTGCTCTGCAGGGGAACAGTGAGTCCCATGCTAAAATGGCCAGGTATGGAGACCAGGGAGCAGGGGGGGCGTCCAGCTTGGGGGTGCATCCACGGAGCTGGAAGGCAGGTAGCCGGCGGGGGGGGCGGGCTGGAGGCGCGTCTGGGGAGGCAGCTCCACTCATGAGGCGGCGCTTTCTCCGCAGCCCTGAACATGACCAGCGCCTCCAGCTTCCAGATGCTGCGCGGGGCTGTCATCATCTTCACCGGGCTCCTCTCGGTGGCCTTCCTGGGCCGCAAGCTGGTGCCGAGCCAGTGGCTGGGGATCTTGGTCACCATCGCCGGGCTGGTGGTGGTGGGGCTGGCAGACATGGTCAGCACCAGCCGGGACGAGAAGCACAACCTGAGCGAGGTCATCACCGGTACGTGGGGCGGGGGGGTCGCGGAGCGAAGCTGGGGCTGGGGGCGGGGTGTGAAGGAATCCGAAGGGGGGGCTATCACCGGTGGTACATCTTCCAGCAGTGGGGGACCAAAGGCAAATAGCTTCCTGCTGCGGAAACTGGCCTGGTGGTTACTGCGCCCAGCCGGCCGGGCGTCTGGGATGGAGCCGTGTCCGGAGACCCACAGATTCTCTCCTCCCGCCCACAGGTGATCTGCTCATCATCATGGCCCAGGTGATTGTCGCCATCCAGATGGTGCTGGAGGAGAAGTTTGTCTACAAACACGACGTGCACCCACTGCGAGCCGTCGGCACGGAGGGTAGGTGGCTGCAGGGGGCTGGCGTAGGGGCACCCCCAGACCGGGTGCAAGGTGGAGGAGGGGAAGAAAAGGAGCAGGGGGTAACAGTGGATAAGAAGCTGGATATGAGTCAGCAGTGTGCCCTGGTTGCCAAGAAGGCTAATAGCACATTGGGCTGCATTAGTAGGAGCATTGCCAGCAGATGGAGGGAAGTGATTATTCCCCTCTATTCGGCATTGGTGAGGCCGCATTTGGAGTATTGTGTCCAGTTTTGGGCCCCCCACTACAACAAGGATGTGGACAAGTTGGGGAGAGTCCAGCGGAGGGCAACAAAAATGATGAGGGGGCTGGAGCACAAGACTTATGAGGAGAGGCTGAAGGAACTGGGCTTGTTCAGTCTGCAGAAGAGAAGAATGAGGGGGGATTTGATAGCAGCCTTTAACTACCTGAAAGGGGGTTCCAGGGAGGATGGAGCTAGGCTGTTCTCGGTGGTGGCAGATGACAGAACAAGGAGCAACAGTCTCAAGTTGCAGTGGGGCAGGTCTAGGTTGGACATTAGGGAAAGGTTTTTCCCTAGGCGGGTGGTGAAGCACTGGAATGGGTTACCTAGGGAGGTGGGGGACAATCCATCTTTGGAGGTTTTGAAACTGCAGCTTGACACAGCCCTGGCTGGGATGGTTTAGCTGGGGTTGGTCGTGCTGTGAGCAGGGGGTGGGACCAGATACCCCCTGAGGTCCCTTCCAACCCTCTTCTATGATTCCAAGTGGCTCTGATGCCTCCTGAGCAAGGAGCCGGGGTCTGAGCCTTCCTGCTGCGAGCACTGGGAGATGCCGCCAGCCACGTCACAGTTCCTGCATCCCAGCCTCCCGAGCTAGAGCCAGCCTGCGTGGGCTGAAGTGTTCATGGGTGGCCCCGGCCGCGTCTTTGGTCACTCAAGTCTGTACCCGTGTGGCAAGGGGAAGCTGGTGGGAGGAAATCCCTTCCAGGCCAGCTGCTCCTGGCTTGTCTGCCCCCCACCTCCCTTATCACCACCTAACCCCCCTCCTCGCTGCCTTCTTCCCTCCTAGGTTTCTTCGGCTTCTTCATCCTGTCGCTGCTGCTGATCCCCATGTACTACATCCCGGCCGGCAGCTTCGGCGGCAATCCGCGCGGGGTGCTGGAGGACCCGCTGGACGCCTTCTGCCAGATCGGCCGCCGGCCCCTCATCGCCCTGGCCCTGGCGGGCAACATCAGCAGCATCGCCTTCTTCAACTTTGCCGGCATCAGCGTCACGAAGGAGATCAGCGCCACCACCCGCATGGTGCTGGACAGCCTGCGCACCGTGGTCATCTGGGCCGTCAGCCTGGCCGTGGGCTGGGAGACCTTCCACGGCCTGGAGATCCTGGGTTTCCTCATCCTCCTGGTTGGCGCCGCCCTCTACAACGGCCTGCACCGGCCCCTGCTCGCCAGGCTGCCCTGGGGCCGGTCCCCAGCCGAGAGGCAGAATCTGCTGGGCGGAGAGAGGCAGCCCATCAACGGGGACAGCTGAGGAGCCGGACCCTGTGCCAAGTGGACGCCCAAAAGTGCCGACCTGATCCCTGCATCCCCTCATCCCCTGGCACAAGCTGGGCCACCCCCCTCGCTGTACTCTGGGGGCTCTACTGAGCCTCTGGCGTGCTGATCCCATTCCTCTACCATTTGGTCACAGGACGGGAGGTGGGCAGCGGAGAGTGAAGGTGACGAGCGGCGCTCCCCGTCCCCGTTCAGATGCCTCTGCCCATCCCAGGAGGAAGGTCCGTGCACGTGCTTGCTGGTGACCTTCAGCAGAGGCATCTTTGCCTTCTGAATTCTCCCCTGGCGCCCCCCCCTCCCACCCGCCGAGGAGGACACGCTCTGCCCCTCCCAGTTCCTGCTCCACCTGCAGCTGTCTAACCGTGTACCTGGCCTGTGGGTGCAGTGCAGGAGACTGTGCGGCAGGCAGGGGAGACAGGCCCGCCCCCCCCCCCCCCGTTCTGTCCCACTTGCAGAGGGAGGCGGGAGGAGACGGAGGGGGGTTAGAAACCTGGGCCAGCGCAGGCTGCCGGGAGGGGTGGTGAGAACAGCTGTGCAGCGCACAGGCTTCTCTGCAAGGTCCGGTCTGCATCAGCCGCCCGGACCTTGAGGCAGGAGCGTGTAACACGGGCCGGGGGCTTGCTGGTCTTGTGGGGCCCTGAGCCACGGGTCACCCCCTCCCCCATCGCAGAGCTGGGAAAGAAAGAGGCGGTGACGCTTTTGTCTCCTAGCAAGTGCCTGGTGTCCTGCGCCTGGACGGCTCTGTTCTCCTCGCAGGGCCCTTCAGAGCTCTTCGCCTTGTCCATCTCCCTGCAGCTATCTGCAGGGCTGGGCACAAGATGGGGCTGGGGGATTTTAATCCCTGCATCGTGCCTCCGCTGGCCCTGTGGGGGCTGGGCTGGGTAGGGGGCTGGCCGGGGTGCCCGGTGGCATTGGCAGTAAGGCGTGCTGTTCTACACGGGGTTGCATGCAGCGTCTGCAAGGTGACGGTCTACGCAATGGTGTCCACCTGGCCGGGGCTGGGTGAAATGAGCCCCCAGCCGTTGGGAGTGGGGGGGGGGGCCCTGCGGGCTGGTTCACAGGCCCCCCCACCTTGCCCTACTGCCAAGGAGACCGTGACTCCATGCTCTCTCTCTTGAGGGGATGTCTCAAGAGCCGTTGCAGCCGGACAGGAACCAATGGAGCTGCTGGACTCACACAAGCCGGGGGGCGGCTGCGAGACTCACCGGGGAGGGGGGGTGCCTGGCTGTTGAGCGGGGGTAGGGCACTGTATTTCTGGTGTAACCAGTAAAGCACTGGGTGATGGAAGCTTCCCCCGCGTGGAGGTGGGCCTTTCCTAGCTGTTGGCTCCCCTCTCCCCATACACAGCCCCCTGCTCCCTCGGGTACCTTCCCCTTCCCAGGCCAGGAGCAAGCATCCTGGGAGCAGCTACAGTAGCAGGCTGGCAGGAGCTGTGTCCCCCTTTGCTCAGAAGTTGTCACCTTTCATAGCAACGGGGCCTGTGTTTCCCCCCGCAAGGATCCCCACTTTTGGCCCTCTTGCACCCCCCCCGTTACCGCTCTGGGGGGAAGACCCGTGTCTCCCTGCCTGCCGCGGGGCAGGTGCCCAGGTTGAAGAGCTCCTGGCCCTCACGGGGCGGTGCCTAGCAGCACGATGCTCCCCTCAGTTCTTGCTACCGTAGCTCACGTCCTCTGCCGGCCTAGTTTTTTGGGACAGTAAAAGCACGGCAGAGAAAACGGTGCAAGAACCGACCCCCATGCTGCTAGGCGAGGCAGAGATCGCCTCATCCCTACCATGGGCTATGGGTCCTTCAACACCCGCCTCCCGACGTCGCCCTGTGGTTTCTATCTCCTCCTGGCTTCAGCTCAGAACAAGCACTTACCCACTCTTTTGGGGCCCAGTCTTCTCCCTCCCCCATAGAGCAGGGCCCTGGGGGGACCAGAGATCCTGTCTGGCTGCGGGAGCCGGAAGAAAGCCCTGCATGAATTTAAAGCCAGGCTGTTTGTCCAATAATCCTTTCTTTGTCTGCCAGTCCCTGGAGAACCGGGTTTGAACTAGCGTGGGCGTATCTCCCCAGGGGCTGGCGCCAAAGGGCTGCTGCCCAGAGGAATTGTGGTAGCATCACACATGCAGTAGAGGAGGTGCACACAATGGCATGTTTAACACCATGGCCCCTGCAGGTGTTAATCCTCACGCAGCCCGGCTCCCTTCAGCTGAATGCCCCGAGGTGTGTCTGGGATCTTACTGACCTGGTGGTGACCTTTGTTTCTCTGCCGTCCTGTCTCACCTCTGCATTTCTGCTCCCCGGCCCCCTCAGTCACTCTTTCCCACAGCCTCCAGTAAAATTAAAAACCTTTCTCCCTTACAAAATTGGGGGGCCGGGGGTAAAAGCTGCCCCCTTTCTCTCTCTCTCCACCAGCAGTTGTCCCCTCTGCCCCCGTGCTTTCCCGGTCTGTTTGCAGCGTTCAGACCAGGCGTGCACCTCGGGGGTTCTCCTGCCACCAGGTGAGGGGTAGTTCAGCTGCTAGCTGATTTCCTGTCAGGGAGCCAGCTGCATTCAATCACCCCCCAGATCCCAGCAGCCTGGCTGGTGCGGCGAGGGCTGTGCCCATGGCTGGGGCTGCTGGGATGTATGTTACCGCCTCCAAACCTTCCAAAATCAGGAGGCGGATCTTAACACCCCCCGCCACCATCCTGAGATGTTCAAACACGCCGGGCTCTGTTTCTTGGTGTGTGTGTGGGGGGGGGGAGGGAAATGTCGCGTTTTCAAGCTCTCTTCCGCAATCAGGGTCTAGATTTTTGACTCTTCCCCTCCCCTCTGTCAAGGAAAGGTCAGATTCTCGAGTGCTCACGTGACTCCCGGAGCAGGAGCTTTACCCTTCACATTGCCAGGAGGCCTACGGCAGCAGCCTGGCTCCCCCAGGCTAGTGAGCGGCCAGCCCGGTAAGGGGGGGTAGAAATGCACCTCTCGTGCTGTGGCAATGTCCCTGCACCTCCCCTGCTTCCCTGGGGAGAGGGGCTTTGGGAAGGATTGCTTGGTGCAAGAGGGCGCGAGAAGCTGCCCCAAGGTCCAGGATGTAAAAGTGCAGCCTGGTGAGATCAGCATGCTTGGAGCTCGTGCTGGGCAATGCACCTTCTGGCTGGGTTGGCAGCGATCCCCCCCTTAGCCTGCAGAGGTGTCGCTCACAGGCCCTGCTGCCCCGTCTCTTGGCTGGATTGGGCGCTGCTGCTGCTGCCCTGCTCTGCTCCCTGGGGGCACTGGCCACTGAGTCTGCAGCAGGCGCTCAGACACCCTGGTGATGGGCGGCTGGGGACGATGGTTGGGTCGGGGCAGCTGCGGCACAGAGCCCCGGAGCGTCCCTTGCAATGCGACGCTCTGCTCTGCACAGCAGTTTCCGGGCCTCTCCCTGCATCACAGCAAGGGGCCTCCCCGTCTGCAGGTGGGGCTCCCACTCAGACACCAGTTTCCTCCCAGTAAGAAGCATGAGGAGGTCACGCCCCAGCAGTCCCCTCTGTTCTCCAGCCCCCTTCTCCCAGGAACTTCCTTGGCAGTGTCTGCAACAAGTCGCATTCACGTTCTCCGTGCATGTGTCGCTTAGTATGGTGGTGCTTGGCATGCCTCTAGTCAGGATCAGGGCCCCGTTACGCTAGGCGCTGTACAGATCTCTCAGGAGAGATGGGCCATGGCCTGAAGAGCTGAAGATAGGAAGCAGCAGGCGAATACAGCAAATAGGATGGGCAAGGAAAGGAGCTGACTATGAGAGGAAGGATGGCTCCGTGGTTAGGGGGTGCCCTGGGGCTTAGAAAACAGGGGTGCAATTCTTCTGTCTGATGTGGATTCCCTGTGCGCCCCTGAGCTGTACTCTTAGTCTTTCTGTGCCTCAGTTTCCCATCTGTGAAACAGGAGTGCTAGCACTCCGGTCTACCTCACATTTCAGCACAGCAAAGATTACTGTACAGGGGCAGGCCGGTCCCTTCACGATCAGGAGGGGCTCAGATGCCCTGGTGGGGGCAGCCCTGTGACCGAGGTAGGGTTTGATTTCATGTCAGCAAACAGCAATTTCACCAGACTCTCACACACCAGAGCAAAATATTTTTTCATCAGTAATAATCACAATTTACACACAGCCAAAGTAGGAAAAATGCTGCTTGAAAACTTTAAAGTTAAGTGATGTGGAGTGTTGAACTAGGCCTGTTACAAATGGACGAGTGAGTGAACAATGAAGCTAGGGCTGATTTGTCGATGTCAGGATATTCCCTGTGCCTGTTTCCACCTGGAGCATCGACCATCTGTGTTTTAACGGGATACAAAGCTTGAATTTTCTGAATCTTGCCTTCGATTGTCATTCAATAATTGTCTGACCTTCCCCCCTCCCCACCCCATAATTTCCTCTCACTGTGGAAATGCAAATCAATAAACATTTTTAAAAATGCGTCGAAATGAACACCGAGCTCATCCAGCGGCACTGCACCGACAAGAAATCAAACCGCACTGCTGCCCAGCCTGAGAACGTTTGCCGGCTTGCTGGAGCCACGTTGGCGAGACGAGGCCGTGTGCCCATGCGCCCAGCGCTGGAGATGAGTGGCCAGTGTCCCAGTCCTGACTGGGGGCACCCAGCAGATGAGAGCAAAGCACAGGCACAGTTTGACTTTTATATCTGGGGGGCACACAACTCCAGTCAGGGCAACGGGGCCGTGTATAGGGGGCCAAATTCCGCACCTGACGGAGGCTTGCAGATGGGGGGGGGGGGGGCGATGTCCTCCCCCCATCTCCCCAAACTATGTCCAGGGAGACAAGGTGGATGAGAGAACATCTTGGGTGGGACCAACTTCCGTCGTGAAAAGCAGAAGTCTTTGAGCGTCACAGGGCGCTTGTGCCGGCCTGGGGAAGGTTCCTGAGCTGAAGACAAACTGGGACGGATTGTTGGTTTACCCGGGCTGTGGGCGACCACTTCAAATGAAGGGAGCAGTTAGTTGAGGGTTAGATGGTTAAGATCTGGTTACCTTCCCCAGCTCTCAACAGAATGGCCAGGCGGGGTCAGACCAATGGTCCAGCTAGCCCAGTATCCTGCCTCTGAACGGGGCCAGTCCCAGGTGCTTCAGAGGGAGTGAACAGAATAGGGCCTTTATTGAGTGATCCTTGCCCTGTCATCCAGTCCCAGCATCTGGCCAGGTTTAGGGACACCCAGAGCAGGGGGTTGCATCCCTGACTATCTTGGCTAATAGCCATTGCTAGACCTATCCTCCATGAACTTAGCTAGTTCTTTTTTGGCTCCAGTTATACTTTTGGCCTTCACCACATCCTCTGGCAATGAGTTCCACAGGTTAACTGAGTAGTGTGAAGAGTTCTGTAACGGGTGAGCCTTCCGCCAACAGAAGTTGGGCCAATAAAAGACAGTACCTCACCTACGTTGTCTCTCTAATATCCTGGAACCAACATGGCTACAACAACCCTGCAAACATTTTCCAGCTTGGCAGAATTCAGTTTTCATATTTTTACAGTCTCACAAGATAATCTCCCTACTGATTCTGACGCCTTTTAAAAGAAATTGTACCTGTTTAAATGTTGACACTTGTGCAAAATGATGAGGTTGAAGCTCCTTTTTTCTGATGTTCATCCAGTTAAATGTTTGCAGTTGTGGGAAATGAAGGGGGGCGGGAGGATCAGACAATAATTTGATGGCAGTCGATGGTGTGATTACAATAAGCTAAAGCTTAATCAACTGTCCCCTTAATCAACTTGCGGGACTTCAGGCATTGGGAGGGGGGGTTGGTCGAGGTCTTGGTGAATAGGAAGACATCTGTTTTCCTGGATTCGCTGAGCTTTGCAGCAGTTCGGTGTATCGGCAGGGGAACAATGTAGAACAAGTAGCCCTCGTGTTGGAGTCAACGTGAGGTCCCTGTGATGCACCGTGTCACCATATTCAGCAGGGGGTCAACAAGTTGTGCATGGCTGCGTCTACTCCACAATATTCAGCTACCGAATCTACCAGTGCCCTGCAGATGTTCGCACCACTGATGCCGTGTATCTGGATTAGGTTAGCTCCCGTTTTTATCTTTGCAGCTACCTTCTCAAGGTGTGCATGGAAGGTGAGGGTGCGGCCCAGTTTCACACCGAGGTGTGACGGGGTGTGATCCTGTCCACCTTTTCCCCACAGAAAGCTCCTTGCGGTGTGTTTTCGGCATGCCTATTATTATGATGGAATGGGCTGACTCGTGTTTTTCCAGGGTTTGGTTTGAGCCTTCATCTCCGGGAGTATTGTTCCATAACTCGGAGGCCCTCCATTGGTGCTTCCTCAATGGCATGGAAGTTTGGTGCTCGGATTGTCGGGGCAGGATCATCTGCAGAGCCCAATTGTCGGGACGGAGCTGGAGGCACGTCACGGATGCAAACATTTGAAAAGAGTTGGTGCCAGTACAGAGCATTGAGGTAGCCCGTTGTTTATGGCACAGGGTGAGCTGGTCTCATTACCCAGGAACCTCTCTAAGCGTCTATTACTCAGCATAGTCCACAGCAGGCGAAGTGTCTGATAGCAAAGTATAATTTTTGTAACTTTCAGCATCAAGCCCTTGATCCACACAGTGTCACCCGCAGAGGGCAGGTCGGCAAATGCTGCACCAGCCTCTGTGTGAGTTGTCAGTGCCAGAACTTGGTCGCAGCAGCTCTGTTTTGGCCAGAAACCAGCCTGTTGGACAGGGATAGCTGGCTCAGTCAAAGGGCGAATTCTTCTGAGGACGACACATTCAAGAAGTGTGTAGGTTGTGCACAGTAAACAGCCCATAGCTTCCCTCTCCATCAGCCGGCTTCCCGGGCTTTGGAACGGGAATTACCATTGCTTCATGCCGTATTTCAGGGCGCCGGGCTGTCCTTGTGTCACCAGCCACTGGAGTCCTCTGGGGCCGAGATGGTGGAGAGCAGATTGGGTTAAACAAGACTTCAAATATCAGCACCTTGGATCAGATCCCAGGCAGAAGGTCCCGGCTCCGACCTCCCACGGACCCCTTGGTCAACTCCGAACTGAATTCGAACCAAGCCCGGCAGACAAGGACAGTTAATGCCCAGCTGGAAAAGCCAGGCCTCCCCGGCCTGCGTCTGCGACTCCCCGCCACAGACCACCCAACATCTCCCCACCGCCTGCCCGGTTTATGAAGAGGAAGGAGGCAACCTCCGGCAATCAGTTCCGCCGGCCTGCCTAGGTTTAGGAGCAGGCAGCCGGCTCGTCTCGGAGTGGAAATCCCCTGTGCGGAGCAGGCTGGGCGGGGCGGAGCTGGTGGGTTGGTCGCTCCCCTGGGCCGCTTTCGCTTTCCCTTTGCAGGGAAATGGCTGAGAGCGAAGCCGGGCTGTTCCCCGTCCTGACAAGCGTGCGAGCCCCGCCGAGCCCGGCCGCAGGAGCCGCCGCAGGGACGACCGGCGACGGCGGGGCCAGCTCCGGGCCGGTGCGCTCCGCCAGCCAGGGCGCACGGGCCGGAACGGCGGAGCGCGACGCCAAGGGCGCACGGGCCGGGCCGGGCAGCTGCGGGGCGGAGCTGCCGGCTCCCCCGGGCTCCGAGTCAGCCAGATCCACCGGCCCCCGCCTAGGAGCCGAGCCGGCCAGCGGGGCAGGGCCCGGCCTGGGAGCGGGGCGCCCCGCGGCGCAGAGGGGAGGCGTTGCCCTGAACCCCGCGGACGGGAGGGGGCCTGCATTGATGGCCTGGTTCGCCTCCTTCATGAGGAAGGCCCCGGGCCTGCCAGGCGGGGACACCCCGATGCCGCAGGTGAGGGGACCCAGCTCACAGACCGCCCCTGGGCCCTGTTCGCGGTTATTATGGGGCTGGGGAGGGGGAGAGAAGGGAAGTGCCCCTGGATAAAGAAGTCCTGGGTACCTGCCAAGGCCCCTGCCTCCCTCCTCTAGAAGGTGTTTACAGTGTGCTCCCATTGGAGCCTGTGACTCACCCGGCTGCTGCGCTCCACCCCAGAGCTAGCTGCATTGCCGGGCTGGGTGGGAAGGAACAGTCAGGGGAGAGAGGTAGCCCAGGGGTGGTTGTTCCTCTACCAGCTGCTCGGAAAGATGCTTTGGAGGAGCAGGGCAGCCCTGGTGTGACAGCCATTGCAACAGCGGCGGGGTGGATCTCCTGTTACTAGAGAGCTGCTGTGTAATGGGTCTGAGCTCAGGGCCAGGAGCCAGGAATAACACTAGACTGTGCGCCCCTCCCCAGTTGACTAGGACTTTAAAAAAATAGCCAAGTTTCAATACTAAGGCCCAGATCCTTGAAGGCATTTAGGGTCCTGCTTTCAGTTGATTTTGATGGAAGGTCGGAGCCTAAGACGCTTTAAGGAGCAGGGTCTAATTCCCTCGACAACCAGGAATCTCAAAGCACCTTCTTTCATCCATTCCAAGGCGTGAAGGGAAGCGTGTGATCATCTGGTCTGACCCCGCGTATAACACAGGCCAGAGGACGCCCCCAAATGATTCCTAGAGCAGAGCTTTTAGAATAACATCCAACCCTGATTTTAAAAATGGTCCGTGTGGGAGAGTCTACCCCGGCCCTTGGTAGATCGTTCCACACCCATCGTTACAAATTCACACCTTATTTCCAGTCTGAGTTTGTCTGGCTTCAACTTCCAGCCGTGGTGGTGGTGTTTGAGCTTTCTCTGCTGGACTGAAAAGCCCGTGATAAAATATTTGTTCCCCAGGTAGGTGCTGATAGCCGGTGATCAAGTCACCCCCTTACATCTCTTTGTTAAACCAAACCCATGGAGCTCGTTGAGTCTGTCACTCTAAGGCAGGTTTTCTCATCCTTTAGTCATTCTCGTGGCTTTTCTCTGACCCCCCCCTCCAGTTTATCAACATCCTTCTTGAATTGTGGGCACCAGAACTGGACCCGGGATTCCAGCAGCAGCCGCACCAGTGCCAAACACAGAAGTAAAATAACCTCCCTGCTCCTACTGGAGATTGCCCTGTTTGTACATCCCAGGATCACATTAGCCCATTTGGCCACAGCATGGCACTGGGAGCTCGTGTTCAGCTGATTATACCACGACCCTCACATCTTTTCCAGTCACTCTTTCCCCCATCCTACGTTCTTTGTTCCCAGCTGTATACATTTACATTAAGCCCTGCTAAAACACATCTTGTTTGCTTGTACCTAGCTTCCCAAGTGACCCAGAGCGCTCTGAATCAGTGACCTGGCTTCTTTGGTATTTATTGCTCCCCCAATTTTTAGGGATTTGAATGTTTAGGGATGTGAATTTATTGAACGCCCCTGGGAGGCCAGGGACGTACCATTGTCCCCTGTTATAGATGGGTAAACTGAGGCAGAAAGAGGGGCTATGACTTGGCCAAAGGCCACCAGTGGTGGATCCAGGATTAGGACCCAGGAGTTCTGATGCCCAGTCCCGTTCCTGAACCAATAGATAGGCTCCCTTCTGACTCACAAAAGTTAGACAGGAAAGTTATATTATGCACACCTCTGTCACCGCAGCCGTGTTGCAGGGCTGGAGGTACGTACGACATATGCCCGAGACTGTTCTGCGGGTTGATTGATCCCTTGATTTGAAGCGATCCCTCGATGTCCCCTGAAACTCAAGTGACGGGAAGGGACAAAGATTGAAACCGGGCATGACCGTCTCTATTGGACTGTCTCTTTGTCTTTGAGTGCGGCGCTCACAGCGACGCGGGAGCAGCGCGAACGGCCCAGGAGATCCGGAGCACAGCAGAGCGGCTGGAGACTCAGCTGCAGGTGAGGCACTTTCTGACTCTTCCGACTCATTGAGACTTTGTGGGCCTGATCCGATCTACACATGCCGGCAAGTCTTAGCGGCAGACCCCCTCCGTATCGGGCAGCGTAGGGCACGCCCAGGGTAAAGCCACACGCTGTCTTTGGGGCTCCATCCGGTGTCCATGTGACACGGATCCAGGGATGAAGAAGAAGAATTAATAAAATACATATATCGTTTATTTCTAATATGGTAGCGCCTCATTGTGCTAGGCGCTGTACAAAACCCAGAACAAAGCGCTTGCGATCGAAGGACCAGATTGCTGGGGGCGCCTGCCATCCCCTTTCTTTCCTCGTCGCTCTTTGACGATTCCCGCTGGTCAGGGGCACTTGCTTTCTCCCACCTCCCTGCATTTGGGATGCTCGGCTGAAGAGACGTTTCTCCATCTCCTACCTTGCCTACGTCTAGGAGCCGTACCACGTTAACTGCCTGGTTTGGTCAGAAAGGTGCAACACCCCTAACGTGGCCACAGTTATGGTTCTTTGCCGATATAACCCTCCCGGGTCAAGAAGGGAAACTGTAGCCTGCAAGGCCAGACGAGATCACTGTGCTCCTCTGGTCTGACCTAGCTGACACAGGCTGCAGGACAGCCCCAGAGGAATTCCTGTTTGAACTAGAGCATTGCTTTTAGAAAAACAGAGACTCGGAGAAATGGCGGACGAGACAGGCCCCTGACAGCTCGTCTGTTCCCGTCCCCTGCACTGCCGCAGGGGTAAGCATTATTTCTAGACCGTCCCTGTCAGGTGGGCAGCTAACTTTGATTTAAAAATCAAGAGGGATGAGCGCTATTGAGATAAAGGCACCTTTGTCCGGGTGTAACTGTGTCCACACCGGGGCTTTGCTCAGCACGACGCAGTAAAACCTCAGCCCGCTAGCCATCATCATTATACTGGTACAAAACCAGTATGAGTACAGGCCTGAGCCAATCCTTTGTCATGCTGGTGCCCCAACTGGCTTCTCTCTGGGTTCGTGCCTCCCAGTTTCCAGAGCTACTTACCTGCCCCTCCCTCCCCCCATTGCCATAGTACCTGCGCACCTCACCGTTTTTGATGTATTTATCCTGCCAACACCCAGCCGTTGGGATGTGCGGTTAGCCACATTGTACAGCTGGGGAAACCGAGGCACAGAGCGACCGAGGCACGGGGAGTCAGGCGCCCAAACAACGTGGAGGATCTGGGCCTGCCTGGGTAACTTGCCCAAGGTCACAAAGCGAGTCAGGGATAGAGCCCAGAAATCCTGGTCCCCAGTCCCACGCTCAGACCATGACATTGCACCGTGTCCCTGGGTTTCCACGTGTCCCTGGCTGGTGCCGGCTCCCTGCACTGGGACGTTGACTGGCACTAAGTACCTGTCATGCTCTCCCCTCCTTGCAGGTGCTGAAAGGCTCCTCGGACCCCCTGACGCTGGAATTCCTCCAGGCCCTCGAAGCGCCCATCAGAATTGCCAGCCGCCTGCTCGCTGAGAACCAGAGGCTCCGGCGGGAGGTGGAGGAACTGAAGGGCAGGTTGGCAGCCCCCCCGCCCCGGGAACAAGCCAGCCCACCCCCAGCTCCCTGGGAATCGTCCTCCTGGGCCACTGGGAGCACAGGTAGGCAGCAGCACGCCCCGTGCGGGCACGTCCCCTGCCTGGGTCAGCGTGGGGGGGAGATGGGGCAGGGCCTGGAATGGGGGAGGCAGAGACTGACACCCAGGCAAGCCAGGAGAGCAGCGGGCTGAAGACGCCACCGTTGATTCGAGCAGCAGCGCTCGACCTCGCTTGGCCTCCGGCACCCAAACCAGCTGAAAAACCCTCCTGCAGCCCATCCCCTCCCTCCCCCCTTGACTCACTTTACCCACAGGCCCGGGGGAGCGAGGGCGCAGGACGGCTTTCTGGCCGGTGCGGGAGCTGCAGATAAAAACGAGGGGGGGGGGGAGGGGCTGGCGCTGCTGGCTGGGGTAGGGGAGGGCCTGTCTCGTGCTGTGAGGTAGAGGGGTGGGGAGGGCCGGTCATAATTCCCCCGCTGCTCCCCAAAAGCAGACCGGTGCTTGGGAGAACAGATGGCTTGATCAGCCGGGGGGGGAAACAGCCAGGCCCCTGCTGCTCCCTCCCCCTGGCTTTTAACGGCGCGGGTTCAGCCGGGCCCCCCGAGGAGACGTGTCTCTAACCAGCCGGCTTCCCGCTCAGCCTTGCTCCTGCAGGTGCGCGTCAGCGGCCGGACGGCCGGCTGCGAGAGGCAGTTCCTGGACCAGGTGGCTCAGCGCCTGGCGGGCCAGGGCCTTTCCCTGCAGGCCGAGGAGTACGAGCCGCACTCCGGCCGCCCGCTGCTGCTTTTCTGCCCCATCGCCTCCCGGGCCGGCACCGACATCAGCAACGCCCTGGAGGGGCTCCCGGGTGAGCGGCCCTTCACCCAGCCAGTTCTCATCCCCCTGCTGCCTCCACGTCCCTTCCAGTCGGTGACCCAGAGCAGGGCCCGTTAAACGGCTGGACCTGGAGCGCCAGCCTGCCATGGGCACTGAACGGGCAGGGCTGAGCCCGCCTGATGTCCCTTAACCCCAGCTCACAGCCCCCCCGACCTCCCCGCAGACACAGCTCTCAATAGTCCTCCAGCCCCCTTCCCCCCCATCACCCCCTGCTTTGCGCTGTGCCCCCTAAGACCTGTTTTCTCTCCCCCCCGGCCCAGCGGCGAGGAAAGCCATCCTGGTCGTGCTGCATCACCAGCTGAACGAGCGGGCCGAGCTCTACGCCAACAGCAGGCGGCAGGTCCGCCACCCTGGCCTGCTGGGCACCGTGGACGGCTGCTTCTCCACCCACTCCGGCTTCTACCCCTGCCAGGCCAACGCGACCGCCGTCGCCTCCGTGGCGACCCTTCTCCAGGAACTGGCCCGGGCCAGCCCCTAGGGCACAGCACCCACCAAAGGCGGCAGGAGCCGGGATGTGGGGTGCTAACACGGGCACCCCCACTGCCCTCGCTGGGCAGGCAGGGGGATGGCAGCAGATGGACTTGAAGAGGTTTCCTTCCTGCCTGGCACAGGGCACCGCCCACCATTGCATGGGCCCGGCCAGCGCTGTAGCATAGTGGGCTGTTACACCCGTGCCTGTCAGGTAGTGTCTGCTTGGTACATGGCCCAGCAGAGAGGAGCAGCGGCCTGGGAGCCAGGAATGCCAGAGCCTGGCCCGGCCTCACTCCGGGGGGGAGAGGTAAATGTCTCCCTTTTCTGTGCCTGGGATGTTCCTTGGCATTAAAGCTGGGCAGATACATCAGCTCCTGCTGTGTTACCTAGGGAGCCCCCTCCCTTTGCTCCAGGCTGTGTCTCCCCCCACAGCTGCCATCAGCTGGCCCCAGCACCCCCGTTACCACTGATCTGTCCCTACCCGCTGCTTCCCCTCCCCGCCGCTGGGGCCTGGCCAGCATGGAAGCGGGTTGGGGGCTGGACCCGGGGGGCAGGTGTCTCACTGGCATGGGGCTCCGGCCTGACTTTGCTTCCTGCCCAGTCAGGGCCAGACTGGCCCCCAGCTGCAGCAGGAGACCAGAGGTGAGGGCTGGGGCGACTCCCCCGTCTCCTGAGGAACACGCTCTGCCCCAGGTGCATCGTTCACACTCCAGCCTGAGCTCGCTGCCAGGAGCCAGGCGGGCCGAGGGCAAGGGCCTGGGAAGGCCAGAGGCCGGGAGCTGCCCCCCCTGCATGGGAATAGTTCTGTGATTTTCCAGGTGGGTGTTGATGGGCCCTGGCTGGAACCAGCCCCTGGAGCTGTTCACAGGGCTGTGGGGAGTCTGCCATCAGAACAGCCGCTGACTAGCTCGACGTGTCCAGAAAGCCCTGGCCGGGGGCTCTCGTAGGCAGCCCTCTGTCCAGTCCCCCCCCCGGTGGGCTGCTGGAGGGCCCCTGAATATGCTACCTCAGGCCTTCTCCTTTGGGCCCCCGGGGGGTGCTGCCCTAGAGGGTGGGGCCCCAGCTGGCCCTACAGCCTAGACTGGAGCGGGGCCAGAAGCTCAGGCCCTGCAGGTTTGTGCTTGTCAGATGCACAGGGCCCAGGCTGGGTTCCTGGCTGCCCCCCCCCAGGGCGTGCTACTCATGGAAGATGAGCTAGCGCGGGGCCAAGAGCAGGAGCTGGCGATGTGAAGGGCTAGATGGATACAGGCACATGGGTTTGAATGCCCCCACCCCCTGTGATTTCCTTCAGACACTACAGGATCCCTGCATCCCCCCCCCCCCCCCCGTGCTGCTGGTGCCTTGTCGCTCTCCCAGGCCCAGCCAATAAACCACACCAGGCCCCCCTGGCTTCTCCGCGTCAGATCTAATTTTATTTCTCCTGGCGGGTCCCTACAAGCCAGCAGCGCAGTGCGGGCAGTACAGTGTGTCACCTACGAGTGCAGACAGTCGGGGCTGCAGGCGGGGCCGGGGGCTCCTCCACAGCGGTAGGGGGTCTATGCAGCATGGAGCCGGGCGGCATGGGAGGCTATGGCTTCTCTCTTCCGCAGCCGAGCGCGAGGGGCGTGCTGGGCGAGGGCGTCCCAGCCCTACTCGCTGTTTGAAGGAAGAGACGTTGCAGGGGGGTCACAGATCAAGCACAGCACAGATCAGCGCTCCCGGGAGCTCCTCCTCCGAGGAACGTTGGCCACCTGCTGCAGGCGCCAGGCTTGGCCCCAGCCCTAGGTTCACGTCCCAGTTCTGCTCCTGGTGCAGCAGGGGAATCAAATGGCCGGGGGAGGTTGGGGAATCTCCAGCGCTGGAGAGTTTTCAGCACAGGTGAGACAAGCGCCTGTTGGGGAGGGTCTAGATCAGTGGCTCCTAACCTGCAGGGTCCTTCACAGGGGCCCTCTGCTCCCCTCCCGCTGGCTGCAGAAGGGAGCCGCTGCCTAGGGACGCAGGTGGAGTGCACGGGGCTACAGGACACGTGCGGTTTCCCTGCTGCAGCCAGGGGGACGGGAAATCAGCAGGGAGGCAGCCTCCTCGCTGAACTGCTTCTGTCTGGCTGCAGTGCGGGTGGGGAGCTGCTGGCAGAGCAGCCAGGACCCCCTCCGCCCCCCATGCTTGAGGAGGGGCAGGTCTCAAAAAAAATCAGTGCCTTCCACCTTCTGCAGGCACCCACCCCGGCTTAGCTGCCAGGCCCGGTGCTGCAGTGCGTGGGGACAGTCAGGCATCTACACGAGGGCTTTGTCTGTGAGCGTGTGACGGACTGTGTGTACAACCGTGACTGTAAAAATGAGCCCAGTAGCATCAAGTGTTTCCCTTAGCGAGGCGGTGATTTGCAGCCCTGGAGGGGGCGTACGTCAGTACGTGGTTTGTGGAGCTGACGGACGGGCGGCCCTGCAGGGTTGCAAAAATGATATTTGTGGCCCTCCAGCCAAAAAGGTTGGGAACCACTGGCCTTCGTCTCCTTGAGTGCGGGGGACTGGATGGATGACAACTCTTGAGGTCCCTTCTTGTCCTACATGTCTATGGGCAAGTCACTGAGTCTGCCTCAGTTTCCCCAGCTGCCAAGTGGAGAATACATCTTCCTACCCCTCATCTTTTGTCTGTCTTGACAGAGTGTGAGCTCTTCAGGGCAGGGATGGTCTTGGTGGGTTTGTGCAGCTGTTACTCACTGGTACCAGGCTGTTTTATATTATTTGATTTATAGTGAGGGGAGGGCACTGGATATGAACAGGGTTTTTTTTGACGGCTGCTGGTCATATTTCTCTGGCTCTTTCCATCCCAAGGTCATTGATGACCTTAACTGGTGCAAACCTCTGCACCCGCCCCTGAAATGCAACTGTGCTCCACTCAGAAACAGCTGCACCTACGACAGGCATGGGAGAAGCAGCAGCTTATAGCTGTTGAGACTGTGGGAAGGATTTTAGAGGGAGAGGCTGGCATTTATTAACGCCTGGCCCTGCTTAGTTTAGAAGCTGTGACAAGCCCAACGTGCTACGGTCTAAGCCAGGCTTCTCTGCTCCCTGCTGGGACCCGATGCGCCGCGGCCAGGGCGGGGACTCACATGGTGCTCTGCTTGTAGCGCTTCAGCGCCTCGTCCGCCACCACCTCCATGAACTTGGGGTCGTCCCAGGGGATCTCGCCTGGCACAGTCAGGGAGAGCGGATCGGAGTCGAAGAGCTGCACGGTCACCTGGGTGTCAGAGTCTTTGGAGGAATCCTTGGAAAGCACCTAGGAGAGACGGGGGAAGGAACCAGTCAGCACAGACAAGGTTTTAGGCATCTGGCACCACTGGACGGGGCCAAATGAACCCCAAGAGAGAGAGAGAGCACGTGGGAGCGCATCTTGGGAAATGGGCCCCCAAGTCCTAGGGGAGGGCAGGGCAGAGGGGAGCAGAGGGTGCATCGCACCAGGGTGAGACACGCAGAACACGCATGGCTCTGCTGGTGCCCCTCACTCTCGACCCACAGCCTCCCCGTGTCTAGTCCAGCCCCAGGCCCCCGCAGCGTGGGTGGGCAGCGGGCGGTTCTCGGTTAGCAGCTGCCCGCTCGCCCCAGGCCTGCCCTTGTACGGCCCCCATCGAAGGGGCGTGTGAAGCGGGCCGGGCAGAGAAGTGCTTCGGTCCTGGAGACAATGGCCTGATTATGCACCTCTGCTTCCTGACCCACTTCGCCTCCTTCCGGCTCGCTCGGGGCCCAGGGAAGCCCACGCTGGCAGCTGAGCCGAGTTCAGGACCCTGTGCCCAGCTGGCCACGCAACGTGGGCTCGACGGGGCGGCTGGGGGACGTGGCGGAGAAAGCCAAGACCAGATGCCGGGATCCCAGCCCGTTGGGCAACAAAAGCTCTGCGCAGCCTCCCGGGAGATGCCCCCGCTGCCCTCCAGGATAACCGCCCCCCCCCCCCTCCCCATCGCCTGCTGCTCTGCACGGACGCAGCCCACCCCTCGGAGCCACCCCGGGAACAAAGAAGAGATCAGCGCCAGCCCATGGCCCCAGAGAAGCCAGGCACGTTAGCGGAAACAAGGCGGGCGCCGCTACCACCACAGGCTGGGGAGGGGGCCGTGGGGAACTCGCCTGTCCTGGCCGCATACAGCCGGACCGAGACGTCTCTTTCCTAAACAGGCTTTGGTGCCTCCTTTGCTCAGCTGGCGCCAGCCAGGCAGCACCTAGCCTCAGGCTGCGCTGGGTGCCAGATGTTGCCCTGTCTTCTCTCCCCACGCAGCCCAGCCCCAGAGATCACCCCCCCCCCCAACTCACTCCGCTCCAGCGCACGCTGCCCCATCCCTTCTCCCCCTGCTCCTCTGGGCAGCCTGTCCCCAGTCCCCTGCTCTGCCCCAGAGCTGGCCCCCTCCTCGCTGCCAGCTGCCCCCAGTCCAGGCTGCTTGCAATGAGCGTCCCGTGCCCAGCCGGCTCTCCATGGACCCAGAAGCAGCCCTCTTTTGGACCACAGGGCTCCGTGGACAGCATGGGAACCAGGGATCTTCACAGCCCCCCCTCCTCGCCCCCCAAGCCGGGCAGGAAGGGCAGCGGCCGCACACCGTGGTGATCTGCAGGTTGCTGCTGCCGTTCCGCGTGAGGTTGGCCAGGCGGGACACCCAGCCGAACTGCTTGTTGAGCTGGTCCAGCAGGCTGGAGGTGTTGAGCATCTCCTCCTGGAAAGTCCTCAGCAGCTGGTCGTACTGGTGGGTGAAGCGCTCGGCCAGCCGCACGGCGTCCTCAAACTGCTCCCGCAGCTGGCCCTGGGCCGGGTCGGTCTGGGAGCAGTCTGGCGGGGGAAAAAGGAGGGCGCGTCACAGACACAAACGGGATGGAGGGGGTGGAAGACGGACTGGCCAGCACCTTGTAAAGCAGAAGGGCTCCCTGCCCATTGGGCTTACAGTGCGTCTAAACCCTGCCCTGTGGAGACGCACCCTCCAGCCCCAAGGGATCAGAGGGGAACTCGGGCTCCATGGCGTGGCCCGCACTCCGTTTCTCCACCGGCAAAGCCAGCCAGCCAGCGCCACCGCTGGTGTTTGGATGTGAGCACCTCTCCCCTGCCCTCGGCCGGCTAACATGGGGTGGGGAGGTAAAACGGTTGCCCGGGGGAGACTGAGATCTTGGCGCTGTACTGAAAACCTAAGAGATTCTGCACCAAAACAGACCTCTGAGAACATGGGAGGAGAAAGGGGTGCATGCAACACTACCCTCTGCTGGGAGAAGGGGGATTCACATCTAGAGACAGGTTCATTTGTTTCCCCCAAGAGGGTGAGAAGCCCCAGTGCTGGTGAAAGGTGCTCAGCGGCCAAGATGGAGCTAAAGGACACAGGATCTACACCTCCCTGTGGCAGGCGTTTATATATGAAGCTACAGGCCGTTACGAGGCACTGGTTACACCATGTCTTCCTCGCTCACCGACGGAGAGAATTTCCTGGCATTTATCGCACTTGTCCTTCATCTTCAGGCAGCCAGCGGAATTGCGGCGGATTTCCCGGCACACCATGCGGTCATCGCTGGAGTTGCGAGTCTCTAAAAGAGGGGAGGGAAGACGCACTGGAGAAGTACAGCTTTACATCTCAGCACTGGCAGAAACCACCAGACCCAGCGCCAGGTGCACCAGCCCTTGGGCACCGCACCCCCGTGCGTTCGTACAGCACCTTGCACGCCAATGCTCTTTACAAAATACTAGTCGCGCCAACAGGAACGCCTTCCCAGCCCACTGAAATGCAGCTATTTCTGGGCTGGAGAGTGGCACCCGTTTCACAGAGCACAGCAACACTGCACAACGGCTCCAGATGGGAAACAAAAGAATACTGCAGCCGTTCAGAACCAGGCAAATCATTTAGGGAGGCAGGATGCAATTAACCAGACCCCGAAGTCTTAATTAAGATCTGACAGCCGCAGAAGAATGTGAGGTTAGAGGGATAACAGGACAGACTATTAAGTCCAGCAAACGATTCAAGAGCTGGTGGAATTACCTACTTAGGAGGGGTAAATAAACTTAGAACTGCTGTTGCTATAATTCCCTGGCTCGGACATTTATTTATTCTACAAGAGAGCTTGCAAATGCTCCCGTGATGGCTTTCAAGCCACGCCGGGTTTAGGCCATACATCACTGCGTGGCTGCTGGAGGGAAGGCATAATACCGCTGGAATTATTTTTATAGCACCTTCCAGACTCTTCATACATTCAATTAATCCAGTCACGCCCACCCCAGGGAGGGAGGCGAGCAGGCCAGCAGGGCTCTTTATTGGACAAAAATCAGAGCTGCCCATCTGTGTGTCATAGGCCTTGTACTGCTAGAAGCCCATGGAGAGTCCCCTTTAGCTCAAGTGGCCAGAGCCGGTGCTTTTGTCTGGAGCAGGAGGTGCTGGGCTCCAGCTTTGCTGCAAAGTTCTCAGTGGCCACAGAGTGCAGCCCAGAGACAATCAGGGAGCCCCAGGCATCCACGGGTTTGTCAGCATTGGACCCATTTTGTGGCAAGGGAACTCGAGGCAGAGACGTAAAGTGCCTCGCCCAGCACTGGAGCAGACGCCAGCCTTCACCAGCTCACCCCCCGTGCTCTGATCATGAGGGCAGGCCACGGGCACGGAATCACGGGGCATCTTGGTGGTTCTCCCAAGTGGCAGGCAGGGCTTTGAATGAGCAGGAAGCAAACCGGTGCCCTTCTGCAGCAGCCTGCTCGGCCCCCGGGAGAGCCACTGCCTGGCAAGATAAAACCAGGGATTAGAGTGAGGGAGGGGGAAAAAGACGACTCCCCCGCCTTTGCTAACAGCAGATGGGCACGAACTTGGATGCTGCAGCTTGCCGTGCCGTTTCCATCTGCTTGAACCACTGCTGAAAATAAAATAGGATCATAACCCTGGGAGGGAAATGGGGGGAGAAGCCAGGCTCCCTCACTCCGGGAACTGCAGCTGGGTGGAAACTGGAAATTCCAGGATTTCAAAATGTTTTGATTTTGTTCCAACCCAAGATGAAAAACAAAAAGAATTTTTTTTTCCTCCAAAAAGGTTCCCCTGGTGATGGAATTTTCCCAGAGGAAATTTGTCTGCGGTCGGTTCAGTCTCTTTGGGTGATTATAAAAAAAAAAAAAAAAAAAAAAAAAAAATCAAATTTCAAAGTCCAAAATGTCCTAATCCGAAAGCGCCAGGATGGAACGTTTTGTCCGACTGTAGCAAAACCCTTCCCCTGATCACCGCCCTCCCTCCCCGACAGATTTTAAACAAATGTTTCACTGAAATCAATATGGAAAGTGTTTCCGGTTTTGCTGAACCCAAACATTTGGTTGGAAAAATTCCCCACCAGTTCTGCCTGGCACTCTGCTGCAGTGACTAGCTGTGGGGCCGGCTATGCAAACCTGGGAGTTAGCTCTCCAGGACTGAGGCCTTGTCAGCAGGGCAAAGGGGGAAGAGAACACCGCAGGTTCTAACACCAGAAGGAAATGCCGCGATCATCTACTCCAGCCTCCTGCATAAACACAGGCCACAGGATTTCCCCGAGTTAGTTCCAGTCTGAACTAGAACAGATCATTTTAGAGAAACATCCTATCGATTTAAAAATGGCCAGCGATGGAGAATCTACCCAGTTTCTAAATAAGTTTTCTTGCCAGCAAGTTACAGAAGGATGGGTTGGATGAATGGGTTGGATAGCTGATCCATTTTGGCTAAATCAGAGCTGGCTAGATCAGACTCACCAGGTAGTGATCAATGGCTTGATGTCTAGTTGGCAGCTGGTCATAAGCAGAGTGCCCCAGGGGTCGGTGCTAAGCCCTGTTTTGTTCAACATCTTCATTAATGATCTGGAGGATGGGGTGGATTGCACTAAGCTGGGGGAGTGGTAGATACCCTGGAGGGTAGGGATAGGATACAGAGTGACCTAGACAAATTGGAGGATTGGGCCAAAAAATCTGATGAGGTTCAACAAGGACAAGTGCAGAGTCCTGCACCTAGGACGGAAGAATCCCATGCACAGCTATAGACTGGGGCCCGACGAGCTGGGCAGCAGTTCTGCAGAAAAGGACCTGGGGATTACAGTGGACAAGAAGCTGGATATGAGTCAGCAGTGTGCTCTGGTTGTCAAGAAGGCTAATAGCATATTGGGCTGCATTAGGAGGAGCATTGCCAGCAGATGGAGGGAAGTGATCATTCCCCTCTATTTGGCATTGGTGAGGCCACATCTGGAGTACTGTGTCCAGTTTTGGGCCCCCACTACAGGAATGTGGACAAACTGGAGACTCCAGAGGAGGGCAACGAAAATGCTGAGGGGGCTGGAACACAAGACTTCTGAGGAGAGGCTGAGAGAACTGGGCTTGTTTAGTCTGCAGAAGAGAAGAATGAGGGGGGATTTGATAGCAGCCTTTAACTACCTGAAAGGGGGTTTTGGGGAGGATGGAGCTAGGCTGTTCTCGGTGGTGGCAGATGACAGAACAAGGAGCAACGGTCCCAAGTTGCAGTGGGGGAGGTCTAGGTTGGACATTAGGAAAAGCTTTCCCCTAGGCGGGTGGTGAAGCACTGGAATGGGTTACCTAGGGAGGTGGTGGAATCTCCATCCTCAGAGGTTTATAGAGTGAAGCTTGACCCAGCCCTGGCTGGGATGGTTTAGTTGGGTTGGTCCTGCTGTGAGCAGGGGTGGGACGAGATGCCTCCTGAGGTCCCTGCCAACCCTCCTCCTCCAGGAGTCTATGACGAGCATGTGCCTGCAAGGAGGGCGCTGGCTCTGCTCATTGCCACCCGCCAGCCCTGTGGGATCTGCCCCGAGAGGCCCTTGAATATCCCCCACCTGTGGTGAACCCTCCCGGCAGGGAGTCCTGGCTGCTTTCGAACCACTGGCCGTTCCGCTCCATGGCCTTCTGGGCTCCCTCGAACATGCGCTGGGACATCTCGAAGAGCGGCTGGAAGAGGTGGTGGAAGCTGTGCTGGTGGTGGGGCGTCTCCCGGACCACCCTGGCACTGGAGAAGGGGAAGCGGAAGCGGAAGGGGGCGTGCATGGCCCCACGGCGGCCCGCCAGGAAGGGCGAGCGGAAGAATGGGGACATGTGGCCGTAGGCCTGGGTGCTCTCTTGGAAGAGGTCGTCCACGCTGCCCTCCATCAGGCCGTAGCGCTCCTCCAGGTCGTCCAGCCAGCGGCCCTGCTGCTGGTCCTCCTCCAGCAGGGAGTCGATGCGCTCGCCGTCCACCCAGATGGAGAAGGGGGAGGAGTGGTTCAGGAACTCCTCCAGCTAGCAGGGCAAGACAGGGGCAGGGCGGCGTGAGGTGGGCAGAGACTCCACAGCCCCACCCGCCCCACGCAGAGCTCGGGCAGCCGCTGCTGCATCGCAGGGAGACCAGCTCCCAGCTGGCCTCTGCTGGGCCCAGTCGGTGACGGCTACAGACCGCAAGGGCTGCCCCACAGGGGGACGTGCGCTGCAAACCCATGTCCCGCATGCAAGGCGTCTCCCGTACAAGCCCTGCTGATGCTTCGCGCAGCCCCAGCCCCTGGCAGAAAGAGGTCCCGGCTCTCCTGCTTGTGGGAGAGAGGGACCCAGATAAACCGCTCCGCTCACCTGCCGGCCAACCAGCCCCGAGCCGCTCCGGCAGGTCTTGGAGTAGAAGCGCATGCAGGTCTGCTTCAGGCACGGCTTGCACTGCTCCCACAGGGTCAGCATGGTCTCGTTGCACACCTCCGGCTTCTCGGTCAGCTGCTTCTCCGTCTCCTTGGCTAGCCGCATGGCTTGCTGAAAGCCAAGGCATGGAAACCAGAGGCGTGAAGGGCCAAGCAGCTCACGGGGACCCTCCCTTCGCTCAAGAGGCAGGAGAATCGGAGGCCTGGCCCCCCCACCCTTGCCAGGACGCTGCTGGCGGCTAGCCCAGGAAGCCTCAGGGGGGCTGTGGATTGGTTAGAAATTATCCCCCACCAGAGAACGTAGGCAGAGAGGAGAAGGGACACTTCCAAGGGAGCCAGGAGTGGGTCTCAGGCAGGGCAGTGAATGCGCACGGACGTTCTCCCATTGCTTCCCCCACCCAAGCTCCGGCCACTGGGTCCTGCCATTCTCTCACCTCTTTCTTCTTCTTGGTCTCCTCCAGCGTGGTCAGGATCTCCTGGTGGTCTTTGCTGGTTTTGTCCATGAGGCTCTTCATCTGCTTCACCCCGTTGATGGCGTTCTCGATCTCGGTGTCTATGTATTTGTTCCCGGCAGCGGACAGTTCTGGGGGTTGGGGGTGGGTGAGAAGAAGTTCATTGCCTGGGGAGACCTATTCTACGATGGCCACCCAGACTCTGCGAACACCCTCTTCCACACCCACCCGCGTGGGTCTCCAAAGCTTGTTTGCAGAAGAGAGGGTCCAAAAACAAAAAACTCCATCGAACGCAGCACAGAATTCAGCTGAAATCTCACACCAACTTCTTATTCGCCCAGCTCGGCTCTCAGGCCTTTGAGGCCTGAACCTGGCTAAGCTTTGGACTGGCCATCGAGCCGCAAGGAGGTAGCCGACAACTGAACTTGGATGCCAAAGATCTAGAGTAAAGACTGAGCCGACCCAGCCCTCCGAAACCATTCCTGTCCCCGAGCCGCAGCAGCCTGCTCTCCGGTCTGCTATGTGGGGACGCGATTTGGGGCAGGGCCCTGCCCAGCAAACCCTGACGAGCTGATTTTTGTGCAGCCTCACTGGACGGGGAGCTGCGGGAGAAACGAGCTCGGTGCCAGCTCCTCCATGACCCTGCGGATGGCAGGGGGTTTGCTGCACGCCTGCACGTGGGAGGAGGATCCGGCCATGCTGCTGCTACCAGCAGGGCAGATAACAAGAGGGAGCTGCCGACTCCCACACACCCCATCTGAGTGTGAGCCCAGCTGTTCCCACTGGCAGGGGATCCAGGTGAAGTTGGTTTAGCTGGCCCCAGATCCAGATTCCCCAGGGCTGGAGTCCTGGCCTCCAAGGTTTTGGTTTCATAGATTCCAAAGCCAGAAGGGGCCATTGTGACCCCCTGTATCGCACAGACCAGAGACCTGCCCCTCAGCAATTCCTGGAGCAGATTCCTTCCGGCTCCTCTGCTGTCCCAGCCCCCCAGCTCCGCGCCCACAAACACTCATGCGTGCACACTCCCGCCCTGCTTGGCTGCCCAGATCCCGGCCCATAACCCATTCCCCTTCTCCCGTGGGGGACCTGGGGGCATGGAGGAGCATTTGCTGGGATGCCGGGGACGGGCAGCGATGCCAGGCGGCTCGGGCCAGCCCCCACATGTCCCGTTTTCAGTGTAGGGAAATCTGGTCACCGTGGCCCATCTGTGCAGGGGAAGAGGTCTGCGGTGTGCATCAGACAAACCGATCACTGCCATAGCCCGCCTGGCCCCTACAGCCAAGTCTGATGCAGCCAGCGGTGCTGTGCGTCCTGTCTTATTACAGATGTGCCAATCACACCAGCCCCAGCCAGCCGGGGAGCTGCCACCCCAGCGTGTGGAGCCTCACTGGCGCGCCACTTACGTTGAAGTTCATTGGGAGGAACCAGGGCCTGGCCTGTCTCCCAGGAGAGCAAGGCCCCCAGGAGCGAAAGCAGCAGCGGCGTCATCTTCCTGTCCCTCCAGCGAATTCCAGGGTCGTGCGCACACCTGAAAGACAGGGACGAGAAATAAGGCAGGGTCCCCCCCCACCGGACGAAGGCAGGTTGTGACAATGGGGCCTGCTCAACGGCGAGCTCAAGCGGTGAGACGTATGTAAAAGTTCGTAGGACGTCACAACAAGCGTGGCCGGGAAAAGATCTGACGGGGGAGCCAGACCGCCCGAATTCATCTACACAAGAAGGCCGAGTTGATATGATTCAAGGACGGTGTTGAAATGATGCTGGTTAAACAGGAGCTGCAGAGCCAGAAATCAACACGTCCGAGATTAGGCCGAATCTGTGGACAACATGAGGAGGGGACGGGCTATTCCACCCGTCACTCGCTTTCGAGGTCCTTAAAATATGGGGAAAGTGCAAAAGAACAAGAAAAAGAAGAACCAATGAAAAGAAGAGAGGCTATTAAAAGCAAGCTTCCTTCTCACGGCTGCCACCCCACACCTTTCCCTGGGCCCCTGGGCCGCCTTCATCCTCATCCTGAGAGAGCATAGCCCAGAGGAGATCACCAACTCTGCCAGCTCCGGCTGAATCCCAGCCACCGCCTGCGATTGGAATTATAACCATCTTTGATACCGTCTCCGAGACTGCCACGGAACGGGAGTTTTTCCCTTTAAAAACTGCCTCCAGCTAAAGGCAACAAGGAACGTTGTCCAAATGAAAGCCTTACCTCAATACTTTACACTTCAAATGCTTTCACTGTTTTTCCTTCTTTTCTAGATCTTTAATAGAATATTTAAAAAAGGATTTCCCTGGCGTGTTTGCCATGGTACAAGCCGGCTGAGGTCTCTGCGTATCAAAGCCTTCTTTAACACCGTTTAATGTTGCACAGCGACTAGTTACGCTGATGCGTTAGCCCATATATTGCATCTAAGTTAACAGCTCCAGCCCCGATGCCCTCTGCAGTGTGTGGGGGTGGGGGAAAATGCATTCAAAATACGGAGCTAAAAATGGTCTGGGATTTAACAAGAGAGCCCATCTCCGCCAGCCTGACCAGAAGAACCAAGCTCTAACTTCGGCTCTGACACAGACTCCCTCTGTGGCCTCGGGCATGTCACTTATCCCCACACTATAGTGAAAGGCAGAGAGGTGACCTCGCACAGGTGTTTGGGAAGCACTAGGAATGCATCAAGCCTTTCCTAAGTGCTATGTATTACAGCAGCCAGTTTATCCCTCGAACACCATAGCTACGCCCAGCATTGATCCTGGCTAGGTGCATGTATGGAAATGCTCGTGTAATCCACCCAGCCAGTGTCCCATCTGCCTCCAGAGAGAGGATAAGAGCCTACTACTGCTACCAGTTAATGGAGTTACTCCTTTAGCTCAAGGCCCATGGTCTTTGTGCTGAAGGTCCCAGGTTCTAGCCTGCTGATGGACCCTTTGGCGAGAGATTTTTATATCAGCAAGCTGGAAAATTTGGATCTAGGTTCTGAGCGTGCGAGGTTCTGGGGTGTTTGGATCCAGCTCCCTCTCTAGCTATATCCCAGCGACACTGGAGACTTACTGGGGTGGGTGTCCGGACCGGGGACACTGAGCAATGCTTGGCAGGGGGATTGTTCTATGCTCAGGGGAGGCAGCTCTTTGGCCAGAGGCGGAGTGGGGTCCGCACCCCAGATTTGAGTGAACCCCCAGGTCTCCCAGCAAGAGGATTGCCGAAACGAGGCCTGAACAGCGTCAGCTCGGACCACAAGCCCGGCGGGCTGCAGCCCAGAAGGAGTGAGGCATAGCAAAGCTTTGCCTCTAGAACCAAAACAAAAAAACCACAAGAGACAAAATGAGCCGTGACTCACTCTAGTGCCTGCAGGGGTGTCTGCCTATTTATGCGTGCACACGGCCCCCGGCGGTCCCTGCCGCGACCCAAATACCCACGTGTGTCTGGCCAGGGGGGACGCTACTGCAGCCCGGCACTCAGTCCGGGAGCGGGTGCCAAGACAGAGTTCTGGGCATGTCGTCTCGATTGCGCAGTGATCAGAGGATCTTACATCAGAGCCCCCAAGCCACGCGGCGAGCAGCTGGGGGTGGGGGGGGGCTCTTTCCCGACAGGGCTGGTGACACCGTCCAGCTGGCAGGGACTGGGGGGAGTTTGGGGCCAGGCCACCTCAGTCAAATCCTGATAGAAGCCAGAGATTAAAGTAGGAGAAAAGCTGCCGTCTCCGGTCGCTACGGCTGCGTGTGACTCTGGCTCACAACTTCGCTTACCCATCATCCGGCTGGATCGCAAAGCAACAAGCCCCGGGCGCATAAAAGGTCACTGGAGCCCTCGAGCCTGAGCAAAAGAGTGTCCCCCTGCTTGCTTTCCAGCCAAGCAAGAGAACACGAAGTGTTTTCCTCCCCAGGGGAGAGCCGAGCTCTTCTGTTTGTTCGAGCCAGACGCCGGAAAGGTTTGCCTTAGACCCTGGCGACCAGCGGGGGCAAGTGCTTCAGAAACACAGGGAGGGTGGAAGCCATTAGCAGAAATAACACGCATGATCAGCCCCTCTAATCAGCAGATCTCCAAGGTGGGCTGGCATCACGAGCCCTGTGCTGCAGCCGGGGAAACTGAGGCACAGAGCGATGCTGGCCACGCTGCAGGTGGAGAGCTGTTCCAGAGGACAGGTCTACTGCGTCACAACTCAGGGCCGCTCAGTGGCTCTCGACTTTGCATTTCACGGCATTCATGTTGCCTCCCTGAGCTTTCCTTTCAGCAGGGGATGCTCTGCATGAAGCCTCTGGCAGACAGGGGATGTTGTTACAGGGGACGGGGCAGGGCCGTCACTGGGGATTTTCCCCATCTGGAGACAGCAGCAATCAAAGCAGAGTCAAGTGACATTCTGCAGGGGCGGCCCAGCATTGTCGCACTGGGGGGGATGGGGCGGGGGGGCAGCCAGACAGGTTTGAGCTCAGCTCTGCAGTGGGGCTGGACCCAGCCCAAGCAAATGATGCCAAAGTGATAACAAGAGGCTAAATGACCTTGCTCGAGATACTGGATCCCTCAGGCCAGAGGCAGGGGGGATTGATCGGAGCTGGCGCAGACGGGAGCGGAGCAGTTGGACAACAAGGGTGGGGAGGGAGAAGCAGGGCCCACACGTGGGGGGGGGGGAAGGGTACACTTTATCGGGGTGCCCCGAGGCCCCGGGGGTGGGGCAGGCCAGGCCGCAACCCCCCATTATGTGTGTGGGAGGAACCCGTGTTACAAGTTTGTACTGGGCCTGACAAAATGCTGCGTGGGCCCTGGGGAGAGGGGAGCGTAGGAGTCGGGGTGGGGGAGGAAGGGGACCTGGAAAGCAGCAGCTCTGCCAGGGAGCGGGGACTGGGCAGGAGGACCAGGAAGGAAGCACAAAGCAAGCCAGAGAGATCAGAGCTCGTCCCGCACGATGGGCTCCGGGGTTAGTCAGAGCGGCTGGAGAGTTTGTGGAAGGCAGAGGAATGAAGCTACCCCCCTATTCCAGCCCTGGGCAGCTCTGGAGATGCCCCTCAATTCTGACCCACAGCTCCCTACTCCTCCAGGCCCGGCCTTCCCACACACGGTTCAGCTGTTGCCTCCTGCACCCTGACCTGCAGCCCCCCGGCTATTCTAGTCCTGGGCAAAACAGAGACCAACGCTGGTGCTGGTGCTGGTGCTGGTGCTGGTGCTGGTGCTGGTGCTGGTGCTGGTGCTGGTGCTGGTGCTGGTGCTGGCTGTTCTCATGTGAACGTGTCAAACAGCCGTTCATGAGACCGGAGACTCATCTCGCTTGTGAGCGAAGCCAGGCGCGCGACCTGACTGCAGCCCTGGGCGTTACCCCGGCGTCCGTGGGTCCCACACAAACATCTTCCAAACGGCTTAGGAGGGGGAACAATCTGCCTCGTGGCGTCCCCCTCCCAACAGGGTGATGCCTTCAAGGACAGCTGCCTCGCTGTGCAGTGTTGTGGTTAGGAGCGTTTCGCCTTTACCCTGAATTCCCCCACACACCCCCACTCAGCACAGGCTTCCCGCAACAGGCGCTGCTACGAAATTGCTTATGTTTTGTTCAACGTTTCCATCAAAACACCCATAACATCCCCCCCACAGCACTGCAGGTATCCCCCGCCCCCTTCCAGAGCACTGGGCAACTAGCCGGGTGCATTCCCTCCCCCTTCGCCCCCCCCCCCAGCATTGCTCAACGGGTGAGGTGCATTGTGGCTAATTTCCCAAGGTTTAAATGTCATGACTCAGCCCCAAGAGATTGGTTTGAAACAAAGAGGACCTGGAGATTAAAAAAACCCAAACAAACAAAAGCTGGATTATTTTGATTGGCCTCCCGGGCCGAGAGCTGCATGTTGACTTTTTCTTCAGGAAAGCCAGGCTGTTACTTACGGGGGTTTTGAAAGAAAACATCCACTGTCACAAGGCCGCCAATAAAATAATCAGCAGCAGCAGCAGCAAGACCGTTTCCCCCACAGCCCTGCACAAGTGCATACTGGTTCTTTTCACCACCCTTGGAAGCATCTACCATTGGCCACTGCCGGAGGCAAGTTCCCAGGTTTAACAGGCCGATGGTCCGATCAGGAGAGCCAACCCAATGCTAAGCTCCACGAACTGCATCACTCTTTGACAGTCAGGTCTTCTCTCCCGTGCACTGTTTATTTGCTCCCTGATGCAAAGTGCATGAGCAACCTCACGTCCATCTCACTTTTATGACAGTGAAAAAGCTAGGCATGACGCGTCCCTGGGGCTCGTAGCTCAGTACAACACCCCCAAGAGCAGCCCGTTCTCACACCAGGCCCTATACGGAGGAAATCCCTCCTGAGCGCAGTTGGGGAGCCCTGAAGCATGAGGATGGAGAAAGATTAAAACTATTCTCCTGGGTTATAGAACTGCAGGGAAGGGGGAAACTCAGGGGATGCTGCAGGGAGCTACCTGCAAGGAGGCCATTGGGGGCAGTTAAACCTACCTCACCTCGCCGCAGGAAGCAAGGCATAAGCCTGGTTACACCCACCAACCTGTCAGAGAAAGCCCCCGGCTCTGGTGTGCGGGTCCTTGTCCCAGGCAGGGAGCTGAGCTGGGGGCAGTAAGCAGCTCCCTCTTGCCCTAGAGATTGAGCCACAGATCCGCCCCCCCCCCGCCCAGGATAGACAGACAGACAGACAGGGACCCAGCCCGTCTGTCTCCCCTCCCTCACAGCCCCCCCGACGCCCTTCTCTAGCGGGGCCTCCAGCCCCAGCATCGTGCCCTCAGGGAGCCCGCCCCGCACCCCGGTAGGGCGCAGACCCTCCCCCGGCTGGGCGCATTCCCAGCTGCAGGCGCTCCGCGGAGCGGAGCTGGTGCAACCAAAGGGGGGGGGTGTCAAACAAGCCCCCTCCCCATTGCAATCCAGGTCCGGCCCTCAAGGGGAAGCAGAAGCCCCGGCGCAGCAGTGCGGGGTTTGCTCACCTCTGCGGCTCCCCTCTGCTCTGCTCTGCTCTGCTCTGCGCAACCAGCCGCAGCCGGGACTGCAGGGCCGGGCCCCGCATTTATACCCCCCGCCCCCGCAGCCGGCTCGCCCGCCCCCGAGCCACGCCCGCCCGCAGAACGGCCGGGGAAGGGGCCGGCGAGCGAGCTGCGCCTCGGCGCGGCGGTAGCCAGTGGGCGCCCGTGCACCGTGCACGGCCGGAGCCAGGGGCAGCCGCAGGCCCAGGGGCTCCGGGGGTGCAGAGGGCCGCCGGGCCGAGGCTGCGGTGAAGGGCGCACCCCTGCCCCCCCCGCCCCATTGCGCTCCTCTCAGGGTCCCACCAAAGCCCGGGCCCTGGCCAGCGCCGAGCGCTGCTCCAGCCATCAGCTGCCTTGGCCAGCCCTGCCCAGCCGGGGCCACTCGGCCCAGCACAGGGGCAGCACCCACCCTTGGGCTCCAAGCCCTGGGCTGGGAAATCCCAGGTACTTCCCTGCCCCTTTCCTCCCCACGGGGCAGGGGGGGACACGAAAGGAGCCCAAATAATTGCCACCCCCCAGTTGCTTTAGGGGAGATGGAAAGGCCCGGTCCTGCCCTCCCTGCAGGCAAGCGCCGTGGGGCTCCGGGGTGCCTGTCTCCAGTCCTGCAGGCCCCGGCTGCTGGTCTCTTCCTGGGGTCTCATGCAAGCGGCTCGGCCCGTCCGGCCAGCGAGTGAGACGCCATCGGAGATGCTACGCCCTGCTCCTTCCTTCCATCCCTGCTCCACCCCGGGCAGGCAGGTCAGGACAAGCATCCCCCAGTGGGAAGGGGGAAACCAAGGCACGGAGAGAAAGGGACTTGGTCTGGGCCACAGCCTGAGTCAGGGGTAGAGCTGGAAATAGAACCCAGGAGTCCTGCCCTTCCCCTCCCCCCATTCACCACAAGCCCATTCAGTCCTCTCTCTTCTGCATGTTCCCTTCACCCTTTCCCTCTCTTCTTTCTCTACCCACAGCCTCCTCCCGGCCCCCATAGCCACTAGCCCTACCATGCCTTCCCCCTGCCCCCGGCTGTATGCGTCACCTCTCCAGGTCTAGCTCCCTCCCCGCAGCTTGTCCAGCCCAGATCCTGTCGCTGTGCTCCCCTCTCCGTGCTGCCTGTCCTTCTGTCCGTCGAGACGCCACGGGGGGACCGGACGGGACGGCACAGCAGACCCCGAGAGACGGGCGGCTCATTCCCACGTGTCACCATTCAGGGTAATGACACTTCCCCCTTCCCCCTGTGGCTTCTAGCTCCCAGCCATCACCTCTCTTGGGTGGGGACGCACAGCTTTCTCCCTCCTGACCGGGGTTTTTCCAGGCTCCTCGGTTCCCCCCCCCACACACACACTGTGATACCCCCAACCAGCCAGACTGTCTCAGCTGGCCTGGGTCTGCGCTCTGCTCTCTCTTCAGAGGCTACGCGCCGTGTAGTTGTCCACAGTCACAAGTGACCACCCAGCCCTCGCTAAGCAAGCGCCTTTATTCGTCAGGTGAAAGCATTACCAGGAAAACGTATTCAGGAGAGCCTGCACACTTCCTAAGAGGCTTCCCAGTGAGCACCCCAACTCCACCCAGGGCTCTGGGAAGAACCAGTCCTTCAAACCCCACCACAGTGTTTTCCTGTAGTCACAAGTTTGTCACAAAGAGACAGGCTGAGCCATCACCTGGGCCTTTGATCTCCAGCCTCCAGGAACAGACGATCAGCCGACTTTGGGGTAGCTTCAAAGGCTGGGTTTTTGCGTCACCGGAGGCGGAAATTTGCATTTGCAATCGCCTCCAGGCACTGGATAGTGTTTGTCCCCAAAGTCTCTCCCCTCATTGTAGAGTCCTTTGAAGTTCATAGCGGCTTCCCAGAGTTCACATCCCATTGTTTCCCCACAGAAAGCTTACACACAATCCTCGCCCACAATAAAACGCATCCTTTGTATTTAATACAAAGGACTCCACAGAGACTTCCACTTCAAGAAGTTTCTTTCCAAGCATATTGCAGGAAATTGCCCCCTCTGTCGCTCCGGGCGTGGTTGTGGACAGGGGACGCTTGGCAGGTTCTCGGAGGCTGCCCATCTGGCTTTTTAACTCTTCCCATCTCTCCCCTCCACCACTTCTCTCCATTCTTGCTGCCCTTTCTCCCACCAGTGGGGAAAAGGATGCCAGAGGAGCACGCTCCCTGCCCCACCCTTCGCCCTCCCTGCTTCAGGCGCCCTCCCAGATCAGGAGGGCTAGGTGTGTTGGAGGCTCGTGGTAAATGTCATACCATAAGCCCCACCCACATGTGGGTTTATGCTAACGGGTGTGGAGTGAGGGGGGCCTGTAAATGTCACTGGTCCTTGGGTTATCTGAACTAGGAGGGCTTATGCTATGCCACGGGTCTGACTGGATAGCTCCTGTGTACAGGCCCGTTGTGTATAATGGTGCTTTGCGGTACGGGATCAAATCAGCACGCTCTGGCCGGGCCCTGCAGGAGCCTGGGAACACTTGGATGAAACTCTGCTGTTAAACTCCACGGCACAGACTTTTGTCTATAATGACCTTGAGCTGGGTTGACCATCTAGTGCAGTTCTTCTGTTCTTCTCCCCTGGCCCCTGAGGGAGCATGGGATGGTGTCTGACTTGTGGCCATAGAGCTGTCCCCCTGGGCCGTTAGGGGTCGCATGCCCCTCGGTTATGGGTTCAAATCCAAATGCAGCAGTTACTGATCAGGCAAAATTAGTCAGTGGGATCTTGTGTGGGCCCTAGGAGAGAAATGTCTGAGGCCCAGATTTAGGCACCTCATTCATAGAATCGTAGGACTGGAAGGGACCTCAAGAGGTCATCTAGTCCAGCCCCCTGCACTCATGGCAGGACTAAGTACTATCTAGACCATCCCCGACCATCTGCCCTTAAACATCTCCAGTGATGGAGATTCCACGACCTCCCCGGGCAATTTGTTCCAGTGCTTAACCACCCTGCCAGTTAGGAATTCTTTCCTAATGTCCAACCTAAACCTCCCTGGCTGCAGTTTGAGCCCATTGCTGCTTGTCCTGTCCTCGGAGGTTAACGAGAACAATTTTTCTCCCTCCTCCATGTAACAACCTTTTATGTACTTGAAAGCTGTTCTCATGTCCCCCCTCGGTCTTCTCTTCTCCAGACTAACCAAACCCAGTTTTTCCTATCTTCCCTCCTAGGTCATGTTTTCTGCTCTGCTCTGGACTTTCTCCAATGTGTCCACATCTTTCCTGAAACCTGGTGCCCAGAACTGACACAATTCTTCAGCTGAGGCCTCATCAGCGCAGAGCGGAGTGGAAGAAACGACGTCTCGTCTCTTGCGTACAGCACTCCGGCTGATCCAGAATCCCAGAATGATTCTGCTTTTTTTTTGCAACAGCCTTACACTGCTGGCTCGTATTTAGCTTGTGCCCTCCCAGATCCCTTTCCACGCTACCCCTTCCTAGGCAGTCATTTCCCAGCTTGTCTGTGTGCCGCTCACTGTTCCTTCCCAAGTGGATACTTTGCGTTTGTCCTTATTGAATTTCAGCCTGTTCACTTCAGACCAGTTCTCCGGTTTGTCCAGATCATTCTGAATTTTAATCCTACCCTCCAAAGTGCTGGCAACCCCTCCCAGCCTGGCATTGTCTGCAGACTTTGTAAGTGAACCCTCTATGCCATTATCTAAACCAATGGGAGTTAGGCACCTAAATACCTTTGAGGATCAGGCCGGACTGCCTAATCCCTTGCACCCTTCCAGGCATGGAGTATGCTCAGCCCCAGAGCAGGATCTCTCTGGTGGGGGAGCCCGTGGTGCCCACGCTGTGTGTCTGAGCCGGGGCCTTCAGTCTGCAGGGCCGTCAAGCGAGCACTGGACTTGAAAAGCCGTGTTCTGCACTCTTGCTTCCCTAGGCCTCCGTTCCTGCAGCGGAGAGCAGCAGGGGGTCACAGAGCCCTTCTCGCGGCCGGCCCTGACGCGAGAGGCCTTTTCGCCTGGCTCCCGTGGCGTTCCTCGCTTGCACATGGGGTCAGGCATCCCCCAGAGCCAGGAGAGCTCGCTGTGTCCAAGGTGCAGGCCCAGAGACACCAGCACCCCAGATCGGGATGTTTAGGGTTCCCTGACTGCAGAGTCCAGGGAGACAGCCCAGCCTTGGCCCCTGAGCACCATGGGGGGTTCTACCTGAGACACACCTGGAGTCGTCAGCCTGCTCCCACCACGTCCCCCCAGCCGCCCGGACCTCCCTGCCCAGAGCACTTTGGCTCTCATCCCGTTGTGTTGCTTCAGCCGCCGGCTGCAGCGCGCAATGAACCCCGGCGCAATGAACCACCTGGGGCCACCGTCGCCGCCGGAGGGGCTCCGGATTCAACCGTTTCACGGGGAAGCGGTGTACTCGCCGGCCCAGACGGTCGATGCCGGAGGGGTCAGAAGGGCACCGTGAAACGCACCGGTACATCACCGAACCCTCGGCCCCCCGGGGAATAACGACGCTGCCCTGCTTTGTTTTGTCATGACTTGCCAGGAACCCCCAAACTCTAATCACTGGGGGGTCGCGTCGCAACCAGCAGGGCTTGCTGCGGGGCCTGGGGGAGACGCTGCCGGCTGGAGCCGGCACAGAGCAGGGAATCGTGGATGGGTTCGGAGGGACCACAAGGGCCGGCTAGTCTAACTCCCTGCCAGGATGCAGGACTCGTTGGGTCTAAAAGACACGGGAACCGGTTTGGGTGTACGCCGACCATTCCCTTAAAGCCGTGGCTAAAGGCTGGTGACTTGCAGCATCTGAAAAGCAGCCCAGGTGGGACCCTGCAGCTGAGAAGGGTTGAACCTGCCCTTTCTGGGGGGGCCAGCAGCCCCTGGGGCACACGCTAGCCACACACTTCGGGGGCAGCGAGAGCATTGACGCAACTCGGCTTTCCCCGTCTCTGTGCCCGACAGAGCCAGCGCCCCAGAGCCCAATGGCCCCCACCCCCCAATGCCTCCTGGCCCTTCCTTCTGTCCAGGGGCTGACCCAGAAGAGCGGGCAGGAAAACCTGCCTTCCCCCAGCCGGCTGGAAGCGCAGCTCAGGATCTGGCCCCAAATCCTGGCGATGGGCAGGGCCAGCACCCCCGACCCAGCTCGTCCCTCCCCCGAACTTTGGGTCCCGACCGCCCCCGGCTTCTATAAATGGGCAGAGCCCCGGCTCCTACCGCCCCTGGAGTTTCGCAGCCCGGCTCCGGGGGGGCCCGTCCGACCTGCCCCCCGCCCCCTGCATTCCGCCCGCCCAGCCCGCGCCGCGCTGCGCCGGAGCCTGGCCATTTGTTTGCAATTAGGGCCGGCGGCAGGGCGCAGCCAGACTTCTCCGGCACCTCGCGGGGGGAGAGCGCCCAGCGCCGGCTGCCCGAGGCCGGGGCCATGCGCGGCGCGGAGGCCGCCGAGGGGAGCCGGCCGGGCAGCGAGCCGCGGGCTCCGGGGCAGCCCGGCAGCTGAATCCGGGGCGGCCGAGCGAGGGAGAGGCACCGGGGCGCCGGGGTCCTGCGCTCGGCTCGCGGGGAGACGGGGATGCCCGGCCCGGAGCGCTAAGGGGAGGTAGGTGCCGGCGGGGAGGGGGCGCCGGGGGGCAGGGATGTTGGCTGGGGGGGCTTTCCCCCCCCCGGGGCTGAGCAGCCGGCCTGACCGTGCCTTCCTCTCGCCACAGCCCGCCTGCCCGAGCTCAGCCCCGCACCGCCGCGCCCCCGGCCCCGGGACCATGAAAGGTGAGTGCTGCGCCCGGGGCCCGAGGCGGGGGCGTTCAGCTGCTGGGGCCCGGGGAGGAGGCGGCTGGGGCCAGTGAACGGGGCAGGGGTTGAGGAGGGACGGGCAGATCCCAAGGCCGGAAGGGACCCCAGTGATCCGACGCAGGCCGGAGAGCCTCCCCCGGCGTGCGCACAGCTCCAAGTGCAGGATCGGGGCCGGCTGGGGGGGGGGGCAGAGAGACAAGGCGGGGAAGGGGGTGAGGACCTGGGGTCAGGAGCAGAGAGGGGAGAAATCCCCTCCCGCCTGGCCCCTGGCTGTCAGCTCCGGCCGCCTGCGGCAGGGTCTCGGAGAGGGAGCCGCCGGCGCGGATCCGGGGCTTGCCCTGCGCCCGGGCCAAGGATGCCGTCCCCTCGGGGCGGGCTGGTGCAAAAGCAGCCGCCTTTGGAGCTGCCTCCCCGCCCCGTCAGCCCGGCCTGTGCAGCGCCGAGCAGCTGGGACTGAGCCCTGAGGCGCCGCCCCAGCCGCGCTCCCTTGCGTCGTTCACCCTGCCCTGGCGCGCAGGGGAGCCCGGCGCAGGCTGCCGGCTGTGGGGCGGGGGATTGGGACCGGCTCCGTTCCGTGTCTGGTTTGCCCGGGGCGGGGGGCGGAGAACACCAAGGAAGCGTCTCCGGTTGGGTCTTAGCTCCTGGGGATTTCACCCCTGCTCAGAGACAGGGGGGAGCATGGCATGCCCCCAGGAGAGAGGCGGGTGCTTAGGGGGTTTGGTGGCAGGCTGGAAATCCTGAAAGCCGCAGGTTCCCTTCCCAGGTCAAGGTTGATACAGAATAAAGGGCCAGAGAGTGTAAAGCGGGTCAGCTGTTATGATAATGCGGCCCCCTAAGGACAAGACAGCCACCTGGGCGCGGTGGCTCAGCCTTCTGTCTTTTCAAGGCAGAGAAACCGTGTTCCACGCAGCACCTTCCCTCCACCCCAGAACAGGTCGCATTTCAGCACATCGTGTCATGCTGTCTAGGGTCAAAGGCAGAGTTTTGGGGTGACGGCTGTGGTGGATTCTCATCGGAGAGGGTCCACCCGTCCTCCCCCCCCCCCCCCCCGGCCGCCCCACAATTATAATGCAGGCGCTTGCAGAGGATCTGACAGCAGTTGGCACCAGCCCATGCTGTGCTGCAGAGCAATGCTGGGCCCCAGCCCCTGGGCGGCAGGCCACGCACATTCCAACCTGGCTGCCCAGTAATAACCATCCGAGGACTGAGCCAAACTATAACCATCCCTGCCCAGTGCAGGGAGACTAGCTCGCTGCACACCCTCAGAGGGTAAATATTGGACCCATTCCTTGCGGTTCTGTGTGCCATCCAGAAAAAGGGGAAAGGCAAATGGCAGCTTTCGTGCCTTGGAAAATGACATGTGCACGCCCGGGCTCCGACGACCCCTTTCCAGGACTCTGTTATTTTTGTAAAGGAGGTGGGGGAGATTATGAACTGCTGCTAAACGGGGGCCACCAGAGGCTGAAATGCAGGCCTTGTTGAATTTCTGTTTGCAAAGCCTGCGTGGTCACGTGTGGAAAGCTGGGTTAATGCAGCGCTTGAAAGCAACTGCTTACAACTGCCTGAGCATTAAATGGGAATCAGGCGTGCAGGTCTGGACAACCTGCCGTACAATGAAAGAATTCAGGAGCTCGGTCTGCTTAGCTCATGGAAGAAAAGGCTCAGAGGTGACTGAATCACGGTCTGTATGTTCTTACGCGGGGAGAAGATCTCTGATATTAGGGGGCCCTTCAATCTAGCAGGCAAAGGCAGAACAAGGTCTAATGACTAGGAGTCGAAGCTAAGACCTATTCAAGGGTGATTAGTCACTGGAACAATTTACCAAAGGGTGTGGTGGAGTCATAGGATCATAGAAATGTGGGACTGGAAGGGACCAGGAGAGGTCATCTAGTCCAGTCCCCTGCACTTATGGCTGGACTGAGGATTATCTAGACCATCCCTGCCGGCTGTTTGTCTAGCCTGTTCTTAAAAACCTCCCTTGACAGGGCAGATTGGCAAAGGCTCTGGGGGGTTTTCGCCTTCCTCTGCAGCATGGGGCATGGCTCACCTGCTGGTGGATTCTCTGTACCTTGCAATCTGTAAACCATGGACTGAGGACTTTAATAACTCTGCCATAGGTCAGGGGTTTGTTACAGGAGGGGGTGGGCGAGGTTCTGTGGCCTGCGTTATGCAGGATGTCAGACTAGATGATCATATTGGTCCCTTCTGACCTTAGAGTCTATGAGACAGAGATTCCTCAGCCTCCCTGGGTAATTTGTTCCAGTGCTTAACGACCCTGCCAATTAGGAAGCTTTTCCTATTGTCTAACCTAAATCTCCATGCTGCAATTTAAGCCCATTGCTTCTTGTCCTGTCCTCGGTGGACAAGGAGAATAATTTACCACCTCCCTCTTTGTATGTACTTAAAGACGGTTCCCATGTCCCGCTTCAGCCTGCCTTTCTCCAGACTCACCAAACCCAACTTTCCCTCTCGGTCGTGTTTTGTAGAGCTTCAATCCTGTTGGTTGGTGTTGTCCGCAGACTGGATACATGCATTCTCTGTGTCATTAGCCAAATCACTGACGAAGATATTGAATAGAGCCGGACCCAGGACAGATCCCTGTGGGATCCCGCTCCACATGCCCTTCTAGTTTGTCTATGGACACTGTCTGGGAGTGCAGTTTTCCAACTAGCTGTGTACCAACCTTATCGTAGGGTACAGTTCCCTAGTTTGCTCATGAGACGGTCACGTGAGACAGTATCAAAAGCCTTATTGAAGCTTAGATATTCCTCCATCACTGGCAATTCTTCAGTTATGGTTGGATGTTTTCCTGTAAGAGCTGCTCCTGTTCAGACAGGGCTGTCCTATGGCCCGTCTCATGCAGGTCAGACTAGATTATCACAATGGTCCCGGCTGGCTTCAAAATCTACAGGTCTATGAGTCGAGGCAACATCCACACCCAGCCCAATCCCAGTCGTCATGTTCTCTAGGATCGGGACACAGCCTCACCACGGACTGCCAGATGCTTGCTTTCAATTCAACAGCCTCAGTGTACACATCCGAAAATCACCGGTAATGATCCAGACCTCTCCCTGCTACATTGTTTAGTAGTTTAAGGACCAGTAAAATCTACAAACCACACTCCTGGCAGCAAGCAAGCTAGAAGATCAGTATAAAGTTGAAGGATTGCTGAATGTGTCTCACCTGATCAGGAACACGGGTGTCTTCCACTGAATTTGCACGGCTGGTTGACATGGACTCGTGCATGCTGCTTCATACGTGTTCGTAATATGCCGGCTAATGAAACAACAGATGAACTAGGTCCGAGTTAAGGTCGGGCGTTGCCAAGTGATTTTTCGTTTCTTTGGTGATCTGCGTTTCCCATTTGTGCAGTGTTTGCCGTGGACCCCTCATATGTGTTCCTGGACAGACACACAGAGAGAGGAAATAGACCTGAGAGGGGAAGCATTCCTAGTGGTTAGGCCACAGACTGGGCGTCTATTCCCCGTCCTACCACTGTCCTTACTTTGTAGCCTTGGGCAAGTCACTCCCCCGGTGCCTCAGTTTCCCCATCTATAAAATGGGGACAATGATACTGGCCTCCCAGAGGTGGGCTGGAAGGCTCCGTGTTTGTAATAACAGCCCATTGCCATCTTCTGACGGCAGGAGCAACAGAAAGGCAAAGCATTGTTCTTTGTGGTGTCTCTCTGCTTCTGGGATTTTTTAGGTGCTGAGGCCAAAACAGACCATTATGATCATCTAGTCTGACCTCCCGAGAACCTCACCCAGTACTTTACACATGCCGTTACCGCGGGTGGGATTAATCCACATGAACCCCTCTTCTCTCTCTGGCATAGTCGGAGCTGTGCTGGAGGGAGGAAGAATCTTGAACCCCAGAATCCGTCACGGTCGGGTCGTGCTGGGGCAGGGCACCTGGCGACTCCAATGGCCGAGGCAGTCTGGCTAATGTCAGGGCAAACTGACCTCCTGGCTCCCGGGTGATTATAACCCACTTTGGCCTGGCCTTCCCGTTGGGCCTGGATCCCGGGCCCCGACACCACTGAGAGGTGGCGTGTGCCCATCTGAGGCTGCAGACCGCAGACTGCCTTGATGTCGTACACAGAGTGGGGAGAGAGGGTGGAGGAGCTGGGATGACTGTGCAGGTGTCTGTGAGCTCTGTGTGCACCCTAGGAGGGCACGGGTGAGATCACAGGAATCAGCAGAGCAAGAATCAATTGGCTTTTGATTCAGTCACAGCCAGGAGACCAGCCTGTCCTGTCTTGCGTGGGCGTTTATTTAGAATTCCTGACTGACCACCTATTCATTTAATCACAAATGGGTTTAAAACCCACCACAATGAAAATCTGGTATATAAATCGTTTCCTCTCCACTCCCGGGTGTGTGTTTGGTAACATTTGACTTTGCTAGAGATCAGGTATCACAAGGAGAGCCCTAGGATATTTTTGTGAAGGAGCCTGGAATGCCACGCAGAACTCACTCACTTTTGTGCGGGGCTAGAAAGCCACACTGGGGCTGCGTCCCCTTGCAATGTGTGTGTTCTGCGTCCACCGCCGACACAATAACGGAGTTATTCCTGGAGCTCAAACCTGCACCTTGGTGCTGAAGGTTCTTGGTTCAGACTAAGCGGATTTTTACATCTTGTGAACCTGGACCGAGAGCTGAGCTGCTCTGCGACTGATTTATGGCTTCACATCAGTTATATGGGCTTGTTCTCAGCTCGCCTCAGTTTGTCGCTGGTATAAAGCCCCACGGGCATCGGTGGGGTTAGTTACTTCTGAATTACACAGGTGTAAGCGAGAGCAGAACCAAGCCGTGTGTCATTTTCAGTTCTGCACGGTTCACTAGTAGGGCCGTGTGAGATAATCACCATCGAGTCTGTGACCTGCAGGTTTGACATTTCCTGTTGAAGAATAAAAAGCAAAGCTGGTCACAGAAGGGAAACAATTCAGGTTTGTGAATCTACCCACACACAAGCGACTGCCCTTTGTTCATAGACAGCCATTGCGAAGGTCATGGAATCATAGAATATTAGGGTTGGCAGGGACCTCAGGAGGTGTCTAGCCCAACCCCTGCTCAAAGCAGGACCAACCCCAGCTAAATCATCCCAGCTAAATCATCCCATTTCCTAATATCCAACCTAGACCTTCCCCCCTGCAACGTGAGACCATTGCTCCTAGTTCTGTCATCTGCCACCACTGAGAACAGCCTAGCTCCATCCTCCCTGGAACCCTCTTAAGGTAGTTAAAGGCTACTATCAAATCCCCCCTCATTCTTCTCTTCTGCAGACTAAAAAAGCCCGGTTCCCTCAGCCTCTCCTCATAAGTCTTGTGCTCCAGCCCCCTCATCAATTCTGTTGCCCTCCACTGGACTCTCTCCAATTTGTCCATATCCTTTTTGTAGTGGGAAGCCCAAAACTGGACACAATACTCCAAATGTGGCCTCACCAAGGCCGAATAGAGGGGAATAATCACTTCCCGTGACCTGCTGGCAATGCCCCTTCTAATGCAGCCCAATATGCCATTAGCCTTCTTGGCAACCAGGGCACACTGCTGACTCCTAGCCAGCTTCTCATCCACTGTTACCCCCAGGTCCTTTTCTGCAGAACTGCTGCCTAGCTCGTCGGTCCCCAGTCTATAGCTGTGCATGGGATTCTTCTGTCCTAGTTGCAGGACTCTGCACTTGTCCTTGTTGAACCTCATCAGATTTTTTGGCCCAATCCTCCAATTTGTCTAGGTCACCCTGTATCCTATCCCTACCCTCCAGGGTATCTACCACTCCCCCCAGCTTAGTGTCATCTGCAAACTTGCTGAGGGTACAATCTACCCCATCCTCCAGATCATTGATGAAGATGTTGAACAAAACCGGCCCCAGGACCGACCCCTGGGGTACTCCGCTTGTGACCGGTTGCCAGCTAGACATGGAGCCATTGATCACTACTCGTTGAGCCCTATGCTCTAGCCAGTTCACTATCCATTTTATAGTCCATTCATCCAACCCATACTTCTTTAACTTGCTGATAAGAATACTGTGAGAGACAGTATCAAAAGCTTTGCTAAAGTCAAGGTATAGCACATCCACCGCCTTCCCTACATCCACAGAGCCAGTCACCTCTTCATAGAAGGCAATCAGGTTGATCAGGCATGACTTTCCCTTGGTGAATCCATGTTGACTGTTCCTGATCACCTTCTTCTCTTCCGAGTGCCTTAAAATGGATTCCTTGAGGACCTGCTCCATGATTTTTCCAGGGATTGAGGTGAAGCTGACTGGTCTGTAGTTCCCCGGATCCTCTTTCCTCCCTTTTTTGAAGATGGGCACTATATTTGCTTTTTTCCAGTCGTCAGGGATCTCCCCCAATTGCCACGAGCTTTGAAAGATAATAGCCAACGGCTCTGAAATCACCTCAGCCAACTCCCTCAGCACCCTCGGGTGCATTGCATCCGGCCCCTTGGACTTGTATGTCACATTTTTTCCTCCATTCATTTTGTGCTCTTCTAGTTCTGATACCAAATGTGGGGATTTTGACAGAGTTTTGCACTTTGAGACAGAGCCAAGCACAGATCAGACCAGGTTTGCACAGCGCCCGTACTGCGGAGCTTCCCAGGGCCCAGTTAAAGGAGAGAGTCTTTTTTTAACCTTTACAAATTTCACTTCCAAGCCGTAAATGACAACTTGTTTCTTCCCGATTGGTAGAATTCGGGCTTTGGAAGGGGATTCAGCCACTCAGCATGAAGCTGACTCTTGGCTATTTGCCTCTTGTGATCCTATTGGCTAAACAGTCCTATTTCATGGTAATTACATTAAAGCTGTGAAAAGTGGCTCTTTCATGTGCTGGAGATCTCAGTGGGATTTTTTGGATGTATCTGTTAAGTAAATTTAGTTACATCCAAAGTTGACAGATGGTTTGTAATAGTCGTCTGATTTCCCTGGGCACTAGGACTGATCCGGAAAATCAATGTTCATCTAATTCCCTAATTGATTAGACACCTGTCTAGACCTTGGTAACCAAGGGTGAAATTCCCCAGTCTGTAGAAGGACAAAAACACTACATAAGTCTCATTTTCCCCTTATGCCCTGTAAATTCAAAGAAACCCATTGTCTGTTGTTAGAGTCAATTCAGCCTGTAACCTACCCATGACTGTCTTTGGGGGGAGTGCCAAGGATTGGGGGTCAGGTCCAGAACAATGTACAAAATGTGCTCCATTTGCAAGTTAAAGAACCCCGCTTTCTATAACCTCCTGGGTGACTTTCCTGCCTGCAAGGAGCACAGGTCATCTGTCAGCAAAGCAGCTGCAGAAATGTTCCCCCATCCTTTGGCTGTCTAACGCAAAACATCTTGCAGTGAAGCAGCCTCAGCACATAGAGTTGTCTGAAATAAGAGGCTCACTCAAGATGAGGCTAAACCAAAATCCTGTCAATGTCTCTCCCAGCCCTGGAATTTAATCCACCCTCAGACTTTGGGGGAGGGACTCAGAACCCATTTCCGAATGTTACGGCTCAGGAAATATGTCAGCAGATTAGGCCTCATTTGTCCATTTGTTCAGTGCAGCGATTTAATGAAGATGAGCTGGACTGTGCATATTATCCGAAGTGTCAGGGGAAATTACAATCAGATGAGATCTCTGTTTTCCTCCTTCCTGTCCTGTGATCATTCTCATGTGAAACAAAACACGCTGCAGAGGCAGTGAAAAGCCTGGATTGTTCCTCATGTATTTCATTCTTTGCTCATCTCTCTGTGATTCATTTACAAGCCTCTCTGGCTTGAGGAGAGAAAGGAAAATGTGTCATCTTTTCCTCTGCACGAAAGTGTTTTCCCGTGACAGTGTGGTACGTTACCAAGAGAGGTGGACTTGAGGGAATGAAACACAAGCCCCCTGAGGAATCAGCGTGGGATGTATGCCAGGTTCTCCTCTCCCGCTGTTTAACAAGAAACCCCGGGCTGCTGGTTCCTTCACAAATGCCTGCACTGGTTCTGGGCGCGACAGGGGAGGATGAATTGGCCGGGTGGCTAGCGCACTGAACTGGGACGCAGGAGATATGGCTTCGTTTCCTGGCTTTGCTGCAGCCTCTTGGGTGAGGGGCTTGATCTCTGCGTGTCTCAGTTCCCCAGCTATAAAACAGGGATAATAATTCTGGTTTTTCTCCTTCGACTGCGAGATCTGCAGGGCAGGGAGTGTTCTATCCCGTGTACAGCACCCCGTGTCCTCCGGGTGCTATTTATCCCTGATCCCATTCCCATAACAATCCCTGGGCCAAATCCAGACCTGGTGCAATGCCTGGAGTTAAGGGATGGACCCAGCCCAGCCGATCAGCTGCCCCCCTCCTGCTTCCCATGGCCCTGGCACGGGAGTTTGTGGCGGAAGGTCACACGATGGGGCTTAACTCTTGCACCTGGACAGTCCAATCCAATAGTTTAGCAGGGCCTGCTGGGTTCACACCTGGGTTAGTGAAGGCCGGAGGTGGGATTACACCTGGCCCAGGGGCTTCCCTACGGCTGAGCATCTAGGATGTCTCGCTCTGCCCTGCTGAGGGCAGGAAAGAGAGAAGCGGGAGAGGCTGGTTTCCAAAGGGAGCATTTCCCAGCGTGCTGGAGTGCAGCCTCTCTGGGATGGAGCCATTCACACACGAGAGGATCAGAAGGGGCTGGGCCCCGGACGCACCTGCCCTTTGGGTGCGGGAGGGCGCCGGTGACATCCTGATTCATTTGCCGTGGGAACAAGTGGGAGGGTTTCTGTCCAAGCCCTAGCAGGCTTTTGGGCTGGACTCTGTTGCACAAAACCAGCGTGTGACTGGCAGCCTCTGCCCGAGAATAACTCGAAGAGTGGGGAGAAGGGGTTGCAGGTCAGGACTGAAGGGCACTGGCAGAGCTGAGGGTGGGGATAGCCGGGGCTATGGGTCAGCGTCCATCCCGTGTCTAGTGTCCCAGAGGGAGGCTTTGGACTATGTCAGGTCTGGCATTTTCCCCCTCTCTGATGAGTGGCTCCGGCCCAGCAGGGGCGATTGTAGCAGTTTATCTAGAGAGCGCCGAATCTGTCTTACCTAGACAAATAAAGGCCTCCCATTCTAGCAGATACTTAGCACTTATCTTGGTAGAGATTTACAAAACATTCATCTAGTGCAGGGTCCTGTCCCCCACCCTGGCTGGTATCAGCTGCTTCAGAGGAAGATGCAAGAAACGCCGTGGTGGGCAATTATGGAATAAAGTTTCTTCCCAACCTCCATCAGTCAGGGGTTCCCCTGCCGCAGGAGAGTTTATATCCCTTTTACATGTTTCTGTCCTGTCTAATGCACTGTGGCTATTCTCATTATCCATATAAATGCACGATCCTACTGAGCTCTTGGCCTCAGTGCTATCATGTGGCAATGAGTTCCACAGGTTGGGGGCCATTTACTGATGTGGGTGGCCTCTACGTGCCACATTGCAATATGAATAATAATAATTTTGCAGATGGGGAAACTGAGGCACAGAGAGGGGCGTGAGTTGTCTCAGGTCACCAGTGAGAGGGATAGGAATAGATCCCACCAGTGCTGATTCCCCGTCCCTTGCTCGACCCACTAGGCCACACTTCCAGCTGCAGAGCCCTTCCTTATGTTTTCTACTAGCAACCTCGCTTGCTTTCAGCCGTCTCAGCCCAGAGCCAGCCACGGAGCCTGGCCTACAAGCCAGCACAGTCTTGCTCCGCCTCCCCCGTAAGCCAGTCCAAGCCCGGCCTGGCCCAGGACGTCCACAGCCAGCTCCAATGAGCGAGCAGGGCCGTGCGTTACAACCCGCTCTGCTTGTTTGTATAAGCATTTAATAGAAATCTTTCAAACCAGCTGCTCGGCTGGACCTCGCTGGGCCGCTGCAGTGGATTTAGGGTGATCAGACAGCGAGCGTGAAAAATCGGGACAGGAGGTGGGGGATTTTCCCCCCCTGTAATCCCTCAAGGGCACCGACTTAAGGTTTCCGGCTCCCAGCTAGCACCTCTCCTGGGCAGAGGCCGCGTCTCTTTCCCACCTAACCAGGGTGTTTTAAGGCTGCATAGCCCCTTGCCACACACGACAATGTCTCCAGAAAGCCAGTCTGCATAACAGCCAGCCCTTGCGCATTGCTTTCTCTCTGAGAAATCATAGAATCCTGGAAGATGAGGGTTGGAAGGCACCTCAGGAGGTATCTGGGTCAACCCCTGCTCAAAGCAGGACCAACCCCAACTAAATCATCCCAGCCAGGGCTGTGTCAAGCCGCAGCTTAAACACCTCTAAAGATGGAGATTCCACCACCTCCCCAGGTAACCCATTCCAGTGCTTCACCACCCTCCTAGGGGAAAAACTCTTTCCTAATATCCAACCTAGACTTCCCCCACTGCAACTTGAGACCATTGCTCCTCGTTCTGTCATCTGCCACCACTGAGAACAGCCTCAGCTCCATCCTCCCTGGAACCCCCTTTCAGGTAGTTAAAGGCTGCTATCAAATCCCCCCTCATTCTTCTCTTCTGCAGACTAAATAAGCCCAGTTCCCTCAGCCTCTCCTCATAAGTCCTGTGCTCCAGCCCCCTAATCATTTTTGTTGCCCTCCACTGGACTCTCCCCAACTTGTCCACATCCTTTTTGTAGTGGGGGGCCCAAAACTGGACACAATACTCCAAATGCAGCCTCACCAGTGCTGAATAGAGGGGAATAATCACTTCCCGCGTCCTGCTGGCAATGCTCCTACTAATGCAGCCCAATATGCTATTAGCCTTCTTGGCAACCAGGGCACACTGCTGACTCCTATCCAGCTTCTCATCCACTGTAACCCCAAGGTCCTTTTCTGCAGAAAAGACAAAGGCAGTGTTCTTCCCTGTGGCCACCCAGCTCTTCCCAGCAGAGCACATTTATTATAAGGACAGAAAAGCATAGAGAGAAAACATACAACAAAACAAGAAAAGTCCCTGGACACTTACTAAACCTGCCAGGACTCACCCATCAGTCTTATGGGGCCCAAAGTCTTCCTGTCGTTTCAGCCAGGGGTGCCCTAGGTGCTGAGATTCTGTCTGCTTGCTGAATCCAAGACTCTGAATCTGTCCAACTCAGCCTGTTACACCAAAAGCCCTGATTCCGTTTTTGCGTCTCAGGGAAACCCACTCTGAACCAGACGATGCAAATCAGCCCAGCAGGTCGGTCGCTCAGTGTTGCCGACTCTCATGGTTTTGCCACGAGTCTCATGATGAGGATTGTTTCCCTTAAAGCCCCAGCTCCTGGAGTCAAGTGGCGATGTGGTGATTTCAGGCGTCGATCTTACATTAAAAAGTCAGCTTCTAGCCCTCGTGGCTGGGAAGGAAGCTTCAAAATGTGACTAAAGGCTCCAAAAATAGAAGGCAAATAAGAAATGAACATCAGATTGCTTATTTTTACGTACGCTCCTGATGTTAAAGCCATTCTCATGGTTTTGGAGGCACCTAACTCATGGTTTCTGAACACTTGGGGTTGGCAGCTGTGCCGGTGGTTCCTCTCTGGAGTGGTTCACAGTCTCAGGGACTTGTCCCAATCGCCCCCGCCTATCTTTAGTTCCTGTGGGAGTTGTGGTAAGCCTCCCGCATGGAGGAGAACACAATCACACATAAACCATTCATCAGTGTAATCCCACAGTCTCCAGAGAGGCTGCAGGGAGAGGGGGCGGCTGCAATATCTGGCACATATGTCTCAGGACAGGCCGTACCATGGAGGGTGGTTGTCTCTCTAACCCCTAGTGAGTGTCCCTCCTCCAAGACAATGCTGTGAAGGCAGCTTGTCCATGCCGCAGCTGTTCTGTGCACAGAGCAATTCAGTTTGCAGGGCTGCCAATGCAGCACCTTTCCCCAGCACTAAATCCTTGGCTTGTTTCACGTTAACCCTGCTATCCTCGGAGCAATCTCCAGGTTCTTTTGCCCCTCCCTCCTCAAAGCCCATCTCCTGGGGAGGCCTTTCACAGACAGACTGGTTCTTTGATCTCTTCGCTCATTGAATCCGCTCTGTCTTGGCTGCACCGGGGCCAAATCATGAATCTGCGGGGGCAGGGACTGTTTCTAAATGACAAGGCAGGCGGTTGGCAGGCCTGGAGCAATAAAAGCCATGCCGCCATCCTCTGACTCCGATACTGATGCACTGGGAAAGTCGTGGGAGCTACAGTGAACTGGGATCCAGGGACAAGATTCTGACCCAGGTGTCTAACCTTCTGTTCAGGGTCTGTCCTGATCATAAATCCATAAAAGCTTCTTCGGGTGTTGGGGCTGAATCAGAGCAGTGGGAGTGTGGGGCAGGGGGAATTTGATCTGAACTTCACCAAATCTCAGGGGGACTGAATTTGAGGTTCGATAGCAGATTTAACCTCATGTATCATATTGTAACAAACCCACGGCAACCCAATGTTCCCCAGGCTGCTCACTGCAGAGACAGAACTGAGATCTTCCTGCTCCAAAGTCCAGGCACCGGTCATTTGAGTGAAAGTAGAATCTCCAATAGCTGTTGTCAGTATAGGTCCTGTGACACACATTTGGGCAGTTCCGATTCCCTCCAGTAGAGGGCAGTGAGGTCTGCACACTTTAGCCACTCATTCCAGTGTTACTCTCTCTCCTTTGTCCCTAAGCAATGCCTGGGAAAGCTTCTCGCTCTCAGTAATAGTCCACACCTGGACTCAAAGGGGCATATGAGCCCATGTGCTTCCCCCAGTCCAGGATACGCTCCAGTGCATTGGAATCAGTATCCGGTAGTGATTGCCCCAGGCCTGGGAGGGGGCAGATGGCACATCCTCTCCCCGGGGATTCCTTTAAATTGCATTCGAGCCCAGCGAAATTGCCAGGGAAGGGCAGGCGAGCAGGGCATGAAGGGCTTGGAGAACCAGGCCGTGGGGCGGTGGGTCTGAGACAGGGACCCTCTCCGAGGGAACACTCTGCAACGTGAGCCGCTGTCCTGCACCCAGAGGGAAGGAGCAGTCGGTTGCAGGCGCCCACTTGCAGGATGAGGCTTTGAGGACAGGCTGGGGACTGCTGAAGGAAGGACCCTGGGACGTCTGTCAGCGCTAGATTACCCCAACGCTCTGCCTGGAGGATAAAGCTTTCCCGGGGGGTGGGGTGGAGGAGGCAGAGTCTGGGTTTTGGGTCAGTTTGTCTTTCTGGGGGGGGGATGCCCCCAGGTTCATTCCAATGGCAAAGCAAATTTCACTCCCACCAGGTTTCCCGTGAGCTGTCCGTACACGAGCTGCATCTCACTACCCTTCTGCCATCCTACCCCGGTGACTCCCAGCTCTCAGCCCTCTGGGGCCGCGATCCACTGTCTGCCCGGCGCTGCGGTGTGGTGCCCGTTCACAGTGCTAGGTGAGGGCCGGGGTGCGCACGCCCTGTGCCAGAGAGCCGGTGCTCCCCTTCCGCCTCTTCGCAGGTTCCCTGGACCCGGGGGCCGGGCGTGCGGGAACAAGCGGGACTCTCGGCACCCGGACTCCCACCCCAGAGCAGGTGGAGGGGGTGAGGCAGGAAACAGGTGGCCCAATGCAGCTGAGCGGGGAGATGTTAATTTACGGCTAGCATCGACCCACAGGAAACGGCGGAGTCTCTGTAGTTTGACGTCTTTACATCAACTTTTGAGGACTGCAGGAGCTCAGCTGGAGGTCAGGGGGCCATTACAGGAGTGGGTGGGTGAGCTGCTGTGGCCTGCGATGTGCAGGAAGCCAGGCTTGATGGTCCCTTCTGGCCTTAGAGACTCTGAGTGCCGCAGGAGCAAGCTGGGAGTAGGGAGAGGACTGGGACCCAAGGGGTATCGCAGAGACTTGGGCTACTTGGGCTACTGCCCTGGGCTGGCACGCTTCCCACACCAGCCCTGTGCCCAGAGGCTCAGTCTAGCCTTTGATGGTTGCCAGCAGGAAGAAGGTCTTTAGGACCGAGCAGAGGAGCAACGCTGGGAATGAACATGACTGGTGGGTCGGTCTCTCTTGCTGAGCGGGCAAGAAAACCTCTGGTGCATTGAACTGACGGCAGCTACCCACAGCTGCTGCAAACGTCTGGAACTCACTTAGAACAAACCAGAGCTCCTTTTGCAGAGCTGCTGGCCTGGGCGTCTTCTCACTTTCCAAAACGCCTGGCCCCCAGGGAACCAAGCCCCAAGGAGTTTTACTGGAGAAAGGTCCAGAGTAGATCCTAACCGTGGAACCAGCTTTGCACCGTCAACCGTCAGCCAGATTCTGCTGCCCCGACTCACGCTGAGTAGCACCTTATCCATGGGAGCTTCTTACAGAGGAAGGGGCTACGCAGGGTGAGAGTGGCTGGCACCACCCGGCCCTACGCCAGCACGGCTAGGGACGACAGGGAGCAAAGTCAGGGAAAACTCTGAAGCATCTGCTTGTCTTTCAGAAGACGACCTCCTGGGAGGAGAAGAAGAAGAGATGCCGTCCTTCAGATACAGACCAGACGGTGAGGGCAGCCACCGGCATGGGCAGTTTGGGGGAACGAGAAGGACCATCAGGTGCCCCCCACTCCATTCCCTGACCCCGTGGTCAATGCAGGGTTACGCCCTAGAGTCTGTCTTCTGATGCTCGGTCCACGTGGCGATGCCCCGAGGCTGCGAATTGCTTTACAAGGCAGAACTTGTCATTAGCCCCGGTGCCCATAACTCTGGGGGGAAGCGTGGAAGGGCCTTATTTTGGGGAAGGCTTGAGGAAAGCGAGCAGGTTTTGTTCCAGCCCCCATGGAGGCAGAGAGGAAGCGCCACCCAGCCCCACTCTGCCCCCATCTCCGCTCCAGCCCCAGTCCCTGGCTGCAGCCCCATCTCTGGCTCCCGGGCCCTGGGCCCTGCTCCTGGCCACATCCCACGCCTGGGCCCTGCTCCTGGCTGGCTACAGCTCCCGGCCATGGCCCGGGCCCTGCCCCATTCCTGGCCCCGAATCCCGGCTCCCAGTCCTGTTCCTGGCTGTGGCCCCCAACCGCGGCTTTGGCCCTGGCTCCTGTCTGCGGCTCCTGGGGGGGGGCACAGACCAGGTAAGGGGGGACGCAACCCCAGAAGTTTGGGGACCACTGATCTGGGGTCTAGTCCTAGGCCCACCGTGGGAGCTGTCCCATTGATTTCCAAGGACTTTGGCGTTGCAGGTCCGTGTCCTGTCCTCCCTCGGCTACCTAACCCCGGCATGGGCTGGTGAACGGCTCCTACCCCGGAGCCTGGGACTTGCCGCCCCGTGGGAATCTTGTCCTGGAGAGTGCGACTGCGGGTTGCAGGGCGGGATCCCTGGGTGTAGCTTTTGGAAGAGACGGGGTGGGGGGGTGGGGGGGGGGAATCTCCGAACGCAGCCCCCAAAAGCAGAGCCGGGAGGAGGCAGAAACGCTGCGTTTTTCCTTTCTTTACCCTCTCCCATGACCTCTGTCTCCCGGCCTGGCCTTTCTGGTGTCGGTCCCAGAGGACGATCCGGGGAGATGTCCTTAGAGCCAGTGGACTCAGGGGGTTGATTTGGGGGGGACCTCCCTTGATTCCACCTGCTGCGTCAAGAGATCCACCGGATGGCGCTGCGCTGCCAGCGGATGAGAGGAAGATTTGCCACTAGGTAAATAGGCTTAGCGGCCCCAGACCTCACGACTGGAGGGCGGTGTGTGGCAGGGGGACCAGAGGAACTCGAGGGCTGCCCCTGGTACCGAGGTGCTGCATCTTCCCTGACCGTCCCTGGAGGGTGGCCTCCAGGCCTTGCCCCGGAAAGCTCCAACCTTCCCCTCTCGCCTGTGTCCCTCTCCAGGCAGGACACGGACCAACTGCAGTCGGTGCCAGAAGAACCTGTCCCTCCAGACCTCCGTCAAAGGGCTGTATGTCTTCTGCGTCTTGCTGATCGTCGCCGTGGCAGTGCTGGCATCCCTGGGTGAGTGTGTGCGCGGCCCCGGGCGCCTGGACCCCCTTTCCTTCCTTCCTGCCCCGCCCAAGGAAACACAGGTGGACCAGCATAACACGGGCTTTCCCTGCCTGGGAACCTCACTCCGTCTGTCACCTTGGGGCTTGGAGGGTTGTAACAGCATTGATATTTAGCTCTTGAAATCCTCACGTGACAAAGGGGGAGTGGGGGACAATCACCCCCATTTTACCCATGGGGAAACTGAGGCTCAGAGGGGAAGTGACTTGCCCAAGCTTATGTTCAAGAATCAGTGGCAGAGCTGGACCAGAACGTGGGTCTCCTAAGCCCAGTTCCCCAGCCACTAGCCTACGCTGGACCCTTGACACCATTAGTGGATGGAATCCGAACTGCTTTGCTGTGTATCATAGCCCCTCTACTGCTAACAGAGATTCCCCTTTAGCTAAGGCAGCTGGGACCTGGGCTTTTGGAGCAGGAGGCTCTGGGTTCTGTCCCCGCTGCAGCTGTGAAGTTGAGGGTGGCTGCGTGCAGCTTAGCACCAGCCGCAAAGCCCGCAGATTTCTTACAGGGTGTCTGCCTTCCACCGACTGCTCCCGGAGCCGCTCATGGGTAACGGGGCTTGCCGCTGGGCCTGCTCCTTTAGGGATCTGTTATCGGCCACCCAGCCCCCGTGCCGTGCACTGGACACCCTTTCTGGGAAGGAAAGCCACCCAGTAATCAGCCATAACAATGATCAGCTGCAATACGCTGCCCAGACATGCGTAATTCAGTCTCACCCCAGAGCCCCTTATAGCAGAAGAACTGCTCTGCCTCCAGCTGCACCCGTCGCCTCCCTGTCTCGCAAACCCTTGCAGAGCCAGGAAGAGAATCCAGGTCTCCAGTGCCCCATGCATTGGTCTAGCCTCTGTCCAAAGCGAGCCAGCCTCCCAGCCCCTCTCCAGCCCCCCCGATTCTCAGCACAGAACTCGTGGGCCGAGGCCCAGAGAGCACAGTGAGTCCGGCCCCTCGGTCCTCTCGTGCCTGCTTCCGTGGGAAAGCAGCACGGCTCCCCTGACCTGCAGCCCACCGGGGATCCTGGAGAGCGCGTGGAGAAATCCCAGAGCGGCCGGGTGGGTTCCCGCCACTCCCGGTGAGCAAAGACCACCCACAGTCTCTCCGAGTCGCGGGCCGGCAGCCGTGCCTGGGGGGATCTCTGGTGTGGGGCAGGGCCTTCGTGCCAGTTGAACCCAGTAATTGGCCTGATGGTTTCCTGTGGGCTGTTTTGCAGAGTCTTACTTTGGGCAGGGAAAGCTGCCAGATCCCACAGTCCTGTCAGTCGAGAGCTGACATGGGCTGAGCAAGTCCTGGGTAACCCGAGGTCTGGGCTCTAAACTGGGTATCTGGGGAACCTCTCAGCATGGGTGGGCTGGAAACAACCTCTCCCCCTCCTGCACACAGCATGCTTCACACACCCGGATTTCTCCTCCTCCTCCGCTCGGATGGGCCGTCAGAGCGCCGGTCTTCTCCGGGGAGCCCCGCCGTCTGGCTGGCCCACTGCACCGGGGTAGGGGAGACGCGCCGGGGTGGCCCCGCCGGCTGCGACGCTGACGTCGTCATGTGGAGATACAACCTCGGCTGCCCGCGGAGACCGGCCGGCTGGACCTGCCCCGGCTGCGTTCTGCACTGACGCTGCCGCAGACACACAGGTGGCGCAGTGCCGAGTTCCTGACTACAGGACGTAGGGCTAGAGAGGGCCTCACCCAGCACTGGCGTACAGGGGCTTTCCCTTCCCCGGGCAAGGACCTGGCCACTGTAGCAGAGCGAGAGGAAAACGGGGGAGATGTGAGGATAAATACATGAAAGATCGCGAGGTGCCCAGAGAGTACAGTGATGGGGGCCACCTACGTACCTGCCAGAGATTAGATACAGCAAACTAGTCAGAGAATCCTAGAAGATGAGGGTTGGCAGGGACCTCAGGAGGTATCTAGTCCCACCCCCTGCTCACAGCAGGACCAACCCCAACTAAATCATCCCAGCCAGGGCTGTGTCAAGCTGGGCCTTAAAAACCTCTAAAGATGGAGATTCCACCACCTCCCCAGGTAACCCATTCCAGTGCTTCACCACCCGCCTAGGGGGAAAGTTTTTCTTAATATCCAACCTAGACCTCCCCCCCTGCAACTTGAGACCGTTGCTCTTTGTTCTGTCATCTGCCACCACTGAGAACAGCCTAGCTCCATCCTCCCTGGAACCCCCTTTCAGGTAGTTGAAGGCTGCTGTCAAATCCCCCCTCATTCTTCTCTTCTGCAGACTAAACAAGCCTAGTTCCCTCAGCCTCTCCTCATAAGTCTTGTGCTCCAGCCCCCTCATCATTTTTGTTGCCCTCCACTGGACTCTCTGCAATTTGTCCACATCCTTCCTACAGTGGGGGATCCAAAACTGGACCCAGTACTCCAGATGTGGTCTCACCAATGCTGAATAGAGGGGAATAATCACTTCCCTCGATCTGCTGGCAATGCTCCTACTAATGCAGCCCAATGTGCTGCTTCATCACAGACCTAGAGATGGGTCCCAGCACAGAACCAGAGCCAGACTCACCCGCCTTCGCAGTGGAACTCCCCCCACGGCCATGGAAGCTGCGCCCATGTGCGTCAGGGTGGAAGCTGGGAATGCAGGCCTGGGCGTGCGTTCTGGGACATGGAGTCCTGTTCCTTGCTCGCTCAGGCTGACCCGTCCTGAAATCCCGCCTGTAAACTTGTCGTATTCCATCGTCAGCCTTGCTGGGTTGTTGGTCCCGTGTCTCTGTAGTGGGCCAAACCAGAACCTAGCGCCCTCAGCTGTGGGGGCTCACATGCCCAGATCTGAACCTGAACAAGCCCTGCATTGTCAGACTCCGCACGCTCGAGAGAGAGCGCGTCAGGTCGGGAACCCCGGTCCATGCCCAGAGCCTCTCATGACCCTACAGCCCAGGTGCGTCTGCCCTCCAGTGCTCGTCCTTCCCCTTCCCAACCTGCTGAGCCCTGGCACCCCTCAGCCGCCTGGGACGGTGCTGCAGCTCGAGGAACGCACCAGCTTTTAGGTGACCTTTCCCTGATCCGTAGCCCTCCCCGCTCCAAACTCCTGCGAAAGGGTTGGTTTCCAGTGGTGGGTCTGTTTCCAGCCCGCTCTGGGCTCCTTGCCCGTCTCACACTCCAGAGCGGTGGGAGGTGGGGAGCCGGGGGAGGCAAGTGTCATTTCAGCCTTTGGCTGCCGCTCCCACTGTTTATTATTCCTTAAAAATTGCCTCCATACTCAGGTTTGGATGGTAGGCGCCTGACCACAGCCCAGCGATACGGGAGACGCTCTTGGCAAAGGGGGGTTATGAAGGCGGCAGTGTTTCTGCAGAGCTGACACAGCTATTAGCGAGGGCTGGCTCGCTTTGCGAGGCGTGGAAAGGCCAGACGGTCCTTTGGATAAATAACATTATCGGGCTGGGTCCCCAGCTGGTGCAAAGTGGCCGAGCGCCATTGACTTCCACGCAGCTCCCCCGATTTCCGCCGGCTGAGGATGCAACTCTGTAGAATCCCATCCACCCAAAGGCTTCAACACAGCAGCTGGTTCCACTTTCTCCTCCCCTTGTTACGCTCCAGCGCCTTGGAAGCTTTCTCACGCGTTCAGCGGCCATTCCAAATAGAAAGACAGTCCCTGGTCATGTTCGCTGTTTGTAAATTACATCGGAGGGGAAATCAGTAGAGGGAGATGGACGGGAAACTTCTGCCGCCCCCACTGGAAAGTTTGAACAGCATCCGACATGGATGTGGCTTTTGCCGCCTGGGGCCGATATTTGCCTCATGCCCTGCTCTCTCTTACCAGGGACATAATCTGGATTATAATCTGGGCTAGCTCTGACCAGTCCGATTGCAGGATCAGGCATGCCTAGACACATCATGGCCAACGGCCATGGTGAGAAAGGTAGAGGGGAGAGGAAGAATTGGCCCCAGGTTAGGGTTAGGCAGATTCTCATGCTTCAGGGCTTCAGATGGTCACCCGCAGGGGTCAGGAAGGAATATTTTTCCACTCAGTATATTCTGGGTTTGGGTTTTGTTTTTGTTTTTTGTCTCTTTCCTCTGAAGCACCTGGGATGACCCTGGCTGGAGAGGGGAACCTGGACGGGGTGGGCCAGGGCTCAGAAATGGCACCGGGCGTTCTGTCTCTCCGGTGTGTAACTGGCTGGTTCTTGCCCAGGCGCCCAAGGTCAGATCTCCATGTGTGGGGTTGGGAAGGCATTTTCCGCCCAGCTCAGATTGGCAGGGACCTTCCTCCTCTGTGCGGGTCACTTGTTGGCGGTGCCTGGGTGTAGCTCAATTAATCAATTCCCTGCCATTGCAGGGGCCTCAGGCACCGGTGCGCCTCGGTCCCGCCTCTGATCTGCCTGGGGCACATGGGAGTCTTGTCCCCCGAGGCCATACTCCTTTGGTTGTTGGGTTGAGCATGCGGGTGCTGGGTGGGGCTGGTGGCCTGTGATACACAACAGGTCAGCTGCTGGTTCTCCTTTGGCTCTGTGATGGGTGGAGAGAGCGATTTCCACGTCAGAAGTGACCTTAGCCTGTAAGATCCGCTGGGCAGAGATCTTGGGCTCTCGAGTCCTGGCTGCCCTGCTCCCGGCGCAGCCATTTACCACCAATGCCGAGCGCGTGCCAGGTGCCACCCTCCCGATTCACCCCCCTTTGCACTGGTGCCATGAAGCCTGGCCTCTCTTTTTCGTGCCCTGGTGTTCTTGGGGTGCTATAGAAGCAACCCCGCCTCCGCTCGCCTCGCGTTGCTGCGGAAAAGCCAGCAGTTTTGGCCAGCCCCTAGCGTGGCTGACAGGGGGGCCATCTCCCTGCGGGCCTCATGTGGCGCTGTCATGGGGCCGCCGCTCGCCGCCGGCGCGTCCAGGTCAGAGAGGGTCGCTCGCGCCCTCTCGGTTGGGAACGTGGCCCTCTGGCCAGCTCACCCCTTAGACCACCCCTTCTGGGGTTACAAAGCCCCACCAGACCCCTGTCCAGATGCTCTTGCCAGCTGGCGTTCAGCCCCTCCTCGGGCTCGGTGTCACTACACTAGTGGCTGGCCGGGGAACCCAGGCCTGCCCGCTACCGGGGTTCCAGCACAGGGACCCTTCTACCAGCAATCCTGGGCCACAGCCCCATCTTGCTGTTTCCCTGGGCTGCCTTCCCACCAGCCCTCCCTGTCTTCTCTTTCCGCCTTCACCACGGGAGCCTCCTCTACTTCCCAGCCGCCTGCCAGCTGCTTTACTCCAGGGCAGGATCGGATCCCAGGCGTCCCTGTCTTCTGGATTTCCTCCTTGTTCCTGGGGGCGACTGCAGGTTCCTGCCCCTGCCGCCCCCTTCTGCTTTCAGCCTCTTGGCTTAACAGTGCCGGCCCAGCCCTTTCCCAGTCGGGCTTCGCTCTCATTTAACCCTTCCCCTCTCAGGGGTCGCCAGGTAACCTCACCGGCCCCTCAGGCCCTCCTTGGACTCTGTCAGGGCTGGTGTGGGGTGCACACCCCATCCCAGGCACCCGTCGCCATGGTAACTGAGCACCTCACAATCTTCAGTGTATTTATCCTCACAATCCCCCTGCGAGGCAGCGCAGGGCTGTTATCCCCATTGTACAGATGAGGTAACTGAGGCACAGAGAGACTAAGTGACTCCCCCGAGGTCACACAGGGAGATGGTAGCAGAGCAGGGACTTCTACCCAGGTCCCCCCAGTTCTAGACTGGAGGCCTAACCACTGGGCCAGCCTTTCTCATGTGGGACCTGCAGTGCATTTGGTTTTGAATTTAATCATAAATGACCCTTTACACTTGCCCAATGACCCCATCACAGGTCCTCAGTGGGATTTGAACCCGGGATCCTCTGTCCCCTGCCCCTTGAGCTAAGGAAGCAGCTCAGTTAACTGGTAGCAGTAGTAGGCTACTGTTTACCCTAGTGTATCACATGCTCTCCTTGCTAGGGGCAGCTCAGGCTTAGTCTTACGCAGAGCCCTGCCCTGTACCAGCCTCCGTCGCGGCTCCTCGGCAGCCTGCGAACCGAGGACCTGCCACACAGACCTCTGCCCCTCACGCTACCCTCCCCCTCAGCAGCGCTGCAGCAAACCATCGCCCGCAGATTCACTAATGAGGCCTCCGCAAACCCCTGGGAGGTACCAGGGCCTCCCTTTCGTTGCTGTGGCCCAGAGCGGCGAGGGGACATGGCTGAGGTCACACCGCAAGTCGGTGGCTGAGGCAGGAATGGCGCGCAAGACAACGCTGGCCCTATAAAAGGGGGACTTACGGCCCCCCCTCGGGGAAGCTCCCTGCACCTGATGGGGGAAGGTCAGAGATTGCAAGGCCAGGAGGGACCGTCGTGAACATCTCGTCCGACCTCCTGGATAACACAGACCAGAGACCCTCACCCTGAGAATTCCCAGAGCAGAGTTTGTAGGAAAACAGCCCATCTTGATTTAAAAATTCTCGCCGATGGAGAAGCCACCATGGCTCTTGGTAAATTGTTCCAGTGGTTAGTTACCCTCCCTGCTAAAAAATTATCTCCAAGTCTGAATTTTTCTAGCTTCAGTTTCTGGTCATTGGGTCGGGTCAGACCTTTCCCTGCTGGATCGAAGAGCCCATGTAGGTACGTACAGACTAGAATCAAGTTACCCCCACCCGGCTCTTTGTCAGGCTAAATAGATTGAGCTCCTTGAGGCTAGCACTACAAGGGAAATTGTCGAATCCTTTGATCATTCTCGTGGCTCTTCTCTGAACCCTTCTCCAATTAATCAACATCCTTCTTAATCGTGGGCACCAGAACTCGACACGGGGTTCCAGCAGCGGTGGCACCCGTGCTAAATACAGAGGTAAAATAACTTCTCTGCGCCTACTGGAGATTCCCCTGTTCGTGCATCATCCCAGGATCGCATTAGCCCTTTTGCACACAGCATCTCACTGGGAGCTCATGTTCCGCTGATTATCCACCACAACCCCCAAATCTTTTTCAGAGTCTCTGCTTCCCAGGGTAGAGTCCCCCATCATGTAACGGCTGCTTTTTGGAGCAGCTATTCCTGGATCCCACAAGAGGAGAGGCAATTCTTGATTTACTCCTAAGTGGAGCACAGGATCTGGTCCAAGAGGTGAATATAGCTGAACCGCTTGGTAATAGTGACCATAACATAATAAAATTTAACATCCCGGAGGGGAGGGGGACACCAAAGCAGGCCACCACGGTAGCATTTAACTTCAGAGAGGGGAACAAATATGAGGAAGTTGCTTGCACAGAAATTAAAAGGTACAGTGCCAAAAGTGAAATCCCTGCAAGCTGCATGGAAACTTTTTAAAGACACCGTAATAGAGGCTCAATTTTAATGTATACCCCAAATTAAAAAACATAGTAAGAGAGCCAAAAAAGTGCCACCGTGGCTAACCAACAAAATAAAAGAAGCAATTAGAGGCAAAAAGGCATCCTTTAAAAAGTGGGAGTTAAATCCTATTGAGGAAAATAGAAAGGAGCATAAACTCTGGCAAATGAAGTGTAAAAATATAATTAGGAAGGCTGAAAAAGAATTTGAGGAACAGCTAGCCAAAGACACAACTTAACAGCAAAACAATTTTAACTACATCAGAAGCAGGAAGCTGCTAAACAAGCAGTGGGGCCACCAGATGATCGAGATGCTAAAGCAGCACTCAAGGAAGATAAGGCAATTGCAGAGAAACTAAATGAATTCTTTGCATCAGTCTTCATGGCTGAGGACGTGAGGGAGATTCCTGAACCTGAACCATTCTTTTTAGGTGACAAATCTGACAGATTGAGGAGTCATTAGAGGAGGTTTTGGAACAAATCGATAAATTAAACAGTAATAAGTCACCAGGACCAGAGGGGATCCACCCAAGAGTTCTGAAGGAACTCAAATGTGAAATTGCAGAACTACTAACTGTGGTATGTAACCGATCATTTAAATCCGCTTCTATACCAGATGAGTGGAGAATAGCTAATGTGACGCCAATTTTTAAAAAAGAGGTGATGCCGGCAATTACAAGCAAATTTAGGTTGAAACTATAGTAAAGAACCGAATTATCAGACACATCGATGAATACGATTTGTTGGGGGAAGAGTCAACATGGCTTTTGTGAAGGGAAATCACGCCTCACCAATCTACTAGAATTCTTTGAGGGGATCAACAAGCGTGTGGACAAGGGTGATCCAATGGATATAGTGTAATTAGATTTTCAGAAAGCCTTTGACAAGGTCCCTCACCAAAGGCTCTGAAGCAAAGTAAGTGGCCGTGGGATAAGAGGCAAGATCCTCCTGTTATCCAAATAACAAATATCACAGGATCTTTTTCAGGGGATAAGGCCACATTTATTGTGAATACAGAAATTTGGTCAATAGTATCAATAATGCAAATACCAATAAAACAGTATCAACACTGTAACAATATCAATATTGTGCCTTATCTAGTGATTACAAATACAGAGACTCTTGCTAATAAAGTATACTTCATTGACACATGTTTTAATTGGTACTTTCATTCACACTCAGACACACATACACAGACAGGGAGACAGACAAACACACACAGGGGTCTCACAGATGTTACAGTTACCAGCCTCTTGGTGCTCATGGTAGTCACTGGCCAGGTGACTGCAGCACGAGGGTGAGGAGCACGGTTCTGCCGATGCACACCGGTACTCCTGGATGGTTGGTGATGTAGACCCGAACCTCCAGCCTTCATCTTTCTGTCCCAATTTATAGGGAAAAGATCCCATGTAAGTCTATGGGTTTTGCTCTGTCATGCTGCATTTGCATTTGGTGTGATCCTTAATCACCCACATTGTTGCAAGCCTGATCAGATTTTGTTCTTTGAAGTGGGCTGACTCCAAAGTTATCAGGGTGGACTCCTCTTCGGCCAGTTGAGTGGTAAAAGTTATTATCTTCGCTCCTTTCGTCCTCCCTCAAACGTTTGAGGTGAGGCTGGTGTTTTCTTCATCATGTTTCCACATCCCTTACTCAGACCAATTGTTCAATCACTCGCCCTGTCTACACCCACCTCAATTGCTCAGCCATTCACACTCCAATCACTCAGTGCCAACGCCTCGCTGAAGAACTTACATGTCTTTTAAAGCAAACATTATTTCATTTTTGACTTAAGCACATATAAAATAGGATCTTTACAAATATTCTGAAAGTGGGTGAAATCAACAGATAAAATTGTCAGAGGAGTGGTTTTACAAATAATCTTAAAACAGATAGAATTGTTCAAAGTAAAGACAGACTGGAATTATTACTAAATAATATGATTTGGAACCATGTCAAACTGGAATGTAGGACTTACAGAGAATAGTTTAGACAAAAATCTGGGATCTCTTGTTCCAATGATATGCAGTAAATGAGTATTTTAAGAAGACTAAAGTGAACATTTCAAAGGGTAGAACAATAGGAGTCAGTTGAGGTTTTAGCTTTTGATTAAAGGTGCAGTGTGTCAGGCTGAAGTGCCCCTTGGTAGGAAGGGGTGGGGGTGTTTGTGGCTCTGTTCGTTTATGCATTTCATAAAAACAGGGCCAACACCCCTGGATCGGTAACTGGTTAAAAGACAGGAAACAAAGGGTCGGAATAAATGGTCAGTTTTCAGAATGGAGAAAGGTGGATTCTCCCAGGGGTCTGTGCTGGGACCAGCACTGTTCAACATACTCATAAATGATCAGGAAAAAGAGGTAAACAATGAGGTGGCAAAATTTGCAGAGGATACAAAACTACTCAAGATAGGTAAGTCCAAAGCAGACTGCGAAGAGTTACAAAGGGATCTCACAAAACTGGGTGAGTGGGCAACAAAATGGCAGATGAAATTCAATGTTGATAAATGCAAAGTAATGCACATTGGAAAACATAATCCCAGCTGTACATATGAAATGATGGGGTCTAAGTTAGCTCTTCCCGCTCAAGAAAGAGATCTTGGAAACACTGTGGATAGTTCTCTGAAAACATCCACTCAATGTGCAGTGGCAATCAAAAAAGCTAACTGAGTATTGGGAATCATTAGGAAAGGGATAGATAATAAGAGAGAAAATATCATATTGCCTCTTTATAAATCGTTGATATATCCACATCCTTAATATTGTGTGCAGATCTGGTCACCCCATCTCAAAAAAGATATATTGGAACTGGAAAAGGTACAGGAAAGGGCAACTAAAATGAATAGGGGGTATGGAAAATTTTCCATATGAGGAGAGATTAATAAGACTGGGGCTTTTCAGCTTGGAAAAGACACAAAGAAGGGAGGAGATGATAGAGGTCTATAAAATCATTACTGGTGTGGAGAAAGTAAATAAAGAAGTGTTATTTACTCCTTCTCATAACACTAGAACTAGGGGTCACCAAATGAAATGAATAGGCAGCAGGTTTAAAACGAACAAAAGGAAGTATTTCTTCACACAATGCACAGTCAACCTGTGGAACTCCTTGCCAGAGGATGTTGTGAAGGCCTAGACTATAACCAGGTTCAAAAAAGAACTAGATAAGTTCATAGATAGGTCCATTAATGGCTATTAGCCAGCTCTTTTAAAACGCTTGAACCTGCTGATTTAGACATCTGAAACTTTAGTAGCTGCTGTTTAACATCCTCCTGAGATACCAATGGAATGGAAAGAGTGTTATCACCATCATATGTTGAGACTGAATCATCTGCTTTTTCCCAAATAGAGAATAGAAATATTTATTGAACACTTCTGCCTTTTCTACATTACTATTGACTGTCTACTATTTCCATCCATTGTCAGGATTTTTTTTGTTTCTAATATACTTAGAAAAACTCCTTATTATCCTTAACTCAGCTGGCCATGGATTTCTCCATGTGTCCCTTTGAGTCCCTTATAATTTTTCCACAATACCTAGCTTCTGATTTATTTTCATTACTGTCAACTTTCCCTTTCTTCCATTTGTTATATGTTCCAAAGATTAAAGGCCCTAACCTTAGCTGGTGTAAATTGATGTATTTAAGACCCAGCTTGACAAAGCCCTGGCTGGGATGATTTAGTTGGGGTTGGTCCTGCTTTGAGCAGGGGGTTGGACTAGATACCTCCTGGGGTCCCTGCCAACCCTAATCTTCTAGGATTCTATACCAGCTGGGGCCCCATTGATTTCAGTGCAGTGTCACCTGTTTCTACCCGCTGGGGATCTGGCCCAAAATGTCTGCTATGCTAATGCTAAAACCAACTAACAGCTCTTTCCATCAGAAGAGAATCCTTTTCGGTCAGTCTGGTTTCCAGAACGGTGTCATTATTCACGCACTTTCCCTGAAAGAGCCGAAAGCACCGGCGCATCCCCATGTTACCAGTTCTCTCTCTTCCCCGCAGTCTTTAAGAAGGTCAATTCCATAGCGGATGATGTCAGCTCAGCCCAGACCTACTATGAGAAGAAGATCGTGTCTGTCCAGGAGAACCTCCAGGAACTCGGTGAGTGTTCTGGTCCCACGGAGAACGGGCCTCATGGTATCTCCTGGCCCCGGGCTCTGCGAACCCTCTGGCGGCAGAGTGACCCTGGGAGTTCAGAGATTTTGCATTGGCACTAGTTGGATGGGATGGTGAGTCTGCGGGGGGGTGATCAGCAGGGCCCAAGCATCATTTTTTCGGGCCCAGTACAAACATGTAACACGGGCCCCCTCCCACACACGTTCCACCCTCCCTCAGCCCAGACAGACAATCTCAGGAGCCATGAACATGGTAATGGGGGTTGCAGCCTGGGCCGGGCTCCCCAGGGCCTCCGGAACCTGATAAGGTGTACCCCTTTTCCCCCTGTGGGGGCCCTGGTGATCAGTGGTGCAAGCACCACATGGGAAGGGCAGTTCTGCGACTGGTCAGGAGTGGAAGCTGCTGTTTGCTCTTGGAGATGGAAGAGGGCTGCCTTAGGGAAGTCTCACCGAGCCTTCGGTGTGAGCGTCTGTCCTGGCCGGAGGAAGAACTAGGGGCAAGTCCGAGAAGTCTGTTGGGGAGGGGGGGGGGAGATCTGCATCTCTCCCACGATTTCCTTGTACGAGTTCCCCTAGGAAACGTGGGAAAGCTGGATAATAATAACACCCCTGCACACATTCTGTGGGTAGATGGCAAAGTGTGTTCCAAAGGTAGGTTAAGTATCACTATCCCTGTTTTACATGTGGGGGAAACTGAGGCCCGGAGTGGGTAGGTGACTTTTCCAAGGCCATGCAGGAAGTCAGTGTCGGAGCTGGGATTAGAACCCAGGCCATCCTGGTTCCCAGCTTCCCCCGCTGATTTTTAGTTAGCCCCCTTGTAGCGCAGCAGTACCCGTGTCCGACGAGCCATGATCCTAGAGCACAGGGAGGGAAGAACGTGGAAAGGGCCACGCAGACACCCTGGTCTAGTCCAAGGGGGAGTGTTTCCAATCTCTGCAGCTGACCCGGGTGATGCTGCTCAGCGCACGGCGTGACAGAGCCATCTCTCTCTCGTTCAGATCAGAAATCCTCGGGGAACTGCTCCTTCTGCCACGACACGGGGCAGCTGGGGCAGGAGATAAGCAAGTTGCAGGAGGAGCTGGAGGAGATCCAGAAGATGCTCTTGGTCCAGGAGATCCTGCTGGACCGGACCTCACAGAGCTACCAGCAGCTGTCATCCGCCAGCAGCAAGATCACCAGCGAGACGGACGGCTGCTCGTTCTCCATCCGGCAAGTCAACCAGACCTTGGGGCATTTCCTAGCCCAGGTGAGAGGCTGGCAGGCGGCCACCTCGGGGCTAGAGGACTCCCTGAAGGGGCTGCTGCAGGAACGGTACGACATCAAGGCGGCCGTGGAGCAGATGAACTTCACGGTGGGGCAGACCTCGGAGTGGATCCACGCCATCCAGCGGAAGACGGACGAGGAGACGCTGACGCTGCAGAAGATGGTGACCGAGTGGCAGAACTACACCCGGCTCTTCGGGAGCCTGAGGGCCACCTCCTCCAAGACCAGTGAGCTGGTCAAGAGCATCCAGGCCAGCCTCAGCGCGGCCTCGCAGAGGATCGGCCAGAACTCGGAAGGCATGCATGACCTGGTGCTGCAGGTGATGGGGCTGCAGCTGCAGCTGGACAACATCTCCTCCTTCCTGGACGACCAGGAGGAGAACATGCACGACCTGCAGTACCACGCCCGGTACGCCCAGAACCGGACCGCGGAGCGGTTCGAGACCCTGGAGGGGCGCATGACCTCCCACGAGATCGAGATCAGCACCATCTTCACCAACATCAACGCCACGGACAGCCACGTGCACAGCATGCTGAAGTACCTGGATGACGTGCGGCTCTCCTGCACCCTGGGCTTCCACTCCCACGCCGAGGAGCTGTACTACCTGAACAAGTCCGTCAGCCTCATGCTGGGCGCCACGGACCTGCTGCGGGAGCGGTTCAGCCTGCTCAGCGCCCGGCTGGACTTCGACATCCGGAACCTGTCCATGGTCATGGAGGAAATGAAAGCGGTGGACGTCAGGCACGGGGCGGTCCTGCGCAACGTCACCGTCTTGCGAGGTGAGTCACGCAGGGGGCGCGTCCTGTCCGGGGCTGGAACCTGAGCAGCCCAGCGCCGAAGGACCACGCCCGGGGGCAGAAGAAGTGGCAGGTTCGTGTGTGGCTGTGACCGAGGTGAATGTGGGCAGACACCAGGGAGCCTGGAGGGGAAACTGAGGCAGCAGACCGGTGACACAAAGAGGGCAGTGGGCTCTGGTCTGGGTCTGAACCAGAGCACTTTGGAGGCAGACACGGTTTTTTGGAAGTTTCCTGGGCCATCGGTTCAGCCGCAAATAGCTCAGGGCCAGAGTTTGGAAGGCGGCGAGTGATTTGTGGTGTCTGACCTGAGGCATTGGAGAGAGCCTGGCTCCCGGCGGCTGGGCTCAGCAATTCCAGCAAAGCTGGGCCCTTGGTGGTGTCTCCAGCCGGGCTCCCCACGGCCCCCGCTGGGCTCAGCGCTGCGCCAGGCTCTGCACCTCAGAGACGCCGGCTGAGCGGGAAACCGCGGCTCCCGCGTGAACCCACCTGTCACAAACGCACACGTCACAGCGCACCTCCCCGGAGCCCTCTGCCCCCACAACCACACACCGTGATACACACCCACGTCACAACGCGTCCCCCCACTCACACTCCAACGCCCCTTCCCCACCACACACATTCACACACACACTAACACACACACATCACAACACATCCCCCACTCACACCCCAACGCCCTTTCCCCACCACACACACACACAGTAACACACACATCCCCCACTCACACCCCAACGCCCCTCCCCCCCCCACTCACCCACACACCATAACACACACACGTCACAACGCATCCCACCACTCACACCCCCAACACCCCGTCCCCTCACACCTGCACACACTCACCCACACACCATAACATACGCACACATCACAATGAATCCACGCGCACACCCAACCCCCCTCTACCTCACACCCACATACACACACACATCCCAACAAACATCCAACACCCCCATGCCCACACCCACCCACATATCACAATGCACTCCCCACACAATCCTCCTTCCCCCCACACCCACACACATTCACAACACACACACCCAACCTCCCCTCCCCGCACAGCTCACACACACAACACACGTGTGCACACATTACAACACACACCCTGACCCCATCCCCCCACTCCCGCATACATCCCTCCACATATCATAATGCACACACAGTGCAACACACACACAGCCCCCCTCTCCTCCACAACACAAACACGCTCACATCACCACACACACACGCAGCCCTGCCCTCCCCCACATATCATCACACACACGTGCGTGCTGTGACTGGCACCCCATGGCCTCGCTCGGCAGACAGGCCGGGCGTTCAACGGGCGACCCTCACGACAGGGGGTTGCCACTGGTGGGGGCTGGGGCAGGCCGGCAGGGGGCAGCGTGGGGGTGGCCTGCGTGGGATCTGCCCCGGCTGAGCCTGTTCTGTGGCTACCCAGGGGCCTTCGCTCCCAGGGCACCTGCTCGAAACTCCCTTAGGGCAACACGGCCAGGTGCGCTGACAATCCCTGCCGAGGCCGGGGGGCGGGGGTCCCCGGGGCGTGCAGGAAGCTGGTGGAGCTCCCCACACTCCCTCCCCCACCGTCGCATTGAAGGGGTCACTTTGGCCTTCCTCGAGCCCTGCTCTTCGCCATTAGCTGCGGGGCACTGACCGTCTTGCCTGCCCTCCGGGCTGCCTCTGGAGCCGGGGAGCCGGGAGGGGCAAAGGATCAGCCTTCCGCAGTGGATGTGCAGAGGGCAGGGCAGAGCTGGCCACGCACCTGGCTCCGCGGAGCTCATGGTGCCACCACGAGGCTGGGCTGCAGGACCCAGCAAGTTTGCAGATGACACTAAGCTGGGGGGAGTGGTAGATACCCTGGAGGGTAGGGATAGGATACAGAGTGACCTAGACAAATTAGAGGACTGGGCCAAAAGAAATCTGATGAGGTTCAACAAGGACAAGTTCCTGCACTTAGGATGGAAGAATCCCATGCACAGCTACAGACTGGGGACCGATGAGCTAGGCAGCAGCTCTGCAGAAAAGGACCTGGGGGTACAGTGGATAAGAAGCTGGATATGAGTCAGCAGTGTGCCCTGGTTGCCAAGAAGGCTAATAGCATATTGGGCTGCATTAGTAGGAGTATTGGCAGCAGATCGCGGGAAGTGATTATTCCCCTCTATTCGGCATTGGTGAGGTCACATTTGGAATATTATGTCCAGTTTTGGGCCCCCCCCCCAAAAAAAAAGTTGTGGACAAGTTGGAGAGAGTACAGTGGAGGGCAACAAAAATGATGAGGGGGCTGGAGCACAAGACTTATGAGGAGAGGCTGAGGGAACTGGGCTTGTTTAGTCTGCAGAAGAGAAGAATGAGGGGGGATTTGATAGCAGCCTTTAACTACCTGAAAGGGGGTTCCAGGGAGGATGGAGCTAGGCTGTTCTCGGTGGTGGCAGATGACAGAACAAGGAGCAACGGTCTCAAGTTGCAGGGCGGGAGGTCTAGGTTGGACACTAGGAAAAAGTTTTTTACTAGGAGGGTGGTGAAGCACTGGAATGGGTTACCTAGGAGGGTGCGGGAATCTCCATCCTTAGAGGTTTTTAAGGCCCAGCTTGACAAAGCCCTGGCTGGGATGGTTTAGCTGAGGTTGGTCCTGCTTTGAGCAGGGGTTGGACTAGAAACCTCCTGAGGTCTCTGCCAACCCTCATCTGCTAGGATTCTATGACTCTCGCTCAGCCGTGGACCACCCAGCCCTTCCAGGCGTGGGGGCGTGCATGGGCTGACCTCAGCGGCATTGTTACAGGCTCGCCCGCTCCTCTACTGTCATTCCCGGGTTCCTCCTGGCTCACCCGGCTTCCTCTCTCTTTCTGTCCCCAGTTTTATTATGCCCCATGGGGTCACCGGATTGGTCCCGTCTCAGGCACCAGGGCCAGGCTGGGACATTCCCCACAGCCAGCCTGGCCCCCGCATGGACGTACAAGATTAAATCAGGGCTGATTCCCAGAAAGAGCTGATGGGAAGAGCTGCCACCCCCAGATTTTTTTCCTGCCACTGCAATCCCCAGGAACCAGGTGGCATTTTCCTGGATGCCACCCGCTGGCAGCTCACCTGGCAGCAAGCCACTTCCGTCCCTCCAGTCATTTCTGTTCTAGAGCCTTCGGCCTCCGCCTCCCTACTCCATTGACGGGACCGATCGGGGCTGGTGCCTTTAATTAAGGTAACTCGCGCTGGCCAAGAGCTGGCTCCCCCGTTAGTTGCCCACTCCCAGGACTAATTCGGCCCTGGGCCAGCTCAGCGATGCCTCCGTCCTGTCCTTCCCCTGGTGTCTGATTGAGGAGCCCGTGTCCCCTGCGTTTTCTAAAGACCGAGGGACTCACGCGGCAGGGGTGAGGCTTAGTAGCGTCAGGTGCTGCTGGGGTGACGTGCTTGTAAAGCGGGCGTTGGGTTAGTCCCTCTCGGGGCTGCCCTGCTTGCAGGATAATAGCCTACTACTGCTGCCTCCCCAGGGGAGTTACCCCAGCACCTCAGGCAGGGGAGGTCGGAGCTGCATGCCCTGGGTTCAAACCCCGCCGACGATTTACACCCGTCCTTGGCAGGCTGCTCGGAGCAGGGGCTGAAAATCAGCGTTAGCTCCCTTCTGCTGTGACCCATGCTGTGGGTCAGGGGGCAGTGGCGGGGGAACCCCTGGAGAGAGCAAATCTTTGGCTGGCTAACGTGTCTCTGGATTTCCCTACTGCGCCCACTGCAGCAGTGTCAGGGCCCGGCCCTTTGTGGGCAAGTGTTGCCCTAAGGGAGTTTCGAGCAGGTGCCCTGGGAACGAAGGCCCCTGGGTAGCCACAGAACAGCCTCAGCCGGGGCAGATTTCACCCGGGCTGCCCCCACGCTGCCCCCTGCCGGCCTGCCCCAGCCCCCACCGGCAGCAACCCCGGGGCATGCGGAGGGAGAAACGAGTCACGCCATTTGCATCCCCGGCCTTTCTGCCAAGACGGGCAAGGGGATGCCAGTCTGGGGGCGGGGGCTGTGCTGTGTGGGGCGGGTGGTTTGCGATCTGTGTGTGTTACGAGGTGGGGGGTGGGGGGGTGTAGAGGGGGGGTTACTTTGTGGTGTGTGGGTGCCAGCCCTGTTTTCAGTAGGGAGCAGGGAAGGCCGCGGTTTCCCTCGCAGCTGGCGGCTCGTCCGTGTGGCACCCAGGGCGGCAGCGGTAACCCCGACTGCCCTGGGCCGAGAGTGGCTGGAGACCTGACCTGGGGCCTGCTTTGCTGAAAGCGCTGCGCTTCCCCTTTCCCCCCCCCCCGCTGAAACTGGGCCCTTTAATGCGTCTCATGCCGGGCACCAAAGACAGCTCCTCACTTCTGAAATCTCAGCCCTGCGATTTTAGCGGCAGAATCGGGGGCCCGAGAACCCCCCGAAAGTCAGTGTCTGCAGCCCAAAACCTCCAGTTCAAGACAGGTCCTGGAGTCAGCCCCCCCACTTCAGGTCACCTGTCTGCTGCCTCAGTTTCCCCTTCTGCGTTCCCTGGTGAAAGCCCCCAGGCTCGAACGGTTCAAGGCACAACTTCTTCGGTTGTGGGCCCGTCTTGGCTGGTTCGGAGCTGGCTGGCGCACGGCAAACCGCCGCCGTCGACTGGCTGGGATCCAGGCGGCGTTCTGTCACTTACCATCTGTCAGTGCCATTTCCCTCTCCACAGAGCATTTGTAAAACGGAAGAGGGGCTGGTGGGGGGGACAGGGCTTAGCAGACAAGGAAAGCTCCCGGTCAGGGAATGGGGTATGCCAGCTACTGCCACATCTGACACTGGCAGAGGCCTGTCATCGGGGGTGACCTGAGACGTATTTTGCCATTGCTACGTCCTCAAATGTCAATTTCTTATTCAAACCCAGAGGGAATTCCCACGGGTGGGACTGGAGTCTTGCGGGAATCTTTACTGGGATGAAGCTCGATCTCCCCCAGTCTGGTGACCGTTCAAATACTTTCCTGGACGCGTTCCTTTTAAAACCCCTCCTTTGACCACGGCCCTGGGGACGCTGACACAGGCCACGTCTACACTGGGCAGCGCAGAGGCGATTCTCGCTTGCTGTCATGGCGCGAGAGCACTAAAAATAAAGTGTGGCCGCGCTGCGTGTCTGCCCGGCCAAGCGGCTGCGCTGCGTTTTCAGCGCTCTCGCTTGAGGAGAGCTGGTGTGGGGATGTCTCCTCACACTGGGAATTACACCTCAGCTGGAAGTGGAGTCGGGCCCTCAGGAACTGGGGACAAGGAACTGTCTTCGGTCCTCTGTCCTTGGAGCAGGATCTTGTGCCCTCTCTGGGCGCTGTGATCCATCCGCTCTCTGCCTGCCTACGAGGAACCATGGGCTAGGACTTCCCCAGGCCCTGGTCTCCTCTTCACCCACATCCAGAGCCTTTTCCCTTTCTCTGGGTCTTTGAGGCCTCTGCCTGTGACATAGGACGCCTGAGATCTGGTTTCCTCACGCGTGTCTTCTGACTTCCAACTAGATAACCCTGGGCCATGCACCTGTGTCCCTGTCACCGGAGGGCCTGGGGAACACCTGGCCACTAGAAACGGCCTGAGGCCCAGCAGCTCATTTCGCTACTTTATTGCTTATTAGAGACTGGAAATCCTTCGGGGGGGTGGGGTGGGCTGGTGGTGAGAGGCCTGGATCGGAAACCACGCCCTGTAAATTCATTGGCGGCTAAACCAGAAAGGAGCCGGTTTTCCCGGCTCGGAGTCTGGAGCCTGCTGATGGAACAGGGGTCGCTCTGTCTGCACTGCCGCATTTCCGTCCCGTTATAGATGGGACAGCAGTGCCGGGAGCAGGGTCCGCCCAGAATGGTCTGCTGGGGCCCCCAGCATTGCCGCCCTGTGGGACAGGGGTGGGCACGGGGAACGTGGAGGCTGAGGGCACGGTAGGTTTCCAGCAGACTGACTGGTGCTTTGGCGGCGGTAAAAGCAATTGGAAACAGCTGAGCTGCCAAGCCCTATTTTAAAAGCAGTCTTGGGGTGCTGGGGGTAAAGGGGGGGCGTTTCGTGTTTCCCGGGGCTGTGTAGCACAGGGAGGAGGGGCGGGCATTGATGCAGCTGGGCGTGATGCCCTGGGGACCAGGCCGGGGGAATCTCATCCGGGGCAGAGCCCAGGTGCAGACACACGTGAGCGTGGCGTGTTTGAGACCCAGAGCTGAACTCGGCAGCCAGGGCCTATTTCAGGTTCAGCCCAGCACTGCCGTGTCTTGCTCTGAATCCCCAGTGATGAGAGGGGGCTGACCCCCACACAGGGGGTGCTATAGATAACACTATCATCAATACCCCCAGCAACTACAGAGCCTCCCTGTCCCCTGCCCCTCTTCCTCCCCCATCCTCCCTGTAACGGACAAGTGCCTGGCCCAGTCTCCCAGCTCAAATCCTTCCCCAGCCTAGTCACTATTCCCCTAGCTGCCCGTGCACAGACTTCCAACTCCCCAATCCCAGCTGTCGCCTCTCCCCACCCCTCCCCACGGCGGGCCTGCCTCCCCCAGCGGCTACGCCAACCCCCGCTCTCCTACAGAGGCTGGTATTTGGGTGGCGAGCCTGTGTGCCTTTTGGAAAACGCTTTGGGAACCTGCGGCGTGAAAGTCAGGGCATAGGAACTACCTTAGCCACCGCTGAAATGCAGCCGCCTCTGGGGTGGAGCCCAGCGGCTGGTTGGCAGCACACAGCAACACCCTGCAGTAAGGACAGGAGACAACTGCAGGAGGGATTATGGAAAGGGAGAACATTGCCCACGCTGGAAGTTGGCCAGGACACCAGGGTGCTATAGCCATGAAAAGCACGGGGGAACCTCCTGTTTATATCCTATGTTAGCTAACCCCCCCCAGCAGCATCTTGCAGTCCAGAGATAGAGCATGTGTCTATTGCTTAGAGCTGATGGGAGAGCAGGGGCTGATCCCAGCCTCCCCAGAGAGCAGGAGTGACCCCGGCACAAATACACCAGCCCGCCTGGCTGTCGGCCTTGTCGCTTATGGAAAAAGTGAGCAATGCGAAGCAAGCCAGGGACCTGGCAGGGCCAGACAGTAGGTGCAGCTCCTCCCACGAAAGCCCTAGCCTGAGACAGTGCCTGGCTGTGTGTCCCTCTGCCGGCGGGGCCGCTTGAGTCAACACATGACGGCATCTCTAACGGGCAGGCAGGATAAACAGGAGGAGTGGCAGGAGGTGGGCACCTCGCGCTTTCCCTTGCTCCTGCTGGTGGAATTCTCAGCCGTAAGCACGTTGCACAGAGCCGCTGGCAAATGCCCTGCTGCTGCACCGGGCTCGCTGCCCCGCTCGCCAACTGCTTAACGCCATGGCCAGGGTGAACACAGCGATTTACTGGCCAGCACCGCCACGGGCGTAGCAACTGATCAGACAGCAGCCGAAAACCAGCCCGCATAGAATCCTAGAAGATAGGGACCTCAGGAGGTATCTAGTCCCACCCCTGCTCAAAGCAGGGCCAACCTCAGCTAAACCATCCCAGCCAGGACTTTGTCAAGCCGGGCCTTAAAAACCTCTAAGGATGGAGATTCCACCACCTCCCCAGGTAACCCATCCAGTGCTTCACCACCCTCCTTGGGAAAAAGCTTTTCCTAATATCCAACCTAGACCTCCCCCCCTGCAACTTGAGACCATTGCTCCTTGTTCTGTCATCTGCCACCACTGAGAACAGCCTAGCTCCATCCTCCCTGGAACCCCCTTTCAGGTAGTTGAAGGCTGCTATCAAATCCCCCCTCATTCTTCTCTTCTGCAGACTAAACAAGCCCAGTTCCCTCAGCCTCTCCTCATAAGTCCTGTGCTCCAGCCCCCTCATCATTTTTGTTGCCCTCCGCTGGACTCACTCCAACTTCTCCACATCCTTTTTGTAGTGGGGGGCCCAAAACTGGACACAATACTCCAGATGTGGCCTCCCCAGTGCCAAATAGAGGGGAATAATCACTTCCTGCAATCTGCTGGCAATGCTCCTACTAACGCAGCCCAATATGTTGATTCATATCCAGCTTCTTGTCCACTGTAGCCCCCAGGTCTTTTCTGGGGCCTCCATCTGCCCCAGTTTCCTGTCTCTGACCGCTGCCAAAGTCGGATGCTGCAGAGGGAAGTTTTAAAAAATCCCCATGATTGCACAGAATTGCTCGGTCCTGTTTTATCAGGAGCGGTCGATTTCACCCAGTTCCTCTCTGCTGCTCAGCCCTGAAGCACAAGGATTGAGATTTCTTGTCATGTTCATCCTTGCAAGGGCACGTGTCAGATGCTAAACATTCTTCCTTTTCAGAACTACCCTGTTTGCCTCAGTAATATCCGGAGTAATATCCACAGGTCGGTTCACTAAAGAAAAACAGAGAGCGCCGGGTTCAAATGCTGCTTGGTGGAAATTATTTGGCTGGGCTAATCCGACACCACATTTTCTCACCTCCCAGAACCACAGTGCAGCTTGATATTAATATTTATTATTGGTGCTAATGCAGCACCTACTGGAGCCAGGCCCCATTGTGCTGGGGGCTGTACAAATAGGGTGACCAAATGTTATCGGGACGGTCCGAATATTCGGGGCTGTGTTGTTTATGATAGATGCCTGTTACCACCCTCCCCCCCGCCCGTCCCAATTTTTCACACTTGCTGTCTGCTCACCCCCTATACAAACATAAAACTAAAAGACCCAGAGAACTCAGCATCTAAGACAAGCGATAACGAGAGGCTACACCAGACAGAGGGGGGAGCGCAAGATACCAGTCAGGTCATTATGAACGGTGGGAGAAGCAGTGGTCTTGGCCGCCCTGCTGCTTAGCCATTGGCGAGTGTTTTGCAAGCGTCAGGTGGCTTTTACAGTGTGGTTTGAAGGAGGACTGTGCAGTGGCCTTGTGTGTCATGACTGGTGAAGTGGCCCAGGACTGTGATAGCGGGGGGGGGGGGGGGGAGGGTGCTGAGGGTTGAGATGCGGGAGCATGGGCGGAGCTGGGCAGCTCCAGCGCTAGATGAGCAGTGACCGTGGTCCCCGAGGCATGCCGACCCGTTCCACCACAGCTGGGAAAACCAGTGATGGGAGAATTGCTCAGACACCAGCCCTTTCCTGGGAGCTGGTACGATGAAACCCGGCGATTCTGGCAGAGGGTCAAGCTGCTCTCCAAACCCTGGGGCAGGGGCAGGAAAGGCTCTTCCCTCCCTGGGCCCGTTGGCTGGGCGTCCCCCTCCTCTGTGGCCTCAAGCAGGGCTAGGGCTGGGAGGGCGTCTCCCACGTGATTGATGCCCCAGGACTGTGCGGGCAGGTGTCAGGGGCCTTTGGGCCTTCGTTGCCTTATTGCTCGACTGGCCTGGAGTGTCGGGGGGTCTCCATCTGCAGAGCGCAGTGCTATCCAGTGGCATGCCTCTGCAGGGCAGGAGGACCATTCAGGCTCCCATTGCCAGGACACCGTAACCAAGGCAGCACTGCTTAATGATGCTCTGCGCTTCCCACCTGTTCCTTTCCTGTTACCTGGATACTGTAACCAAGGTAACACTGGTTAAGGATGCTCTGCGCTCCCACCCGTTTCTTTCCTGTTACCTGGATACTGTAACCAAGGTAACACTGGTTAACGATGCTCTGCACTCCCTACCTGTTTTTTTCCTGTTACCTGGATACTGTAACCAAGGTAACACTGGTTAAGGATGCTCTGCACTCCCACCTGTTTCTTTCCTGTTACCTGGATACTGTAACCAAGGTAACACTGGTTAACGATGCTCTGCACTCCCCACCATTCCTTTCTTGTTACCTGGATACTGTAACCAAGGTAACACTAGTTAAGGATGCTCTGCACTCCCCACCGTTCCTTTCCTGTTACCTGGATACTGTAACCAAGGTAACACTAGTTAACGATGCTCTGCACTCCCCACCGTTCCTTTCCTGTTACCTGGATACTGTAACCAAGGTAACACTAGTTAAGGATGCTCTGCGCTCCCACCCGTTTCTTTCCTGTTACCTGGATACTGTAACCAAGGTAACATTGGTTAACGATGCTCTGCACTCCCTACCTGTTTTTTTCCTGTTACCTGGATCCTGTAACCAAGGTAATATAGGTTAATGATGCTCTGCACTCACCACCTGTTCCTTTCCCCCCAGGTGTGCCTGGCCTCCCTGGACCCAGAGGACTCAAAGGCGATGTGGGAGTGAAGGGGCCTGCAGGAAGCAAGGGGGAGAAGGGTGATACTGGGGGTCTGGGCTCTCCCGGCCCACAGGGATCCAGAGGACCTCCAGGCGTCCCAGGCCCTCAGGGCGAGAGGGGACCTATTGGCTTGAAAGGCTTGCCAGGATTTAAAGGCACAAAGGGCAGCTTTGGGCAAGCTGGCCTCAAAGGACAGACAGGCCTGAAAGGAGACGTGGGCCCTCAGGGGCCGGAGGGCGCTCCAGGACCAGTGGGGCCAGCGGGGCCACAAGGGAAGCCAGGGATCCCAGGGAAGCCAGGGTCGCCGGGCCAGATTGGGCCACCGGGTCTGAAGGGTGATCCCGGCGTGCAGGGGCCCCCAGGCTTACCGGGGCCTCCGCTGGGAGTCTAAGCCAGCCCGGCCTGCAGCCCTGCCCTATGGGATGATGGGACAGGGAGGGGGGGTCTCCACAGTGCAGCGCTGACCGAATGCACCAGCCCGCCGGAGGGGCAACCCAAGGACTGTCACCGGCATCCCCCTCACCCTGCGGGAGATGCAGCCGGCGAGCCCAGCAGGGAGCCCTCCCGGGACGTCCTGCCTGAGCAGAGCAGCTGGGATTCCCCGCCCGCTGGTAGGACATGGATCCAAGCTGTGCCCCCAGAGACAGCCGAGGGCAGCGCTGGCCTCCTGGAAAGGCCTGGACGGGAAAGCAGCGCTACCCACGTCCCGGCCTTCCCTTTCCAAGATCCTGTTTGCTGGTCGCTGTTTGACAGAGACACGCGGGTGTGTTTGAAAGGCGGAGAGCTAAACTGCAGCCGTTCACTCTGAGTGGGCAGGGGCCCGCGGCACAATCGCCTGCCATCTAGCTGTCCCCTCGCTGGCCGCTCGCAGTAGAGGGGTAAGGATTAAACAGGCCCTGAAATCCCTGCTCCCCCTGGAGTCAGCATGGAGGGATTTGAAGAGTGTTCTGGGGACAGGCGGTCAAGCCCACAGGCTCTGAAATCACAATGAAAACATCCAGCCCCTTCGCATCTCGAGACCCTCAGAAGGATGCTGACAAATGGCCGAGGGTTCAGAGAAGAGCCGTGCAAATGATTCAACAATTAGAGAACCGGCCCCCTATGGCTAGACACAGAGCTCAGTCTGCTTAGCGTAACACGGAGAAGGGGAAGGGGTGACGTGGTCAGTGTTTAACAACGGGCTCTTCAGTCTAGCAGAGAGAGGTCTAACGTGATCCCACGGTTGGGAGTTGAAACTCAGCCTGGAAATAGGGTGTCCATTGTTAAGGGTGACGGTAATTCACCATGGAGCTCTTTCCCACGGGCCGGGGGTGGCTTCTCCATCACTGACAAGTTTTAAGCCAAGAGGGGCTGTTTTTCTAAAAGATCTGCTGGGGATTGTTGCGGGGCAGGTCCCTGGGCAGGGTTATAGACAGGCCAGAGCAGACGGTCGCCGTGGTCGCTTCTGGCCTTGGTATCCAGGACAAGCGCCTTTGAGAGCGCCAGGGGCCCTGGGTGACCTGCCAAAAGCCACAGGCAGATCCAGTGGTCGGGGTGGAGTTCGAACCCTAGCCCCTGACTCCCAGGTCAGTGGCTGACCAACAGGAACACAGCCAACTCCGTGGCTTGTCTGAACCACCCAGCTCACGGCCCTGCCCCCCAGTCCAGGAGGAATCAGACTTAGATCGCACACGGTCAGGCAGAAACTGGATGGGAGGCAGTGAGGGGCTAGGAAAGGGTCTCACAATAGATCCGCAGCATAGCTGGGACCTGAATCCTGGTCTTCTGATTCCTGGGAGCGGGAGTCCCTGGCAGAGCGCTGCAGTACCGTGTACCCTGCGGTGGGAGCCGGAAAACCAGGGTTTCGCATGTATTGCCAGCCTGACTCAGCCCTGCCGTGGGTCCATCTAGCCCAGCGTCCTGTCTCAGACAGCCGCAGCAGCAGATTTTTCAGAGGAAGATCTCAGAACCCCGCCCCCACCAGTAGCTGATGAGGGAGACTCTGCCCCTCACATTGGGCTCATCCGGATCTCTAACAGTTAATTATAAGTCTGGATATTTTTGTTATCCATAGACAAACTCCCCACCCCCGTTGAATCGTGCTAAGCATCTGGCCTCGACACCCTGCTGTGGCAGTGAGTTCCACAGGCTAATTGTGCCTTGTGTGGAAAAATATTTCCTTTTATCAGCATTTGAAGTTGCCCTCTTCTCATTTTCTTTGCCCGTCCCCTTGTTTATATCTCATCGGCCAGATGCTCCCGACTGCCCTCCTCCAGATGAGTCATTATTGTACAGGCTTCAATCCGGTCTCTGGCAATGCCTCACTAAGGCATCATTTGAAGTGTCATGGAGTGGCGGGGTGAGCGTGGCCAAGTCCCTTCCACTGCTCCATGCCTCAGTTTCCCCCTGCTGCAAAATGGGAACAACGAAGATCCCCCCCAGCTTTGATCCGTGTGGCTGAAGAGTGCTGAGTGCTGCGGCTGTCCAGGCATGTTCGCAGGCGAGGTTTAGACAGAGCTGTGGAGGGAGACCTGCCGCTGGCCCAGCTCAGTCCCCGGCCGTTCCCAGTCAGGTGCTGCGGCAATCCAAGAGCCAAAAGGAAGAGGAAGCGTTTGGGGGAGACTGAGCTGGGGCTGTTTGAGGCAGGCTGGGAAGGGAAGGGTGCCAGGGGAGGTCTCGGGGCTGTCTAGGGAGCTGCGGGGGGAATTAGGGGAAAAAAGACTGGGGAGCGCTGCACCTCCTAGATCTGAGATCCTGACAGGCAAGCGGCCCCGGTGCTGCGCCAGGATGAAGGGCCCAGGGGCTGCCTCCGCTTGGACGCGGTGCCCACAGTTCAGGGCAGGCACAGAAACCACGCGCGCAAGGACTTCCCAGGCGCCGGTGGGAACCCAGCGCCCAGCCTCGCTGTCGGAGTGGGCCCTTTCCAGACCGGCTCCGGAGCAGCCACCGTGTTACGGCTCAGACCCTGCCTCTCCTGCGCCGAGCCCAGGCAGGCGCCGGCATCTACCTGCAAAGCCTTCCTCACTCCTCCAAACCCACCCAACAGAATGTCCTCCACCCGTCCCTTGAGAACAGGCCCAGAGCTTGGATCTGGAGACGGGGGAGCACGTACCGCCCCCAGATGGTGCCTCCCGCTGTGTTTTGGGGGACGTGTGGGGGCGGGTGTGACCTGGCGTGGGCCAGGTCCGTGCTACGTGGTGCTGCTGGTTTGCGTCCTCTTTCTCCTGCCCTTCTGACCCTGGTATCTACCTATGATATAATGGCACATGTATTCCTGGCTCAATAAAGGTCCGCCTGTACGGGGAGAGCCGGCGCCCTTGCTTTGTGCGCGGCATCGGGGCTGCGGCGGCACGGGCAGGCCGCCCGCCGTCCCTGCGTTTCCCGGCCCTGTGAGTTGTAGGTGAAGACACGAGTGGCCCAGGCGTGGCTGGAGCCCAGAGACACCCCACTCCTGGCGGGGAGATTTCGGCACCAGCCGGGCCGGCTGGCCGAAGAATGGGGCTGACCCACGGTGTAGGGAGCAGCTGGAGCAGAAGGGTGGCCCCCTCCCCCCCCCCATGAGGTCTCGGAGTGGGGGAGGGGAGAGCAAGGGAGCAAAAATAGGGGCTCAAGAGGAAATACCTCCTGCTGCCCCTAAATGAAGCCAGGGCCTATGGGTCGTGACCCAGAACTGGATTGCCAGGATGTGTCAAAGGGTCACGGGGAGGCCCAGAGGGGTGTGGGTGGGGGTCAGATCCTGCCCCTGGGGGGGCGGGCAGGAGACCTGGGTGGGTCGGGTCCTGCCCCGCAGCAGCTCCTGCGGCTCTGGCTGGCTGACACTGCCCCTCCTCCCCCGCGCACCAGGACATGATGCCGCTCACACACATTTGACCCAGCCCCCGATGTGGGTCCTTGCATGCAAACCCGGGCTGCAGAGGTCACAACACCCACGCCCAGCCAGCCCCGGGGGGCAGGATCCACAGGGGCTGTCGCTGTGGGATGCAGGGTGCATTGATTTAGTGCTTACCACGGTCCCGCCTCGCTCACCTATCGTGGCCATGACATGTCCGGTGCGCTGGATGCTTTTCGCACTCGCGCTCTTCCCGGGGGCGCCCCAGGCTGCGGAGGTTTACGCTGGGCTATCCTGCTGTGCCCGGGCGCGATCGTGGCCTTGAACTCCGTGGCAAGACGTGCAGCGCCCCAATGCAAGAGACCTGCTGCCTGCCGGACCAGGGGCCTGCACCCAGCGCCCAGCTCCCGCCAGGAGGGAGGCTTCACCCGCGCCGGGTCGCAGGGATCAGCTGCAGGGGCGGGAACGTCTCCAGGCGTTACAGGACTTTGCCCCCTGCGAGGGGAATCGCCCTTCAGAAACCTCTGTCCGACCCCCCTTCCCCCCGGCCGAGCGCTGGCCAGATCCGTTCCCTGGGAATGGCAGGCTCCAGCCGTGCCCGGGGGTATCAAGTGGAGATGGAGGGTACCTGGCCTGCCAGATGGGGACGAGGGTGGCGGGTGTGATGCTTCCAAGGGGGGTACCCGGCCCTGCCTCCTGCCCTGAGCATGAGGGAGCCGGTTTTGGGTCTGCTGGGGGCCAGCTTCCCGTCTCCACTGTATCCTGGCAACTCAGGCTCCCCCCCCCCCCCCAATCTACACAGGCATCCCACCTCCCCTCGTCTACGCACACCCCAACGCCTGAGCCCTCCGGGTGCGGCCCCCCCCCCCCCCCCCGGACGACTAGACACGGAATTCACGGCGCCGCCTGTCACGCTGTCTGGAGGGGCTGACGACTGGGCATGCCAACCTCCTGACGAGGACAAGGCAGCCTCCCCCAGACTGGGGGGACGGTCTAGCATTCGATTTCACCAGCCCAGGAACAAATGGGAGCTCCTGGAGCACTGTACCGGTCTGACCGTAGAGTCACAGACCGTCCCCTCGGGCTCTCTGGGCTAACTTGCCACCAGCCAAGCTGGGCTTAGTGATACTGACACGTGCTCACTTACACCCGAAACCACAAAGCTGTCAGGTTCTTCCAGTCCCAAGAGACCAGATGCAACCAGGTGACACCCTCCTCAGAGCCACACAGGTAGTGCATATAGTGTGGGGATGCGGCCCACACAACACAGAGACAGCTGCATACGCGGCCCACATGGTAAATAGGTTCAGAACCCTGCCCCGGATGAAATGGTACCTGAGATCTTCCACCAAAGACAGTGCCTGCAGCCAATCCTGTACTAAACTCACCCTTCATTAACTAGGGAAAGAAATGGGGTTAAAGCCAGCAAACAGATACACACCAATGAGTTACCGTCTGTGGTTGCTAAAGGTGACTGAGATGTTCTAATCTGTCTGGGCAAAACAGCTTTCAGGGTGGACCCAGGTTGCTATTGGGGATCTCTGCTTTAGTTCAGCGTCTCCGGCCCCTTGAGCGTTCATACAAAGAGATGATCGGTTTTCCTTTTGATATCGTCTTCCCTCAGAAATCATAGAATCATAAAATCATAGAGTTGGAAGGGAGCTCAGGAGGTATCTAGTCCAACCCCCTGCTCAGAGCAGGACTAACCTCAGCTATATCATCCCAGCCAGGGCTTTGTCAAGACGCAGCTTAAAAATCTCTAAGGATGGAGATTCCACCACCTCCCCAGGTAACCCATTCCAGTGCTTCACCACCCTCCTAGGGAAAAACTTTTTCCTAATGTCCAACCTAGACCTTCCCCCCCCCTGCAACTTGAGACCGTTGCTCCTTGTTCTGTCATCTGCCACCACCGAGAACAGCCTAGCCCCATCCTCCCTGGAACCCCCTTTCAGGTAGTTAAAGGCTGCTATCAAATCCCCCCTCACTCTTCTCTTTTGCAGACTAAACAAGCCCAGTTCCCTCAGCCTCTCCTCATAAGTCCTGTGCTCCAGCCCCCTCATCATTTTTGTTGCCCTCCGCTGGACTCTCTCCAACTTCTCCACATCCTTTTTGTAGTGGGGGGCCCAAAACTGGACACAATACTCCAAATGTGACTTCATCAGTGCCGAATAGAGGGGAATAATCACTTCCCGTGACCTGCTGGCGATGCCCCTCCTAATGCAGCCCAATATGCCATTAGCCTTCTTGGCAACCAGGGCACACTGCTGACTCATATCCAGCTTTTTATCCACTGTAACCCCCAGGTCCTTTTCTGCAGAACTGCTGCCTAGCCCGTCGGTCCCCAGTCTATAGCTGTGCATGGGATTCTTCCATCCTAAGTGCAGGACTCTACACTTTTCTTTGTTGAACCTCATCAGATTTATTTTGGCCCAATCCTCCAGTTTGTTTAGGTCCTTCTGTATCCTATCCCTACCTTCCAGGGTATCTACCACTCCCCCTAGCTTAGTGTCGTCCGCAAACTTGCTGAGGGTGCAATCTACCCCATCCTCCAGATCATTAATGAAGATGTTGAACAAAACTGGCCCCAGGACTGACCCCTGGGGAACTCTGCTTGTGACCGGCTGCCAGCTAGACATGGAGCCATTGATCACTACTCGTTGAGCCCTATGCTCTAGCCAGTTCTCTATCCATTTTATAGTCCATTCATCCAACCCATACTTCTTTAACTTGCTGATAAGAATATTGTGAGAGACAGTATCAAAAGCTTTGCTAAAGTCAAGGTATATCACATCCACCGCTTTCCCTACATCCACAGAGCCAGTCACCTCTTCATAGAAGCAATCAGGTTGGTCAGGCATGACTTGCCCTTGGTGAATCCGTGTTGAAATCACTCGGATAGCAACAGCTCCCCCACAGGTCCCGACTTCAAGGGCAGGCGGGGCGGGGGGGGGAAGGCGGGGGTGCACTTAACAAAGTCTTTGATCCTTGACCGTGCCCAATGGCTCCTCTGTGTTTAATGAGCAGGATTTAGCACCATCTGGTTAGAGACCCTCCTTTGCATTGCTCAGGGCGTTCCCCCAGTTTGACGAGTTGCATGCTCACTGACAATGCAGATCCTGCTGTCACTTCACACCTTACAAAGCACTGAACACCCTCTTCGCACCAGACCATCTAATCTCTCCTGTGGGGATGCTAACACACAGGTCAGCAGGACTGCTCTCCAGCCGTGCATCTGTAAGTGTTCAGAGAGACCTGGCCTGGCCACCTGGTCTGCCAGTGTCACACCGCTATCTCCAAAGGAACTGCATCCCCCCATCACACCCCAGGATCACTGCTCCGCTTAACTGACAGCTCTTAGCTCCGGCTGCACCCTTCACAGGGAACGCCCTGTGCAGTTATTGAAACCAGCCCTCGCCCCATGTGAACGGACGCCCCGGATTTACATAGTGACATTATACTACTGAATAATAACAAGGTAGCAGGGGGCCAGGGAGAGTCTCCCGTCAGAGAGCCTGAAATAGCATGCTTGTTTCAAGAGAAGCCAGGTAGGAGAGGGGCTGATAGAAGGCTATGGACTAATGGGTGCTAATAAAGAAGGTAAATTGGGAGCTCCTTGTATCGTGCGCAGTGTTAAATAGAAGAAGGGGACATCTGCCTGAAAGAAACTTGTTTATCATCTTCTGGTGACTAGCCCCAACTCACAGACCTTTTCAGCTCGGAAAAGAGACAGCTAAGGCGGGGGACATGACAGAGGTCTGTAAAACCATGACTGGTGTGGAGAAAGTAAATAAGGAAGTGTTATTGACTCCTTCTTATCACGCAAAAACTAGAAGTCCCTCAAATGAAATGAATAGGCAGCAGGGTTTAAAACAGACAAAAGGAAGTATTTCTTCACACAACGCACAGTCAACCTGTGGAACTCCTTGCCAGAGGATGTTGTGAAGGCCAAGACTATAACAGGGTTCAAAAAAGAGCTAGATCAGTTCATGGAGGACAGGTCCATCAATAGCTATTAGCCAGGATAGGCAGGGATTGCCGTTTGCCAGAGGCTGGGAATGGCCGATGGGATGATGATCTGTTCTGTTCATTCCCTCTGAAGCACCTAGCATTGGACGTTGTCGGAAGACAGGAGACTGGGCTAGACGGACCATTGGTCTGCCCCAGTCTGGCCATTCTTATGTCCTAAAGACCACAGTTTAATATGGATACATAACTCCTTACATGTTATCCATACCGACAATTCGCAGGGAGTATGATGATCACTGTGATGCAGGCTTTCTGTAGAGACCTGACTTGACACCCAGGGGATCACTGTAAACCCCTGTCCCGCCCCATGCCCTATTACTGGTGGGCATCAAGGGGTCCCAGTGGGGCCTCAGGGCATTGGGGATCTTGCCTTCCCCATAGCAGCACCAAGTGGGGGTCTCTAGGGGAATGCCCCTGTTAGTCTAACACCAGGTGGGGGGCTGACACGCAGATTGGGGGAGCGTCTCCCACATCATCAGATCTCCCAGGGGGCAGCTGTTCTCCGTTCCGTTGTCTTCTCTGCCGAGCCTAGTGGCCTCCGCATAGGCCTGAGTGCCAGGAGCGCCTCGGTTCCACCCCTGAGTTTCAGGGCGGCCTCGGCAAGTGATTCCACCCCCCTGTGCCTGGCCAGGCCGGGAGAGCAAACCGCAGCCTGTGGGTGCCCTGAGGTGCAGGAGGGTTGTTGGAGCAGCCGCGGAGCTCCAGGGATGGAGCAGAACGGGTGTAAGGACCGAGGAGCTGGGGGGGGGAGGCGGTGGGCTCAGCCGTGGGGTAGTGGGGGGCTGTGGGTCAGGACCAAAGCGGTGGGGGGAGGGGAGGGCTCAGTGGTGGGGTAGGGTGGGGGAATTGTGGGTCAGGACTGAGGAGGTCGGGGGGGGGGGGAGGCTCAGCCGTGGGGTAGCACGCGGGGCGGTGGGTCAGGCGCGAGGAGCATGGACAGACCTTTCAGGCTGACAGATGCCACCGCGGGGCTGAGGCAAAGCGCAATTCTTCTGGCACGTCTGAGCAAAAGCCAGGCAGCTGCCGTCACACACAGGGCCGAGGACGTGAGCCCTTCCCCCTCCAGAAAAAACTGGCCTCAGCTCCATTTCTGCATGGCCTGGCAGCGCCAGCGTTTGAGGTGGAAATCGAACATGGAGCCAGCTCCTCAACTGGACCCAGGGCCTCTGGGTGGCCCAGAGAAGATCTGCTTTGCTTTGGCTGAGTTGTGAGGGTTTAAAACACCGATTTCTCAGCACAGCACAGCTTTCTTACCCTTCCTAGGGTTTGCGTTATCACAGCACCTGCCGCCCCAGTCGTGCCCTGGGACCCACTGCGCCAAACACGGACCAAAGGGATGGTCTCTGCCGCAAAGACTGACAAGGTAAATTTCCCCCACAGCCAATTCGCACAGCACACGCAGGTGCCCTGTGTGTCCTTATCTGCACCTGCAGGGACCCAGCGCTCTTGCCGTGCAGCGTTTGAACGTGTCTGATCTACGGCACAGCGCTGCAATGCCCCTGATTCGTCCCCAGTATGTCCCTGCCTCATCCGCTGGGCACCGCTCACCCGCTGCACTGACCAAGGCAGGCGCCTGGAGACAAAATAGAATCAATCAGCGAATCCTAGAAGATGAGGGTTGGCAGGGACCTCAGGAGGTATCTCGTCCCACCCCTGCTCACAGCAGGACCAACCCCAACTAAACCATCCCAGCCAGGGCTGTGTCACACCGGGCCTTAAAAACCTCTAAGGATGGAGATTCCACCACCTCCCTAGGTAACCCATTGCAGTGCTTCACCACCTGCCTAGGGGAAAAGTTTTTCCTAATATCCAACCTAGACCTCCCCCACTGCAACGTGAGACAGTTGCTCCTTCGCACGGCCCTCCCCATGGTCTGCATTTTAGTCACGGTCAACCAGCCAGAGCAGCAGCAGCCATGTCGCCAGGCCTTGCATCTCTGTGGGTATTCAACAAACACAGTGATCTGGACCCAGCTGTGCCCCTGACATTTCTTCAGCCAGTTTAGGTGCACCCTCTGCCCAGCAGCAGAGCAGCACCTCCCACTCTGTGCTGTATTTGCCTTCACAACACCGCTGGGAGGCAGGGCAGGGCTGTTATCCCCATCCTCCCTGGAACCCCCTTCTGGTAGTTAAAGGCTGCTATCAAATCCCCCCTCATTCTTCTCTGCTGCAGACTAAACACACCCAGTTCCCTCAGCCTCTCCTCATAAGTCTTGTGCTCCAGCCCCCTAATTTTCGCTGGACTCTCTCCAACTTCTCCACATCCTTTTTGTAGTCGGGGGCCCAAAACTGGACACAATACTCCAGATGTGGCCTCACCAGTGCCAAATAGAGGGGAATAATCACTTCCCGCGATCTGCTGGCAATGCTCCTACTAACGCAGCCCAATATGCTATTAGCCTTCTTGGCAACCAGGGCACACTGCTGACTCCTGTCCAGCTTCTTGTCCACTGTAACCCCCAGCTCCTATAGCACGTGACTATGAAATTAAAGCTTGTCTCATAAGACACACACGAGGGGCAGAGTTAAGGGCATGTGGGCAGTCTGGACTTTGGCACTGGTGGGCTTCTGGGTGCTCGACTGTGCGACCTTTGTGTTCTTTTACCGTGTTCTTTTTCCGATGGAAACACTTACCCCGAGCCTGAGTCCTCATCCCCCTTCTGCATACAGCGTGCACGAGTGCAACTGCACCAATTTCACTGGTGTCACTCTTGATTACGTGTGTGTGTGTATGTGTGCACGCACGCCCTGCACGGGGAGAAAGAAAGCCATTAACTGACCGTTCTGATTGCTCGTTTGCTATCAACACAATCAGTGAACACCACGGAAATTACCCGTTCAGGCAACGTTACACTCCACACTGGCCCGCGCCCGCCCAGCTACTCAGCAGCACACATCACAGTACTTTCGGCTCCACAGCAAATGCCTCCCATGATGCACACAGCCGTTCCCTCACACCTGCCCTCAAAGAGACCCGCTGGATTCAAGGCCCTGCCTCTGTTCTGAGCTGCTCCCTTCAGAGGACTCAGCACAAGCATGTTTGGTGGCTCGAGGCCAGTTCTGCACCTCGAAGGCTGCCAGGCCGGGTCCCCGGTGTACTTTAGAGCAGCCCCCAGGCTGCTGTAACGACTTTAGTGTCCTAGTGTTGATGGCCAGAAGGGCCCCCAGCTCATCTGCCTGACCTCCACCCACCCCACCCAGCCCCCACACACTGAACCCAGCTTCGAATGGCTGTCCGTGGGCCACTCCGCCAACCCTGATGGCTGGGGTGCTGAGTTCAGCCCTTTCCGTCTCCCAGCATGTCCCATACCAAGGGGCTGCAAGTTGTGGGGGAGAGGGCAGGTAGGGCCTGGAACCGGGGTCTTTGGGACTGATCCTGCTCTTGGGCTCACTCAGCGGCATCGTGCCCAGTTTGCACCGGCAGAGGTGAGAGAAGACCCAGGCCGGGTGTCGACACGTCTGCCTCTCCAGCTCGACGTGCTGCGTGCACCGCATTGCAGCGTGACTGGCTCGGCGCTCGCCTCAACGCGGCCAAAAAACCAGCCGGGGAACTCAGTCGAGCAAACAGAGCCCCCGGGGGCCTTTTTGCATTGTATCCCTCCGCCCCCACTCCCATGCCAGCTGTCCCGGCGCCAGCTGCTAAGTGAGAGACAGTCAGAGGTCGGGCGGAGTCAGTTTTCATTGCTGGAGCCACCAGTTTGATCGTCCTGTCCGATAACAGGCTGCGGGGTCTCTCCATGGCCTGGGAATCTCTGCCGTGGCGGCTTGGCACAGGAACGGAAGAGGGGCCGGAAGAGTCCCTCGGGGAACAGCCTTTGTAGCTTCTGCGACATTTGGTTCTGTTTACGCCAGGGCAGGCAGCTGACGTCGGTGGCTTTGCAGTGGATGAAAGGGAAAAGCGAGTGGCGTGACCACTAGCCGCATGGATTAGGGGGAGCCGGAGCCGGAGCCAGATGGGGAGAGTAAATGCCAGGACGGCCGCAGGGATACGATTACGGGGGGGCGCCCCTCTCCGGCTACAGGCACAAATCCCACAGCTGCTAGGGCCAGGAAGAAAAGTCCCTGCGGGCTGTGTAATCAGCCAGGGGAGTGGATCTCCAGTGCAGGCGGAACCCCGCTGTATGTGGGCCCTTGGCCTGGTCCCTGGTGCTTGGGGGTCCCTGTGTCCCTGCTTATTTCTAGTCGGAATAGAGACCTCCAGCTTTTCAGTTCTTGGTGGTTAGTTGTTCCGTGAAGCCCGTATAAAGGGCTCGGTGCCGCGCCAGTTGGACTGGGCCAGGGGCGGGAGGCGGATCTGGAGGGCCAGCGCAGAAACGTTTCCAGGAGTTACCTGGAGAAAAGAGAAGAGACTCCTTGAAAAGGGGCTTGTGTCTTATGCACATGGCATAGGAATGGTCAGCCTGGAGCAGACCATGGGGTTCAAATGGGTCCAGTGGAGCTGGCCCTGGGACAAGAAAGGGTCTTTTCTTTTCTTTTCTTTCATTTTCTTTTCTTTTGTTGTGGGGCCCCAGCGTTCTCCATTCAGGAGTCCGGGGCCCGTTGAATGCTTTGTCAATTTCCTTGACAGCCGCACCGAAACAGGGGAAAATGTTACGGGCCTTATTTCAGAGAAGCTGAACCCAGATGGTTTAGATATGGCTGATTGTGGGGCACAAACCTGCGACAATGGAGATAACGTGGCTGCAGCATACAAAGGTGTTCAGAATCAAATTCAGCCAGTAAATCAACACCCATGCTTCGTCCCAGGCTCCTGGAGAAACAACAATTGCAACAGCTTCTCCAGCAAGATTTCAACCCTGTCTTAGCCACAATATTAACACAATTGGACAACAGGATGCACAGGTACAATGGAGATGGAGAAAGTTTTGCTGTTTTGACCAGCAAGAAACTGAAAAATCTCAGCAACAAAACCCGAAAGAGACACACGGGAAACTTAGCAAGCAGTTGCCTGAGGATATAAACTCCGAGAGCTTTGAGAATGAGATTCAGCTGTTCACCAGTTTTTGCAAGTGAATCTTGGCTTTGGAAATGAAAGTGCCCATTGAGCTCATTAGCAACATTCACAAAAGGTCGTTAGCTGCGAGTTTCCCTGACGCAGAACCAGAACTGCATCGGTCTTTGCTGTGTCTTCCTGTAACCGTGGCTGCTTTTGTCAAGAAAAAATGAATCAAGACCCATCCGAGAGCATCGCCAGGCCAGGAAAGGTTAAGCAATCAGCCGGTTATTGCTACAGAAAACTCGCAAGCAAAGCAGACAGACTGGGACGAGCTAATTAATGAGATTGCTTCCGGCCCTGGCACTGCCAAGGGCTCATCGACGCAGTAGCCTGTCTCCAGGAGAGGCCGAAGCCAGCTGCTTCCGAGGAAGGTGCAAGAAACTCCAGTCTAGACACTTCTGAAATAACCCGCCCCGTGGCGGAGCTTCTCCCTAGCCCCTGGCACTTGGCTTATGAGCTGCCGTGTGCCCCCACTGCAGAGCGAAGACCTCCCTTGTGACCAGCCAGAACCGGCGCCAGCAGGCGCTGGGAGCTGAGTCCACTTCGGCCCAGCCAGCGCTGTAGATCCAGGCAGGCTAGGGGTGGACGAGACCCAGGCGATCACATCTGACTGCCGGGAGCTGAGGCGGGATTCTTCCCTGCTGGGCACACTGCGGGGGGGGCAGAGCAGAGCAGCCTGGCGAGGGTATGAACCACTACAGCGCCCAGCGGAAGGAGCCCAGCCTTATGTGCTGTATTTTAGAGAGCCTGGGTTCAATCCGTAGGGCTGATGAATTACTCCACCGAAGCAGGACTCAGGAAACCTTCTCTGCCTGAACCTCACTTCAGCAAGGCAGCTAAGCAGGCAGTGATCGCTTCTCCCCCCCCCCCCCCCCCCCCGTAGATTTGAACTGGGGAATGGCAGGGTGAAAGCACCCCCCCCCCCCCCCCGAGGTCACACAGCCCCTGGACAGCCGGTCCCTCCAGGAGAAGGGGTTTGCCTGGGAGTCAAGGCTCCGGTGTCTGCCATGTCCTGCCCGATTCCAGACCAGCCTACGGCGCCGTAGCTGGGTGGGCAGATTTTGCCCCCCTTGGACCGAGACGTCTTTAATAAAGTCCAGCCGGCAGAGCCCCCGCGTCCCGCAGCAGAAAGCCTGCTGGGGCGCCAGCGACCGCGACTTCCTGGCGTGAAGCTGCTGCTCGATGCCGGGAGAGCCAGAGGGAAGAGGCCGCTCCGGGCGGGGGAATGCCGCCCGTCCCAGCGGCCCCCTCTCCGGAGAGCTGCGCAGGGTGCACGACACCGTGCCCCCCATCCTCCCCCCCACTTCTTGTGTAGCTTTCCCTTCATTGCTCTGGCTGCTGGCAATGGGGGGGGGGTGCTGGTGTAGACGGGGCTCCGCCACCACCCTGTCACCTAAGAGGTGTGGCCTAGAGGATAGAGCCCCAGACATATGGGTTTCTAATCCTGGCTTGGTCATTGGCCTGCTCAGTGACCTCAGGCAAGTCACATCACTGCTCTCTGCCTCAGTTTCCCCATTTGTAAAGTGGGGATAATGAAACTGAACTTCAAGAGCTACCGAGCAGCCTCGAGCCCGGCTCCGCGCAGGGGTTAAAATCCCAGCTGGCCGTCTCAGGTCAGGCTCCGTCCTCGCACAGAAATACCAGGGCAGACAGGACTGCAGGTGGGCGGGGGTTGTTTTCCTCGCTCTGCAAGGGGAACAGATGGTGCCTGCTGGCAGCTCTCCCGCCCCGCTCTGCCTCCAAGCCGAGTCCACTCCCTGTACCAGCTTTCCCTGGCACGGGAACCGGGGCTACAGCCACCGCTGCCAAGAGACACACACACAGCTCCGGGGAAAAGCTGCAGCATGGCAGAGGAGCTGGCTTAGTCCAAGCGGCTGGCAGTGCCGCTCCCTGCGCCCGACCCACTTAGCAAAATGTATGGGCTTGTTTCACCAGCTTCCTGGAGGCTTTGGGGGCCTGGCGGCAGCCATTCATGCTCTGTTTTTTGAGAGGAAGAAGGAAGAGGAGCATAAGGAGCACAGGGCTGTCCAGCAACCAAAGCAGGGCAGTGGACGCCAGGACACCCAGGCTCCATTCCTAGCTCTGGGAGGGAGAGTTGTCTGGGGGGTCAAACCCCAGGCTGAGAGTCAGATCTCCGGGGTATCAAAGCAAGAGGCAGGACGCCCGGGTTCCATTCCTGGCTCTGCCACAGACTCCCTGCATAACCTTGACCAAGTCACTTCCCCTCTTTTTGCCTCAGTTTCCCCATCTGTAAAAAGGGGGGAAAACGATGCTCACCGCTGAGAGACATTGCGGGGCTTATGATTGCAAAGTGCTTAACAAAGCCGTGTAAGTGCAAAGCCTTGGTCTGATCCTGCATGACAGCTCTGCTCTGTGCAGGTATTATCACGCACGTTTGTCCATTTATGCTCATGTAGTTTTACACCTGTCTATCCTAGGCCAGGCTGGGAGCATTTCCCCATTATAAGACCCTGTTTTCGGATGCTTATAACTTGTTAGACTTGAACCATTTGGGCTGAAAGTTTCCGTGCTGGGGGTCTGCCTCGGGCTGAATTATTCTGCAAAATTTCAGAGATTTGGACACAATAATATGTGAGCGTGTAATTAAAGACTGGATCACACTATATACACACAAGGGGGCTGAATTAAGGCTACATGGGCATCCTTAATTCTGGCATGCCCTAACTTTAGAGTGCTTGGCTTTGCAACCTTAATAAATGTCCTTTGAACATAGTTTTATTGCATGTGCAAGAATACACAGAATGGGAACTCTGCTGCCGAGCTGAGGGTATTAGGCTGAGATCTGAATTCAATTCCCACCTCTCCCATAGACTTTGTGGGGGGCTTCCCATCTCTGTTCGGATTGTAAGCTCTCTGGGGCAGGGACTGTCTCTCACTCTGTGGCTGTGCAGTGCCTAGCACAAGGGGATCCTGATCTCATTTGGGGCCTGGAGTCATTTCTATGAACTTTGACTGATTTCCTCTGGTTTTGATGGGGCGGGTCACCCCACGCCCCCTTTGCGGGGGTTTCATCCCGGCTCTGAGCCCCGTTGCCGGATCATTGCAGCTGCTCACCTTGCGAAGGCCTCGCTAAGAGACGAACAAACAAGACGCAGAAACAGCGCCTGGTGCTGAGCTGTGAGATTCCAGGAGGCCTTGGAGAGAGACAGCAAAGGCCGCGCTCTGGCTGCACCTGTGAAAACAGGCGGGCAGGGACTCGCTCTGGGAAAAAGCAGCAGGGTGCATCGGAAAAGCGACAGAGCTCCTGGCTGACAGCGCCATCCTCTCGCTCCTGCCTGGTCTACGCAGGGCTCCCTGCTTTCTGGTGCCAGCGCTTTGGCGTGGCCAGGCCAGGCTGCCGTATTTGCAGAGCAGAGCCAGTTTGGAAAGGGCAAGCAGCGGCCGGACGGTCAGGGCAAACGCCGGAGGAGATCCCTCTGCGAAGCCACTTGCGGACGGGTCCCCAGTCTGATGGGCTGGGGTGGCCGGCTGCTTGTAACTCACGGTGAGGGGGTGGTACAGAATCTTCTCTGTGCTGGTCCACAGGGCTCTGAGTCTGCCACCGTCCCCGGCCCAGGAGCTTTAGCTTCAACAATAGCAGTTTTGGTTCTGGAGATCCCGTCCCCAGCATGCCAGCCAAGCAAGGCGGCCGTCACACACGTGACCCGCCCCGGCCTGGGGAAACGCCAGCCTGGTTTTCCAACGCTGCATGGGCACGGCCCTGGAGATGGCTCCTCGGGGTATCCCCAGCCAAAGGGCTGTGGGAAGGCATCTCCCATCTCCCTGGGGAAGGGGCTCAAAGATCAGCAGGCCAGGCAGTGCCTCGGGGAAGCCTGGGAGGGGAACAGGGGGCTGGAGCGCGGAAGGAAGGAGACGGGTGGACGAGGAGGGAAAGGCCGGAGTTCAGAGATGAACATGGAGGAAGAAGGGGCAAGATCTGGCCAGGGCAAGAGAGAGACGGGAGCCAGAAACGGCTCAATCTCAACCCACAAGCCCTGCTAGCCCATCTTGGGGTCCGCCCCACCCTCAGCTCCGCCGACGCCCCTCGATCTGACCCGCAGCCTCCCGCTGCCGATCCAGCCCTGGGACCGTTTCTGCCATCGCACCCGCAGCAGCCGTGGCTCTCCTGTCCCCGCCGCTCCCAAGCGTCCCCTAGGCTGCAAAACGCTCCGTCCCCCCCGGCACCCTCTGCCGCGCCGTCCCTGCAAACAACAGCACGGAGGAGGCAGAAGGGTCCTGTCCCCGGGTCCTCCTCCTTGCCTCTGCCCGGCAGAAACCAGGGCAAACCTCGGCTCACGGGGAGCGGGCGCAAGGGAGGTTACGACCCCCACAAACCTCCTTCCGGCCTGGGGGTCGGCTCGCCAACAGCCAGGGAGCAAAAGAGAAAATCCCGCCTGCCCCCCACGCCCCTCTGGCCTGGCAGGTGTTGGGAAATAAGCCCAGCCTCCAGATCTCGCTTTCCCAAGCACGTTCAAGCTCCAGGAAGCTGGACCAGGCTGACGTGTGTGTGCTGGGGGTGGGCTCAGGGAGTGGGCGATGGAGCAGAGGGAGAAGGGGCTGCAGGATTAGGCGACCTGCCAAGGTAAACTCCGCCAGCTGTTTGGATTGAGATGGCGCTGGTCCAGGTGGGGGGGGATCCAGTTTTCTTTGCCGGGCTCTTGCAGGGAGATGGCTGCTCCGGTGGGGACATTCTGTTTGTTCAGAAAACGCCAAGGACGGGGAGGTAGTTAAAGGAAAGTGGCATCGCTGGTGGATTTTTGCAGCTGATCAGGTTATCGGCGAGTCACCAGGGCTGGCTGTTGGCCCTCTGTCCAGCCCGGGACTTGTGTCACCCCCATCACCACACATCGGGGCTCATGTCCCCTGCTGCTAACTCCAGGTACGTCCACAGCGCTCGAGTGACTGCCTGGTTTATTCATAGATTTCCACCGCTGCGATCATCTAGTCTGACCTGCTGTGTGACACCGGCCATCGGACTTCCCCGAAATACTTCCTGTTTGAACTATAGCATGTTTTTTAGAACAGCCAATCCTGAGTGTGTGGTCTGTGTCCTTCCTCACATAACTGGTCTGCATATCAGGATAACAACCTACTACTGCTGCAAGCTCCTAGAGGAGCTCCTTTAGCTCAAGTGGGTGAGGCCTAGGCTGCTTGTACTGAAGATCCTAGGTTCAATCCCAGCTCAAGTGGGAACAGAGGTGGGGTTATTACAAACATAATTGCTGGGGTGTAGGACAGACCAGATCTGCTTGCTCTCCTAAAAGTCTAGCTGTGCCTCTGCCCAGGTGTTTCAGTGGGGCCAGACAGAACACATGTGGGGGCTGATGGATGTGTGGGGAATGGTCCTGCCCCTGCCTCTTGGTGCTGTTGGGCTTGAACACCAGGTTTTAACAGAAAAATTAAAGCTGAGGGTGTGGGGAGCAGATGATATCTTCTCTGGGCTGGGATGTCCTGAGTGCCTGTGGGGAAGGGCCTGGGCTGAGGCAAATAGCAGCTTTATGGACAGTGGGGGGGAAAGCAGCCCCCACGCTCTGGAGGGAAAGGGAACAGAGTAGCTGGGGGGGCAGGGGGGAGCCCAGCTTCCTTCAGCCCCCTTGATGATGAGCCAGCTGGGTGACTGCAGCTGAAGAGGGAATGGATGACTCTATGCACAAAGAAGCGAGGTTCCAGAACAAGCCTGGCCTTCTCCTGCTGCGATGGCCACCCCAGCACAGCGCTCTGTGCCGGAACAGGGCGCACGCTGCACGGCCGCACCGCGCTGGGGGGGATGCCTGGTATGATCTCCGTGTTAGCAGTAGGGAAACTGAGGGCAGAAGGAGCGGGCCAATGTGTCACAGTTGGGGAATAGAACCCAGCAGACCTGATCCCCGCTGACCCCTGCTCCTTGTCCCTAACCACTAGACGCTGCTGCCTTCTGCAGAACTCTGGTTTTCCCTAAGGCAGGGAAAGGCCACATCACACGCGTTACCCCCTCTCCTCCACCCAGCCAGCACAGGGAGCCCCTGGAAGCCTGTATCTGAGCAGCCTCGTTATCTGCCACCCGCGTACTGGCCAGGTACAGCATTGCTTAACTGATAGGAGCCAGGGCACAAAGGGACAAGCGGCAGCAGCTGTCGTCTGTTACGTGGACACTGCCCAGCCCTGCACCCACAACCCTTCCGCAGGAGCTGGGCCCTTCCCATTTAGAGACACCGGGGCCTTCACCCGTGTCTCTTTACCCTGAACATCACCGGGCCAGCAGGGCAGACGTCAGCCCTGCCCGCTCCAGAAGCGACGCCCCGTGACACACGTGCTGGAACCGGAGCCTCCCTCAAAGGCTGGATGCAGTATAGGGCTTGGGGCACGCACCGGCGCAGTTCTGGGGCCCTCCAGCAGAGGGCAGTGGTGACATCACTACACCGGTGAGGTCAGCCCCTGTGAAATGAGCCGCGCTTCAGAGCCAAACTAGCAGGGCGGGGGGATTGGATATTTCATCTCACCCTCGCCATGTCTTTTGCCTGCTGCTGGTTCACAGTCTCGGCTCACGCCCCAGAGTCTGCGATTGAAAGTCTGCAAAGGCTCATGCACGTGCGTCGCTGTCAGCCCCGGCGCCAACGTGCCCAGCGGAAGGTGTTGCCCTGCACCGGTGGGTGTCGGATTCCAGCGGGGGTCACCCAGCATTGGATGTGTTTGGTCCCACCCGAAGACTCTCCTCCCCAGGCAGCTTTGGCCCAGCGGCTCCAAAGACCCTGGCACTCTAGGACAGCTCCCTTGGCTAGCAGCAGCGGTAGGGCCATTATCCTAGCTGTGGGCTCAGCCACTAGAGGGCGACGTCGGCCCCTGACACCACCCACCATCAGCCACGTGTTGCATCTTCAAACCAGCCCCTTCAGACTTTCTCCCCTGCTGCCCCCCCATGCTTGGGGAGGCGCTCCCCGTCCCCATCCCAAAATGACCTTCTTATCCGCCAGCAAACCCCTCTGTTGCCGTGGCACCTGGACGAACCCCGACAACCGTTAGGCTGCTGGTGGGCAAGACCATTATGTCCCTTATGCTGCCCAATAGTGTCTCGTTGTTCCCTTGGACTCCCCTGTCTGACTCCAGCCGTCGCCTCTTGTCTTACACTGTGACTGCCTGGTCTCTGGGGCAGGGAGTGCCTTTTGGCTCTGTGTTCGTACAGCGCCCTGCACGCCGTACTCCTGGGTCCCGGGACCGGGCCTCCTAGGGAACGCCAGTAACAGAAATACTAAAAACCAATAACAATTGCTCGGTCAGACCCAGGCAAAGTCAGTGACCTCCCCAGCCTGCAGCATTTAGTGCGTCACAGTCCCGGCTCAAAACCGCCTCCGCTCACCGGCCTGCCACCTTTCCTGCTGCTTAGACCGCGTCTTTGCTGCCGGGAGACGCGCTGCGTGCGGCAAGGAGCAGGGACAGAGTGACAGCCGTTTGCGTGGCGCTGCCAAGTCTCTTACAGAACCCGAGCCGTGGGGGGGCTGCTGGCTCCTGTCCTTTGCCAGGGGATTTGCAGGCCCTGGGTGGGAAAGGCAGTCCCTCCCCGCCCCTCTGCTCCCCCGCAGGGCGCGGGATCCAGCTCCCCAGGCTCTTTGTTGCTGTTGGCAAGGCTGCTTCCTGTTTTCTTCCCAGAATTAATAGTTGCCGAAGCCTGTCACCGCGGGGCTGTTTGTGAAGCCAGTCAAATAACCCACGTCCTGCCCTCCTGGTGCGGGGGAGGTGGGGGGGCAGCAAAGAAAAGCTCCGCGGGCAGTGAAAGAAGCAAGGAATGCGTTAGAGGCCAGCTGCATCTCCCTTGCTATGCAGTAGCACCGAGCGTGGCTGAGCCCGCGGGCTGGACGCATGTATGGAGGGGAACAGCCCCGTGCCTGCTTCCGGCTAACGGAGCCTGCTGCTCCTTAGCTCCAGACCTCGGTGCCCGGGTCACGGGAGGGCAGGGTTCCCGACCTGGTTTCCGCACTGCGTGGGAGGCTTATGTAAGGAGGGTCTGTAGCATGTGATTCAGCAACCCTGGAGTTTGATCCCCAGCTGCTGGGGCTGCTAGCCAGAGGTGAACACCTCTTATTCCAGCCTGGTACGCAGAGGCCACCAAACCGCCCTGTGGGGCAAATGATTTACAGCACCTGCAGCTGGACTCAAACCTGCGACCAAGAGGGGAAGGCAGCGTTGATGCTCCCCTGGGCTAGCCGCCCTCCTGTGGGTTGGTTTCCTGTCCCCGGCGCTGCCCGGGCCCAGGCATAATTTTTTCGGGCCCACTACAAACTTGTAACGTGGGCCCCCTCCCACACACATACCCATGGGGGGTTGCATCCTGGGCTGGGCCCCCCAGGGCTTTCGGACCCTGGTAAAGTGTACCCTTCCACCCCCCCATGTGGGGGCTCTGGTCGCTGCCTTGCTCGAAGTCCCCTGGGATCAGGGCAGCCCTTTGTACTCCAGCCAATGATTTTCCCCTTTAAGGCTGGTTCTCCTCCCGCCAGGGAAGCCAGCTAAGTTCAGGCTGAAGGGAGCGGCTGAGTCATATGGGGAAGGCAAAGCAAACAGGGCTGTGTAACCGGGGCTGGTTGGATTAAAATGTTCCGACCAGCCTGCCTGGCTGGACATTTGTGTGGGAAGCAAATGTAAGCGGTTTCCCCTGGCACAGAGCTTCCAGGAGGGTTACGGCAGGAGCCAGCGAGGATTGCGGTCTGTGCACCTTCTCCTCCACCACCCAGCCGGGCCAAAGTCTCCCAGCCCGGAGCTGCAGCCCCACCTGCTATTCCCGTAGAAGCACTGCCCTGCACCCCCATGGCTGCCCCTGGATCTCCCCTAACTCGGCCGATGTTCCTCAACTGCAACCTGCTATTCTAGGTCTGAGTTCCCAGCCACCTGCAACCCTCCCTAGCGCGGCTGTCACCCTAGATAATCCGTCACCGCACAGCTGGCCCGTCCCTTGGATTGGACTGACGTGGGGCGGACCAGGCCAGGCAGCTCAGATCTGTCCAGGGCAGAACCTCGTCTGAAACGGTTCAGGTGGCAGCAAAGAAACCAGATCTGGTACCTACAACGTGACCCTTCGGGCCCTGGCACGTGGAGTGGCTCAAGACCAAGAGTTAAGTGCAAGCTGAGTCGCCGAGCGAGGGGCCGCGTGTTTCTGTTGCAGGCTGAAGCAATTCGCCTGGGCAGCCCGTAATCTGCCGGCAATATGGCTCAGACGGCGGCACTAGGGACGTTAAGGATGCCTTGGGAATTCTGACGGCCATGGAGTTTCTGAGCCTGAGTGTTATTAGACTGCTCTGATTCATGTATAATTAAAGTCAGCTTCACCCCGGCCCCTGGTACAGAAATACTCGGCGGGCTACAAAATACGTTGGGTAATCGACCCAATGACTCTCCCAACGCCCTTACTTGGGGCCTGCCTGTATTAGCATTCACCATTTGGCACGTCTTGCTGTTAGTTTCCACTTGCAGGGAACTGCGCTGAGCTGTCTCAGCCTGGCCCGGCTGAATTCTGGGTTTCACAGGAAGACACAGCGGGAGTGTGTGTGCCTGTTTAGGTGGTTATCCGTGTGACACAGACTCCAGGAGAAGGGAAGGTTAAGGGGCGACTTAATCACAGCCTGTACGTACCGACCCGGGGAACAGGAACTGGATCACAAGGAGCTGCTCAGTCTGGCAGCGAAAGGTCTAGAAGATGAGGCTGACCAAACTGAGACAGGAAGTGAAGTGGCAGTGTTTAGCGGTGAGGGGAATTAACCACTGGAGCAAGGTGCTGGATGCTCCACCACGGGCAAGTTTTTAAACCCAGACTGGAGGCTCTGCTAAAAGTCCTGCCCTAGGAATTATTTGGGGCAGGTCTCTGGCCCGTGTGCTCCAGGGGGTCAGACTGGCGGGTCACAATGCACCCTTCGGGCATCCCTAGCCCGCACCAGGCCCAAGCATCATTTTTTCCGGCCCAGTACAAACATGTAACACGGGCCCCCTCCCACACACAGACCCATGGGGGTTGCAGCCTGGGCCGGACCCCCCAGGGCCTCCAGGGTCCCAGTAAAGTGTACCCTTCCCCCCCATGTGGGGGTCCTGACCAGCACGGTGCTCTGGGCTGCCTCTTGGAGGAGAGCTACGACTGAGGTCTTTGCTACTGGTGGGCTTCAAAGACCCGGTGGCACTTGCCAGGCCAGTCGGGGTGTCCTGCTCGAATTCAAATCATTGCCGTTCCGCTTCCCTCGCTCCCCCTGGCGGTGCCAATCCGCCCGTCTGTGCTGGCGTGTCGCTCCCATGCGGGCGGCGGGAGGCTCGCTGTGGCCAGCCGTGGCCGATTGACCCACCTGGCTGTAGCTGCAGAGGAAGGAGCTGGGCGGTGACTAGCGGGGAAGGGAGTGGAGGAGGAGCTCTGCAGTCACGCCGGGGACTAGAGGGTGGAGAGACCAGGGGGAAAGCTGGCTCAGGGCAGACTTGGTGGAAGGAGCCCTGATAAGAGGGCAGGATTTGGTTTTCTTTATGCTTTGGAGGCTAGGATGACCTGGCCAGAAGACCAAGGCCGACTGCCATGGGCCTGGAACGACCAGCAGAGGGTGCTAGAGAAGGAGATCCTGCTGTGCTACACCCAGCTGGTGTGGCCGCCCTTCCACAACTTCCTGTCCTAAACCCTTGTGTAGTGTTGCTGTGGGCTGTTAAACAGCGGCCAGGATACGCCCCAGAAGTGGGTGATGTGTCCCTCCTATGCCATGTCTGGCCTTACACAGGCCCTCGTCACTGGGGTAGCTGAGGTAAGGTATGGATCCTGTCCTGCCTTCCTTCCCAGGGGGCTCAGTATGGAAAGTGTCTCTGAAAAGAAAAGAGAAAAGAAAAGAAAAGAGACATTTGAGGTAAGAATGGTCCCTTCCCACACAGTTCTGTCCGTTCCCTGGACAGCTCAGAGTCAGGTCTTCTGATTTCAGTGTCTAAGATGAGCTTTTACTGCTCACCTGCCCTACAAGGCTCTGGGAGAGGCAGCTGGAGCCTATTCCTTATGCTCCGCATGCACCCAATCGTTTGCTAAGTTCTAATTACAGGGCAAGTGAGTGACACCGGGGCCAACCTCTCCCCCCAGTTCCCCTTTGGCTGAAGGCGATGGGGATGCACAGGGGGTCGGTCCTGCGGGTGGGGCTGATGTGTGGAGATGGTACCAGATGCCGTGCTCCGCTCTGAGAAGTCAAATATTCTGTGGGCTCTGAACCGTCCTTCCAAACGTTGCAGCTGGGGTCAGGGCTCCTGACCAGGAAGGAAAGGGGACCAGTGGGTAGTGTGATGCACGTGGCATCAGGTTGAGAGACCAGCAACCTCATGGTGCCGTATGAACAGAGCAGCTTGTCAGCCTTCAAACAAAGCTTTTCCCATCCAAAAATGGCCTCTTCTCACAAATGAACATTTTGGTGAAAACCCACCAACATTTCAATTTATTATTAACTGAAAAGTTTTCATGACCCTTCCTATCAAAAACATGCCTGGCTTCACGCTGGAAATTTGACTATGGTTTTTGGTAAACAAATTGTTTTGAGACCGATTTCAGTGCAAGGGTTTGATTTTTTAACCTTGGTGGGAAATGTTGGGGGAGGAAATCCCCAAATGCAGCCGCGTGGAACAGAAGCAACTTTTCAGGTTATTTTTTTTTCCTTCAAAACATGTCAATATGCCATAAAACCAGTCCTTTTTGGGAGAGTCGGGCCTGGTTTACATGAAAGGCCAGGGTACTGAACCATTGTGCTATCAGGTGACTGCTGCGTCCATCGATTTCTTTCTACATTCCTGGGGTAAACCAGGTCTGGATGATAAAAATATGCCTAGGTTCCAAGGCCAGAAGGGACCATTGAGATTATCTAGTCTGACCCCCTGGATAACACAGGCCAGAGACCTGCCCCCTGGTAATCCCTAGAGCATCCAATCTTGATTTTAAACTTGTCAGCGATGGAGAATCCACCATGACTCTTGGTGAACTGTCCCGAGAGCCCTTTATTCAATATTTGTTCCCCTCTCGGTACTCACAGACTGTAATCAAGTTACCTCTAAACCTTCTCTTAAGCTAAATCAATTGAACTCCTTGTGTCTATCACTATAAGGCAGGTTCTCTAATTCCTTAATCATTCTCCAGGCTCTACTCTGAACCCTCTTCAATTTATCCTCATCCTTCTCAACGGGCGGACACCAGATTCAAACTGCCCATTCCGCATTGTATTCCTTTCTTGGGCTTTTGCTCGAAGTGTCGCCTAGGAGATGGGGCAGGGCACTGGAAGACAGGACGCCTGGGTTCACTCCCTGGCTCTGCCACTCACTCCCTGTGCAACCTGGGCCAGGGTATTCAAACGTGAACTCAGCGTTTGGTTGCCTCAGTTTCCCAACTTGAGGCACGTGGAGGCTGGTTTTCAGAGGAGGCCAAGCATCCACAACTGCAGCTGAAGTCAATGGGACGCTGACCCAAAATCAGAGATCGCTTTTGAAAGCATAGATGTTCATCACTTTGTGCCTCAGTTTCCCCATAAAATGGGGCTTCCCTTTCCCCTGTATCCCAGGGCTGGTGGGGAAGCTGAGTCACTTCCTGTTTGTAAAATGCTTTGTGAGCCTTCTGAGCGAATCACTAGGCAGGCAAGCCTCTGCCACGTCTTCCGGAGATCCGACCCCTGCTCCTGGAGACTTGATACCTTGTTCTCGCTTGGGCGGGCCATTGATGGACTTGTTTGCTTTCATTGCTGATCTGCATCTCCTTCCGCAGCGTTTTGGATCGGCAGAATTGGAAGCAAACAGCCAGAGGAAAGGTCCCATGACGCTTGCAAAGTGTCCGATGACATCCAGTGGAACGGTGCCACGGACGGGTCAAGCAGATTGTTATTCATCTGTCAGGATGGGGCTGGTGAAACTTCTTTTTTCCCCACAGGACTAATGATAAATGACACCTGCTAACAAGAGGAGAGCTCATGTCATAACACCCAGCTCTTATCTAGCACTCCTCAGCCGTAGATCTTAAAGCGCTTTACAAAGGAGAGTGCTATCATTATCCCCACTTCACAGATGAGGAAACTGAGGCACGGTGGCAGGCCGTGACTTGTCCGAGCTAGGACTAGAACCCAGGCCTCACAACACAGCACAGCCCCCCACCTCCAGATCGCCCTGCCGCCTCCCACACAGACCAGATTCCTGCTGCTAAATCACAGGCAAGAGAGGCTGGGCGAGACGCTTCGCTCTTGCCCCTTCACGGACGGTCCCTCCGCAGGGCTGGATCCAAAGAGGAGCAGCTGATCCTTTCCCCAAAGCCCTCAGAGGTCCCCCCTCCCCTTTCATTCACCCCAGTCGGCCTTTTAAACAGGTGCTGTTCTCATGCGCCAGGGCCGGGGAGAGGCCTCGCTGGCAGGGACACAGACGGGCTTCCTCTCCCCAGGCAACTCCCCGGAGCTGTTCAAGAAGCCAGCAACCTTTTCCCAGGAACCCCTCCAACCCATGGAAACTTGGATGGCCTGGATCACAAAAACCCACTGGAGCCGATGTCCAGGGGAAGAGGCTGGGCCTAGAACCCCTCCGGCGGGAGGGGACAAGGGCCCGAAAACCACTTTCCGAGAACACCCGGCAGCCAACGCGCTAACACTGGCGGGTGGATGCCGACCGCTGCTGCGGCAGGACCCGGCTGTGCAGCCTCCCGTGGGCAGGGCAGCTGGAAATTGCGCGGCGAGCAGCACTTCCCGGCGCACGGGAGGAGGGAGGATACAATTTCCCATGCGTTAGCAAAACCCAGCTGGGCCGGGCGAGGCGGTTCAGAGGCTGGCTGCGAACCTGTGACCCGCTGAGGCCGTGGGAGCTGGGCTGAGGGCGCTGGCTGGCTCAGAGCGGGGTGAAGGAAGGGGGATGTTTAAACAGGGATTAGGTGTTGGTGGGAGAACCAGGGATTAAAACCTCCTGCATCAGCCCATCTCTGTGATGGGTTAGACCTAGATTATCCCACAGCCGCCACTTGCACTTTCCTCTGAAGCTGCCGGGTGCCGGCCAGGGTCAGAGACAGGCCAGTCGGCCAGATGGACGGCAGGTCAGAGCCAGTCTGGCAACTCCTAGGTTCTTAACACAAACCCGATCAGCTCCGTGGCTGGGTCCGTCTCTCCCCACTGGGGGGCCGGCTTCCCCTCCCAGCAGCCCCCCGGTGCGGCACGGAGCGCTGGCTGGTCAAAGGAACGCAGCACACACCGTGCCCAGTGCTCCTGGGAATCTGGTCGTAGGCAGCTGGTTTAAAACTGGCCCCAGTTCCTGGTGACCCTGAGTCGTTGCTGTCAGAGCGGGTGGGGGCTCAGCAGGCGTCTCCCTTGCAAGCAGGCATCCTCGCTGGAAGCCAGGCATGGTTCGTAGAGAGCGAAATCCCCCTTTGCCTGCTGGCCGGGCTCTGCTGGGGTCCCAGTGGCGGGGGGACGTGGGGAAATCTTGCCCTGCAGCCGCAGCTGTTCCGGGGGTAGACCGCTGTGACGAAGTGGAGGTAGTCTGGGGGTTTTCCCTGCGTGCTGGGTGCGTGCCTCAGTTTCCCCCATATGTTACCCATGTACGTCAGTGATGGGACCCGGGTGCGTGATCATTGCAGAGACTAATAGGGGGTGGACAGGCCTTCCCTGGCCACATGTCGGCAGCCCTAGCCTGGCCCCCCTGCCCCGGCCCAACACGTTGTAACAGGTTGGGGCAGGTGGAGTCCAAGAGGAGGGGCCAGCTGGCCCAGGAAGGAGACAAAAAACTGAGGAGGGGCGGGGGACGTCTCTGTGGGGGACGGGCTGCCTGGAAGGAAGAGCCAGTGCCCCGGGGGGGGGCGGGGGGTTCGCCGGGAGCAGAGCCCAAGGATGGGGCTCCGAGACTCCTCGGGTGGTGGCTGCCGTAACTCCTAATTACGCTGCTAGCGAAGTCTTTCCACGAGGTGATCCTGAGATCGCATAAACCCTCCTGCCGCCCCCACTGGCTGTGAATCGCTCTGACTGCAAGGCCGGGTGCAGGGTCCCTTGGGGGCCTGGAAGAGCTCCCCAGGGTCCCATCCAGGGGGCCCCACAAGGGGAGTTCAGGCGGATCGGGGCGCTGGACCCTCTGAGGCCAGGGTCAGGCGGCGGCGCCGGTGTGTGGATACCCGAGGGGGGCAGACTCCGAAGCACCAGCGTCCTGACTGGCCGCGTCCCGAGGGGTGCCAGAGCCCGGGTCCTGGGGGCTTCCGTCACAGCCGCCGTCTCCGGGGCCGTCAGGCTGGTGCCTTTCCCAAGAGGACCAGGCCGCTGGATTATTTTGTCCAGCTGGGCCAGAAAGAAATGGGCGGCGACCCCAAGGCCTCCAGCCGGCAGAGCTACGCAGGGTCCCCTCTGCTGGGCTGGCCGAGCCCCACCTCCCTCCCTGGCGGGCCGCCGGCAGGTCTCCAGCAGCGGCAAGGGATCAGCAGCGAGTCAGAGGGCAAGGCGGGGCTCGGGGGGCATAAGAGGGACTGACAGAAGCTCCAGCACCAGCCGCTAACGAAACCCAGCTGTGCTCCCTCCAGCCCCCGTCTCAGGGCTGTCGCTGGGGAGACGCGGGCCGCGCCAGAGCGAAGGATAAAAACACGTCCAGCCACAGGGCTCCCGGGTCACTGGCGCCAAGCCCCCGTCCCAGCCACCCCACTTCAGGCCGAGAAGGCTTGTCAGACATGCCCGGGGCCACCTCCAGCGGTGACAGGCCCTGCCTGTGATTAGGTGCAGAACCCCGGGCAGGAGGCGTGGGTGATGTCTGTTCCTGGGAGGGAGGCGGGCCCTGCCTGGAACCTGAATTCCAGCCGCCCCGGCACGGCCAACCTCTGGGGTTCCCAACTCACGAGTCAGGGCCCAACAGATCTCGAGATCAACTTTAAAATCACGAGAGTTATACAACCAACGTTGGGTCCTGCTTAAACCCCTGCTGGTTCCGGAGCCTTTCGGGTCGCCCTCCATTTGTGTTTCCAAGCTTTTCTCTGCTGCCCGGTGGGCTAGAAACTTCCTTGTATTTGTGCAATGAAAACCGAGATTCTCCCCTAATCCCATGACTCCAGGCGCCGGGGCTTGTGGGAAGATCCCAAATGCTGCAAGACTGGTGACAAAACCACCATCCCCTGGCCCCCAGCTCGCGGAGTAAGGAGCAGAGAATCAGCCATAGCCCAGGCTCTGGGCCTGGACCTCCTCAGCTGGGATACGCCTGAGCCAGAGGCGCTGGGAATAATCGGATTATCTTTACACACACGCGGAGGCAAACCTCCCCCTCGACACAAGAACTTCTTTCACCCGGAGCCAAGACAGCGGCTGGTAACGTTTATCACTCGTGTTATCGCCAGATGCCCAGCGCGGCGCGCAAGAGCCGCTCTCTGGCCAAACAAAGCGAGAAGGGGCCGAGGGATGTTCCTGGAAAGGAAGCCCCACATCTGTAACCATCTCCACGCCCCCAGATTAACCCCTTGTCTCCTGATCTCTGTGCACCCTTGCCGGGAGATGAGACTCAGAGGAGATCTCTCTGTCTCTCCTCTCCCATGTCCCAGTTTGTCTCCCTTGGCCCTAGCTTGCTTGCCCAAGGGGGGGAAAGGGGGTGTCAATCTCTATGGATTTCTCCCTTTGTTCCTTTTTATTCCTTTTCTGTCTTGCTGTCCTCCTCCCTGAGTTTTCCCAGGCTCTCTCCCCTGGAGGCCATGATCAGATGCACCACCCTGGCTGGGGGAACGGGCGGCTCGGCAGACTCTTATCTGGAGCACGCTCCCCTGTGTCCTCTTGCTGCCTTTCTCCATCAGTCTCCACTGGCTGTTTCACACTGGTATTGCTCCTAAACTGGTCTTTTAGACCCCAAGAAGAAATACCAGGCAAACTAAAGGGGCGCTGTCAGGTTAAATGTCTGCTGATAAACTAGCCGGGGCATCTGTGTTCCCACTGCCCTCTTTTGGGAGAAATCGGAACTGCTGAACTGTGGTCATAGACCCGGTACTGCAAACAGCTAATGGAGAGTCTTCTTTAAATTCAAGTAGCAGGAACATGGGATTTTGGAGCAAGAAGGTCTACTACGTTCTGCCCCATGCTGCTGTAACAGCCCCAGTGGTCATGCTGAGCCGCACAGTGGTATCTATGATGTCCACGCTTGCTACAGGCCTATATATTTCGTGTGAGGGTCTCAAGGTGCTGTAAAACATGAACTAAGCCTCAGAGACCCTCCTCCCCACGGGCGTGGTAATATCCCCATTTTACAATTGGGGGAACTGAGGCACAGAGAAAGTGACGGACATGCCCAAGGCCACATGGTAAACCATTAGCACTCGGAACACCTGACTTCCAGCTCCGTCCTCTAACCACTAGACAACACTCCCCCTTTTCAAGATAACATTGCTCCAGCTGGAGCATTGGAGGCAGCAGATGGAAATCTGCCGTAGCAAGGGCCTTTCCATGGGGGTAACGGATAGCCCCTCGGTGACGCTGGCCCCTAAGGGAGCCACCCTGAGGTCGCTTAAACAGGGCACAACTGCAAAAAATGCAGCTGGCAGACCCCCAAATACTGGTGATATTCTTCCATAAGATAGACCAAGCCAGCAACAAAGTTTCTACAGTAGCTTAGAAATCAAAAACGCAGTTACAATCCAGCCTCAGACTCTCACCCAGACACATCAAATATGAGGGAGATTACTGAAGATCTTCATCCGTCACATGCAAAAAAAGTTCTACCAATCCCAAAGGGCTGGCCACATTACCAAACAGGTCAGTGAATAGGTCAGATCTTACCCAAATACACGCTTAAAGCCAAGGCGTACTGACTAAACTAATATTTAGTTTAAAAAAAAGGAAAGAGCAATGGTTAAAAGATCATTCTACATACACGGACGTAAATAACATTCACAGGTCAGTCTCAAAGCAGAGACGATAACTGAGTTGCAAAGTTCTTAATTTGCAGTCTCTGGAAATCACCCAGACAGCTTAGGGGTCCTCAGTCCTTGTTTAGCGCTTCCCTGTTAGAAGTGCAGCCCAGAGCAATGAAGACGAAATGGTCCATGTGGAGAGTTGGTTCAAATTCTCCTGTGAGAATTAGCAGGGCGATTCCAGGTTGGTCTTGGGATCCCAATGGTGCGACCCAAACTTTCCCTGCAAGCGTGGACAGATTTGAGATAAAAGGGATCAGGCCCAAAGCTTCTTTTATCGTCTTCTAGCAGGCTGGGAGAGTCTCTGCTCAGCAACCGTCACAGCAGTAGCGTCTCCTATTTTTTATGCACACCGGTAACTAGCTACACTAGCACAAGGCAATCGGCAATTTACAACTATTCATAGGTATTTACTACTTAAACTTCAGAGAGAAATTAAACCAACAGTATTGTTACATTCAAGTTCCATCTAAATGTTAAAATCAGAATAGAGTGACAGACAGACCAGGGACCGACGGGCTAGGCTGCAGTTCTGCAGAAAAGGACCTGGGGGTAACAGTGGATAAAAAGCTGGATATGAGTCAGCAGTGTGCCCTGGTTGCCAAGAAGGCTAACGACATATTGGGCTGTATTAGGAGGAGCATTGCCAGCAGATCATGGGAAGTGATTATTCCCCTCTATTCGGCATTGGTGAGGCCGCATTTGGAGTATTGTGTCCAGTTTTGGGGCCCCCACTACAAAAAGGATGTGGACAAGTTGGAGAGAGTCCAACGGAGGGCAACAAAAATGATGAGGAGAGGCTGAAGGAACTAGGTTTGTTAGTCTGCAGAAGAGAAGAATGAGGGGGGATTTGATAGCAGCCTTTAACTACCTGAAGGGGTTTCCAGGGAGGATGGAGCTAGGCTGTTCTCGGTGGTGGCAGATGACAGAACAAGGAGCAATGGTCTCAAGTTGCAGTGGGGGAGGTCTAGGTTGAATATTAGGAAAACCTTTTTCCCCAGGAGGGTGGTGAAGCACTGGAATGGGTTATCTAGGGAGGTGGTGGAATCTCAATCCTTAGAGGCGTTTAAGCTGCGGCTTGACACAGCCCTGGCTGGGATGATTTAGTTGGGGTTGGTCCTGCTGTGAGCATGGGGTGGGACTAGGTGACCTCCTGAGATCCCTCCAACCCTCATCTTCTCTGATTCTATGACAGGAACTATTTGGTTACAAGGATAATCTCTAGCAGTATTACAGGTAATTACAGGTGTGTATCTACCTCCAAACTCTTAACAACGCAAGATACAGCCTGTCTTAGCTGTTCACAGTGAATGGTTCTATTACCATTTTAATAGCTTTAAACATGTCCTCAGAGGTTGATTTTGAGTTATTTCAGCCTCGTCGACTCAAGCCTCCCTGGCCCAGCACCACACCTCTCTTGTTCCAGCCATCCGCCTGCCACTGAAAAGAGCCTCTGGCTCAGCAGGAAGAGGTGAGATTACATAAAGAGACGTGTCCAGAGAACACCACAGCTTTGGGTCTTGGAGATTTTCGTTTCGAGCCGACGGAGCTAGTGTCAACATTTTCCCAGCTGTGAGGCTGGCACCGGGCATTTCTGATGACAAAGTCACTTTAAAAGATGAGCTTTCATCCATGCGCAAACACCTGAAAAACACGGCGCACTCTATGAAAGAAGCTATTGACGGCAGGGAAAGGCTTAGAAGCGCGAAAGCTGCCTGGCTTGGCCAAGCACGGAGCTAGCGGGGTTAAACACCAAGGAGGGAAACGGGTTGTTCTTGTTTGCCTTGTTCCCACAGGGCTACAAGCAGGTGTGGGGTGGGGAAATGAAGCTGGACATGATGGGAAAAACTTGCTGAGAGTAGCAGGTTGGGGATCAGAGGAAGGGGCAGGCCCTGTCGCTTGGAACATATAAAATTAAACTAGCCCGATGGAAAACATCCCCTTAGGAGCGATCCTGCCCCAGCCTGTCGGGGATTGACTGGAAGGTCTAATACCTGTCTGGTTCTAGCAGTGCAACGCACGAGCCAGTTACTGTGTGGCTATAACTAACTCGGTGAGGACGACTGAGACACTGTTTATATGAAAGTGGTGCTAGGACAGAAAACGTGCAGGCTGCAAACTCTTCAAGGCCCCTCCGCTGTGTTTGCACCATGCCTAGCACAAGGAGGCCCTGATCTTGACCGGGGTCCCGGTGCTGTGTTGTGTCAGAGTTGGGCCTGAATCAAAACCTCACACACGAGCGCCTCCCAAAATTTAAACAGTGGATCTCACGCCACATTTTGCAGATGATCCTTTTCTCTGCGGCGGACCCAACGTAAAGCCTGTGGAGGTTCTGAGCGTGGGGCGAACAGCTCAGCACAGTCTCTGCTGAACGGGACTTCATCCTGCAACTAAGAGCATTTTTTGGAGTGTGTACTTTATCTCGAAGTGACATAAAGCCGGGTTTGGCGTCTCAGGGTTGCTAGTTCAAGTCCCAGTAGGGGACAGCAAGCCTTAAATTTGCCTTCAAGCAAGAGCCTGCCTGGCCAGCACAGGAGGCCCTGACCCAGTGAATGATGCTCGCTTGATACAAAGCTCTTAGCCCACTGAAAAGCCTTTGTTTAAATTAATCTCTGCCGAGCAGGATCTGCCCATGGCATAACCCGGTGTCAGGCTGTAGGAAATGGCATGGAGATGCAGAGCTATTCTACTGATGCCCCTGCCGGCTTGGAATTATAGTTGGATTGTAAGCGTCTGGGGGCAGAGCCTGTCTTTTAACTGTGTCTGTACAGCGCCTAGCACAGCAGAGTCCCAGGCGTTAGCTAAAAGGAAAGACAAAGCCTCAGGAAGGGTCGGAGGAGTTTAGATAGTGTGGAGTGGGGCGGGGGATCCACAGGCCAGGTGCAGGGGAGGGCTGGGAGACGCTGCATAAACAAGAGCTGGAGCGGTAGCCTGGAGCCAAAGCTCCCTCGTGTCTGGGTGTGTCGGGCTCTAGGTTCCGGGACAGGATCATGGAATGTGGGGCTGACTCAATGGCTTGGTTATGGCAAAAATCTCCCCAGCTCAAAGGCAGCTCTGCCCAGTCATGATGCGGCCACATCACCATAGCAGCCGCGCACCTCGGTGTCTCCACTGCATTGCTCCGCGCCGCCGGGCACGGGCGATTGATGACCTCCATTTGACAGAGAGGGAAACTGAGGCACAGAGCAACGAAAGCCCTGATCCTCAGGGGCAGCGAGTGAAATCAAGGGGAGTTAGGCACCTGAATTCCTTTGAGGAGCAGGGCCTACGTGACTTGCCCATGGTAAGGGCACGGGCACCCACGCAGTGCTGGTCACCGCTAACACCCGTAGAGAGCGAAAGCTGACCTGTCCGACGGCCTGGCACTAGCTGATCCCGGCCAGGGCCTTGCTCGTCGCTGCACGGGAGGGGGCACCAGCCGTGCCACAGAGATTGAGTCAGTCCTTGAACTGAACCGGCTGCCCTGAGGGACAGGGATGGGCTTACAGGAGGTGACACCCCGTCCGCCAGCCCCAGTACAGCCAGGACTGGCAGGGAGCTGCTAGGGTCCCTCTGCACCGTGAGACCAGGGGTGGGAGGAGAGGGTTAGAAGCCAGGACTACTGGGTTCTATTCCTGTCTCTGTGAGACCCCGAGGGAACAAACTCACCTCTCTGTGCCTCAGTTTCCCCATCTGTAAAATTAGGCATGATGATTCCTAAGGGGGGGGGGGGCCTGCACTAATTTCCGAGGGTTTGTAGAGCACTTTGAGCACTGGGGCTGGGGAAGGATTGTTCCGAGAAAGCTCCATGCCAGTTTGGAGCAGCAGCAACTAGATGCATCTGGGAATGCGACAGAAAAGGGCCACTTGGCTTCCCGAGGGCAATTCCCTTCTCCCCGCAACTCTGGGGAGTTGGAACCTGGAACCATCTGCCCCGGGCTGCCACCCCCCCCGGGTTCTGTATCTGCTCTGGGGCTGCCAGGATGGGAGGAGCGGCTATGTCCCTCTCACATTAGGGGAAGCACAGCGGGGGCGGGGGCGTTAGGGAACATTCTCCCTCTCCAGCCTGGACTTGCTTGTTTTGGATGCCTTTGCAGAACATCTTGCATCTTTCCTGGTGGTTGGCTGCCAGGTCTGCATTGCCAGGGCCTCTCCGGGGCTGCGGGCGAGGCCCTCCCGGCTCCAACGGGCTCAGTCTGTTTAAAAGGCGTTGGCTGAACGTTGCTGGCACTTTGGTGCACGGAAGGGTTCAGGTGGCGGGAGCCCTTCTCCCCTTCCCCCAACGTGATGCTGACTCCGGGGGTCCAGCCCCCTCCATCCTTTGAGGCGACTCCTCACCTGCTGAAAGCTGAGGCAAAGCAGGCTGGGACTGGGATACACGGGAATGGCTTTAGCTCACAGGATGTGTCGGGCAGAGAAATCTCCCGGGCTTCGGGGCCGGGATTGAGCCCGTCCATAGGTCTGTGCAGCTCCTGGCATGCCTAGAGTAGTAGATATAATGGACCTTTAGGAAACCCTAAAGCAACGGCCTTAGATAGTCAATAGGATGATGGAGGCGGGGGCCATGCACTGGGATGGCCGTTGGCTGTGGGAGGGCGATGGTTCCATGGCCTCCCCCGGAGATGATCTTCCTGCAAAGATCGTTTCTCTGGCTCGTCACCTTGGCCCCGTCTCCCTCCACTGGCTCCCCTTCCCCAGCCCCTCGCACACGCAGGGCTCGTCTGCACGTCTCAGGCTGTGCGTGGCCTATCCCTGGTCCTCCTCTCCTCTCATTCGCTAGCGCAACGTCAACTCCCGCCTTCGATGGACCTATGACGGCAGCCTGACACGCTCCTTTGTGCTGCACTCAGGGGGGCAGGAGCTCCCCGGACCAGCCCCTAAAACCACCTCATCGTCCTCCTTCCAACCCCTCCTTCAAACTCTCCTCTGCTGAAAAAACAAGAACGGGCAGGCAGTTGGCGGGGCCGAGACCTCAGTCCACCCCCAGAACTATTTATTGTTTCCCTGTGCTCCTGTCTTGTGCTGCCGGCTCTTCTCTTAGTCTTACATATTTCACACTTCGGGGCAGGCACTCTCTCTTTGTTCTGTTTGTACAGCGCCTAGCGCAGCGGGATCCTGGCCCATGACTGGGGCTCCTAGGTGCTACCGCAATCCAACTTAATCCTGAGCGTTCTGCCGGAGCCATATTGATCATCAAACACAATGGAAAGACCTAACTGTTATTACAAAGCGGCCACCAGCCCCTTGGTCACGTTGAGACCAGCCAAAGGAGTGCCCTGCTGCAAGAGGTTACTGTGCCGAACCTGGCACGCACACTGAGACAGAGTCGATGCACGGGCTGACACAGCAGAGTAGAGAGACACCAGTCAGGAGGCCTAGATGACGATGGGGGAGAACTGCTCACTTAGCGTCTTCAATGAGTTATTTCACGGGAGGTCCCTGCAGATCAGTGTCGACATATTTATTCCCAGGTTTGCTGGGATTTTACTTTTCCATTGACTTCACTTTTCAGAAAGCTGCCAGGTGCTAGTCGTTGTGTATGCAAAATTCAGTGGCTGCGAAGGCCAGGATTCAGGAATAAAGACGTACGGGATGAGCGGGATAGCTTCTTACTGACTCTTACAAGGCGGAATGGACAGCAACAATGGAACAAGCTGTCTGTCTGTCTAATCTATCTAGAGACCTACATGGCTTTAGTATCTGAGCCTCTACTGGTGCAACGTATGTTTTTAACAGGTCTGAACCCAGGGGTTGCCAGCTCCCGTGATTTATTGTGAGTCTCCTGCTATCTGGTGCTCTTTTTGGAAGGTCTCAGCTCCGGACGTCAGGAGATTAAGGGAGAATCTCAGCTTTCCTTTAAAAGTAGTAGTTCTTCGCCCTCGTGCTTGTGGAGAAAAGCTTGAAAATGTGACCTGAGAACCACCCACAGGCTCAGGCAACAGAAGACAGACAGAAAGAGTAAATACTGGGTTCCTTCTAGGATTTCATGATTTTTTGAGCCTTGACTCTTTTTTTATTTTGTGAACCAGCAAGATTGGCCATGCCGCAGACTCCCTACATCCAAAGGTAATGAATTGACAGCTGCATCAATACAGACACCCGTGTTGCCGATGGCGGTCGATCCTGGGAACTGCTCCCCCAAAACCAGAGCCTCGCCCCCTGACTTGAGCTAATGTTAGGAGGGCTCTGAGCACACAGCAGGATGTCAGTCCGTGGGGCCACGCGAGGAAGACAGAGTCCTGCCCACTCAGGGCATATCCACACAGCAATGGCCGAATGTGATTTCCGCTCGCTTTGACCTAGCTAGCACAGGTAATGGAGCAGTGGGGCCAGGAGGACTTGTGCCGCCTGCGCCGAAACACAGGCTGCTTAGTACCTGAACCAGTTCAAGGAAAGGTAGCTCAGGTGTGTCTACACTAGCTCCCATCACACATCCTCACCACAGTGTAGACAGAGGCAAAGAAAGTGTGTTGCCCAAAACACCCTCCATTGCAGGGAAGGTTCAGAGCCCGCTTTGAATAGCTGGCCAGGCCCTGCCTGCCTGGACCAAGACAAAACCCTCGCTCCAAACACCTTTGATGGTTGGCTCCATCTCTGTTTTAACTTCCCCCTGCACAGCTACAGACTGGGGACCGACGGGCTAGGCAGCAGTTCTGCAAAAAACGACCTGGTGGTTACAGTGGATAAGAAGCTGGATAGGAGTCAGCAGTGTGCCCTGGTTGCCAAGAAGGCTAACGGCAGATTGGGCTGCATTAGTAGTTCATTCTACCTCTACAACTGACGAAGTGAGCTGAGTCTCATGAAAGCTTATGCCTACAAAAATTAAATGTGTTAGTCTTTAAAGTGCCACAGAACTCTCGCTGTTTTTACTGTATACAGACTAACACGGCTACCCTTCTGGATTAGTAGGAGCATTGCCAGCAGGTCACGGGAAGTGATTATTCCCTGCTATTCGGCATTAGTGAGGCTGCATTTAGAGTACTGTGTCCAGTTTTGGGCCCCCCACTACAAAAAGGATGTGGACAAGTTGGAAAGAGTCCAGCGGAGGGCAACAAAAATGATGAGGGGGCTGGAGCACAGGACTTATGAGGAGAGGCTAAGGGAACTGGGCTTGTTTAGTCTGCAAAAGAGAAGAACGAGGGGGGATTTGATAGCGGCCTTTAACTACCTGAAAGGGGGTTCCAGGGAGGATGGGGCTAGGCTGTTCTTGTTGGTGGCAGATGACAGAACTAGGAGCAACGGTCTCAAGTTGCAGTGGGGGAGGTCTAGGTTGGACATTAGGAAAAAGTTTTTCCCTAGGAGGGTGGTGAAGCACTGGAATGGGTTACCTAGGGAGGTGGTGGAATCTCCATCCTTAGAGGTTTTTAAGCTGCGGTTTGACAAAGCCCTGGCTGGGATGGTTTAGTTGGGGTTGGTCCTGCTTTGAGCAGGGGGTTGGACTAGATACCTCCTGAGGTCCCTTCCAACTCTAATTTCTATGATTCCGCTCTCTGTTAAATGTCAATAACTAACGAGGGAATAGTTCATCCCAACTGGGTTTTGGTTACCGTCAGTACCTGATGTTTACCATTTAAAACCAGATCCTTCCAGTTCCCTCTTCAGTCATTGTCTCATGTGACCTTTGATCCTCTGCGTGGAGCTCAACTGGAAAGATCATGGGGCACTAGGTGCTTGCGAGGCGAGTGGCCAGCCCATATAAGAGGCTAAAAGTCTACTATAGCTGCTGGCTAATAGAGACATTCTCTTAACTCAAGTAGTAGTGGTGTGTGTGTCCGGTGCCGATGGCCCAGGGTTCAAATCCTGCTGTCGGCGCTGGTCGGGTCAGCTACACAGACAGCCCACGATGCGTTTTTTAAAACTGGGGCAGCTCTCACAGGTCTGGTGAGAAGCTAGACGCTAAGAAAGATGCAGAACTCCCACAAAGGGGAGCCTGCCGGACTGTGTAAGATATTCAGCTCGAGGACGGAAGAACTATCATGTTCCAGGTAAGAGGTGGGTTAAATCACCTTCTGGCCCTACCGCTGTGTGACCTTTGGCCCCTCTCTGATACATGCGCTGTGGTTGGAGCCTTTTGATGTTGCAGGCTCAATGGGCTGTCACGCAGGGCTTTTCTTGGCAAAACATGAATCAGGAGGACTGGCCCCGCTCCAGTGCAATTCTCACCTTTCATGCTCAACCCGCAGAGGGGCTCTGCTCCACATGAAACATCCCACGGAGGGGAGGGGGAGCTGTCACAGACACAAGGGGCTTGCAGAAAAGTGGGTTGCAGAAGTCTCCGCTGAGCCCGGGCACCAACACACAAGAGCAACCTTTGTTCTCTGCTTCCACCTGGCGGCCCCTGCATTAAGCACATGTGGAGCGAGGATGAAACTAGAATCAACATGTCAGATCTCAGACCCTCCACGGCGGGAACCATTTCTTGGGGCAGAGAGACACCCCCTTTCCAGCCTAGTCCCTCCCATGAAAGCACTCAGTGACATGGGAAAGCAATAAGGCAGGATGAAAACAAACTATCCTAAATGTGATGGCAGAGGCTGAGTCTCGGAGACCTCTTCGCACTGTGGATCTGGGATGTTTATTTCATCTCCTCCTAAAACACAGGGTATGTCTACACTACAGCAGCCACAGAAGCACAGATGAGGTGCTGAAGTGTAGACGCATCCTACAGTGAGAAGGGATTTTTTTCCCATCATTGTACTTAACCCACCTCTCCCAGAGGTTGACAGAAGATCTCCCAGAGGCAGTAGGTTGACAGAAGATCTCCCAGAGGCAGACGGTTGACAGAAGAATTCTGTCATAGGTACACAGGGGTTAGGGTCAATCTAACTAAGTCACATAAGACATGACATTTTTCACACCCTGAGCTGCATAGCTAGGTTGAGCTAATGTTTAAGTGTAGCCCAACCTATAGATTCATAGGCCAGAAAGGACCCTTGTGACATAGAGAAGGGACTATGTTCACTTTAAATGGTATGGTATGAGAATGTTATAGGGTAAGTGTTGAGCGGAACTGCATGAAAGGGTACGTAATGGGACAAAGACCAAAAGAACACGTGCGCTGGTTGCATGCGGTCACCAAAGCTGGGATTTCAGGAAGGGAAGTTGGACGTTGGAGTGGGGAAGAAGTGAATTGCAAGGTGCATCGGTTGGCAAAGGATCACAGAGAGGGTGGGAGAGCTAGACTGTGATGAGCAAGGGAAGAATTGCTAGGGTCTTGTAAAATTAGACTTGCCCTAGGGGAAGAAGGCGATGACAGGTTACTGAACGTTATGTTTCATTTGGTTAAGTAAAAGTTTAGCCTTTTGGTAAAGCCAGAAGTCAGGGATGTCGTCCATCAGTGGGTTTTTAAAAGATCTGCAGGGCCCTTGAAGCCAAAGTAGGAAAAAACCAGGATTGCCTGGTATTTACGGGAAAGGGTCCTGAGAGGAAGATTAATGGAGAACAAGGCTGTACAGCGCTCTAGAGACACTGGTATCAGACAAAGTGTTTGCCAAGGGGCTGGTCAAGACAGTGATCATCTATTCTGACCTCCTGTATCACACAGGCCATAGAATTCCAACCCACTACACCACTTCCACATCAGCTGCACATCTGATCGCATATGAAGCAGATCCCCCTCATGCCCCTTCTCCAAAGGAGTAGCTGGCCGAGGGAGGCATGAAGCACTACAGGGGTAGGCTCCCAAAGGGCTGGAGTTTGATGAACACCTGGGCTCTTTGTTTCTGCACTTCATCAGACATGCAGCCACACTGGTTTGTTTCCTCCTCTGATTCCAAGGCCGGTAGGCGGGTCAGGAAATGTTTACAGCCTAAATACCCTTTGTTTTTAAGCCACATTGTTTTTTTTAAAATTCATCCCCTCTACTGTATGGAATCAAAACTGCCCCACTACCACAAGCCCTACACTACTAACAGCTAATTTAGCTCCAGCAGTACTGTGAAGTGGGGAGTGGCTGTGATCTGCAGTAATGTGACACCTGTGAATTTCTAGAAGGCTAAAGTTTGGATGCAATGGGGTGTCGTACATCCTATCCTCCCTCCCCTCCACCCCATTTTAAAGCAAATACTGAAATGTTGGGCCTCAACCTAATCAGCAGCGTCTCTTTAAGAATCCACTTAAGACCATGTATTGCCCTTGAGAGGCAGATAATTGAGATGCACTTTATTTTTACTCATTGAGTCTAGTCAATCTATAAAAGCAAGGCAAAATCCCATGTGATTTCAGACCTTAAGTGCTTCCAGAATTGTGCTAGCTGGATTCAGGGCATCCCAGCGCAGAGCGAGGGCTCTGCAAAGAGGAAATTGTCATAACCAGGAAGAGGACCCACAGTTCAAAGGGCCTAATATTTTCATGTCCCTTTCATTTTCTCTTCCATTTGTAATTTATAATCCTGTCTCTGAAACCATCTGGCTGCAGGGGAGCCCCCAAAACAGGGAGAAGAGGGAGACGCATCTGGCAGAGCTGCCTCATAATTCACTGGATTCCTCTGCTTTGACAGCTCCAATTAATCCTACATTTCCCATTCACCACGACATGTGAACTTTGCCTTCCCAGAGCTGCTAGAATTCAGAGGTCGTGGAATCCAAATCCTCGGAGAGACTCATACGGCTGAAACCCGACTTACTAGTATTAGCCCAGCATAGGCGCTGTATCTCATTTCCTCGATTCATAGAGTTGGGACCATTATGATCACCTAGTCTGACGTCCTGCAGAACACAGGCCACGGATTTCACCGTGTGATTCCTGCATCGAGCCCAGAACGTCTGGTTGGGCTACTGCGTATCTACCAGAGACATCCAGTCTTGATCTAAAGCACAAGGTGTCCAACTCATTTCGTGTGATGGGCCTGATCTGATACCCTGCCGCTTGGGCAGGCCACAGTCAGTAACAGCTGTTAAAACAGAACTAGATAAAGATAAACCATGCTGGTCATTACCTACATGCACTCTTGGTTTGACGTTTCCCCAGGTCGGGGTATCTATGCTCCAGCTGCAAGCTAAGTACTCTTCAGTGCCACTTACCCTCCCATGGATACATACCAGCTTCTGCCAGACTTATGCCGCTCCAGCACCTCTTAAATGCAATCAAGAGGGTCTCCACCTGTCCATGGGGGTACCTGGGTTGCTGGAGTCTGGACTACAGGGGTGTGATTTGTAGAGCAAAACAGCTTGTTGTACTCCACCTCCCCCACGTGAGCCCTGCTGGTGTCCACTAAATGTTCTTTAGTGGGCAGTGTTGTAGTCCTACTTGGAACAGGAGTACATTGACGCACACTAGCGGAGTCAACACGGGGGAGTAGCAGCGCAACACAGGTGTGCTCTACAAAAATCACATCCCCCATCATGTGGGCTCCAGTGATGTGTAGGCAAGCCCACAGTTTCATGGGAAGTCTGCAAGCTAAATGAAAGGCCGTATGTTTGACATGCCTAATTTAAAGACCTCAGGTGATGGAGAATCCATCACAGAGCAGGGGAAGCTGTTCCAATGACTAGTTACCGAAAACTGGGAAGCCGGGGGGGGGGGGGGGGGCGGATCCAACAGCAAATTAAAACAAAATTGCACCTTCTTTTCAGTTTCCATTTCTCCCAGTTCAACTCCCAGCCCTTGGATCGTGTTGTGCCTTCGCCTGCTTAAAAAGCTCTGTGGTCAAATAGCTGTTTCCCAGCTGCAGCAGCCCCAGCAGGGACAGTGGGACTGTCTTGATCAATGAGTCCCTTTTGGTGGTTGCGATGGACAGGGTCGCCCCAGCTGGTGTTGGGAGCCAAGTGAGGGAGCCGGGATTGTGATGGGGCTTCGGGAGAATTCAGTAAAGGCACGCAGAAGCTGTGCTTTCCGCCCAGCACGTGAAAGCTGCTCACCCAAGCAGCAGTGGAGTAGCCATAGTAAAACTCCCCCTCAGTCACCGGCCTGCCACTGATCAGCAATCCTGCGTTATGCTCAGGCACTCAGGTTAGAACCAGGCAACTGCACTTGAGGGCTTCGTAGATTTTAAGGCCCCATAAGACCATTCTGATCATCTAGTCTGGCTCCAGGCAGAACACAGGCCAACCCAAGGGTGGCTGCCAGCTACCCAAACCAACTCCATTTGGAGAAACCAGGAAAGGAGTTGGAGTGAAACAGACTCCTGGTCGATGCAGCGCAAACTTCCCCCCACCCTGCCCCATCAACAAACCTGACCCCCGATCAGACAAGATCACCCCGAAGCACGAGCAGAATGTTGTCTCTGTGGCCTAGTCGGCTCAGGTGACGAGGGTGTCCATTAGCACCAGCTGTGGTGAGGGTTTTGAAATCTGGACACCTCGCCTTTAGGAACAGAACTGAGACCTGCCCCCTCAGGCATCGACGCAGTTGTGCATTGTCCGCTCTGTAGCCGTAAGCCCAGTGCGCAGCACTGAAGTCAGATTTAGATGAAGATCCGTTTGGCAAGCCTGCAGTGCGAGTCTCTTAACTACTGCACAAAAATGAAAGCCAAGTGAAATTAAACCACTGTGTGCTGTGTACATCAACATGTCATCTCAGGAAATCCACATAGCAGCTTGACTTCCTGCTAATGAGACGACCACAGGAAAGGAGGAAATCACTGCACTACTTCCCTTCTCCTTAGGGTTAGAGCAATCCTACACTGGGGTTTTTGCACCACGAATAAGGAAGTGACAATGCTTCAAATCAGTGCTGGAAGAGGCAAGTCGTCTTTTGGACTGAGAGTTCTCTGAGGCAGGCAATGTCAACTGTGTTTGTAAAGCATCGAACACAACAGGGCCCAGCCTGATTGTGGAGGTTAGGTGCTATTGCAATATAAATGTGAAACAGTCACATCAACAACCTCTGGAAACAACAGTGCAGAATTAATACAATCACTGGCTTGGAGTCTATGGAGACTTTCTGCTCCTCCAGAATATCCCATGCTTCCCCGGCAGAGGTGGAGGCTACCCTGGGGCATGACTAAGGGGGATAATGGAAATAAGCATTAGGGGGGGCCCAGAAGAGAGGAATGAGATCTTCAGAGGGGGGCAAACAGTCGAGGGATCTTTGCGCGTTTAAATTGCACTTCCCCCACTGTGGCAAGAGAGGAAACCCAGAGCGCTTTTTTGGACCTGTAAAATGTGCAGCTAATACGCATAGATCTCAGCCAGCTCTTACGGTCTCTGAAGCAGATCACCCATCCCCTGGGCGAAGACTCTGCAAGACAGCTGGGCTGTAAACTCCTTGGGGCAGGGACACGCTACCTACTGGGCACTGACCTAGCCCTGCACAATGAGAGTACTTCCTGACTGACTTTGTACGCTATACGTATCCAGCGTGAGAGCTACACGGACCTTACTGTTTGTGGCTACTCAACTCATAGGAGCTTGCATCTGTGGAGGAACTGAACTGAAAAGACAGACACGGTTCGAGAAATCTTATTGCTCTTTCAGTTTCTCCTTCACGCTCCATGTAAGCTCTCATTAAGGAATCAGCCGCGTTAACAACGGCTGAAAAGCATTTTCCCCAGCTACAGCGAAACCCTGTTTATCCGATCTAATTGGGACCGGGACCAGATTGGATAATCAAAAATTCAGATAATCAAGAGTATGGGCAAAGAGCAGCCGTTATTTTAAGATGCTGACAGCCCGAGCCCTGCCATCTGGGGCTGAAGGGTCCATTTCCCATATTCTAGGCTGTGCTGGCGGTTCAGTTAATACGGACAGTTGGATAACGGAGGCTCAGATAAATGGGGTTCTACTGTATTCATCCTCGAGCCCCCCGATGTTCCTTCCCCAACTAGAATCACATGTTTAGAGTCCCCACAACACTGTAAACACGACCCCCAACAGTAACATGGTATGCTTTTAATTCTAACGTATATACACGAGTTGCAATAGGTACCACGATTATTTCGAATGTACTATTATTCACATTACATTATGAGTTACGCAGGCTCACAGGCTTTTCAAACCCTTATTTGCAAGCTTAATCCTTTAGAGCAAAGGGGCCCAGAGAGTAGCCCAGTACAATTTATGACTATCCTCATCTACGCTACAGACGTGCAGCCTCAGACACCACGTCCCCAGCATGCAGTGCTCCATCTCAATCAGAACTGTCAGGCTTCGATGCAGGCCAAGACTTGTCTCCACAGGCTCTGTATCTGCCTTCATTGTAATACGACCTGCTACATTTACTACAAGACAGGTGGCTCCAGGCAGATTTGCAATATGGCCATCAGCTGGGCCAAGTTCGGGCACCCCTGGTTTACAGGGATCCCTGGCTCTGATGAACACACACGTGCCATCAACAAGAATCACTCAGCAAGAGGAGAACAGAGTCCTCAGTCAGCAATTCTGATTTCAGGTTTGAATTTATACCGAGGAGACGTTACAGTAATGGCAACATTTTTTGAAACAGTCTACTGCCAATTCACCAGGGCAGCACAACACTCCTACAGCTCAGATTAAAAGCCCCTTCCTCAAAATAAATATACCAAGGTCCTTGCAGAACCAGAATTTATGCCCCCCCACTCACACATTCTCACTCTCACACAGGATACTGTCTTTAGGAGATCCACGGCACAGGTCTGGTCAGATACTGCCAGTGAAGATTCGAACAGGGTCAGAAACTCTGAAGTCAGCATTTGCTTTTTTGGCATCTGATTGATGGTGGAAAATTAAGACATGTCAGTCCATCTCAAGATTCAAAAACGAGAGAGCGCCCCAAATCACATGAAGTCATCTGAATCATTGCCATCCTGGGGGGAAGGAAAGAATGGAATTATTGGGTTACCTTTTTAAAATGGAAGTTTAACACGGGCGAGACGGTGATGTCTAGTGATTTTCAACCTTTTTTCATTTGCGGACCCCTAAAAAAAATTTCAAACAGAGGTGCGAACCCTTTTAGAAATCTTAGACAGTCTGCAGGCCTGCAGAATGAAAACCATTTGTTTGGTCAGCAGCCTCTCCCATCATGGAAAGAAGTGGCCAAGTTTCTTCTGGTTTCGATGCAAAAGCCATAAAGTCAGCCCAGGCTTACTCAAAAGGTTCACGATCAAAGTTCTGGAACTAACGAATCCCAAAACCAGATTCTCTGAATTTTGCTAATCAATCCCAAAGCTGGGTACTTTGGATGTTGTTGCTCACATTTTACACGTTAAATATAAGTACTCTCTTATTCATTCAACAAGTGTGCTCCACTAAGAGATTTTCCCCTCTAACCCAAAGCCTAGACCCAACCGGCCAATTGTATGGATACAGGAGAGAGCTTGCAAGCTGTCCAGTAAATGGACTCCACAGGTTCCCAATACTGTAGGTCATCCATCCATGCTTCACATGCAACCTGGAGAGGCAGGGGGACTGGTGATTAAGCTCTGATAACCCGTGTAGCCCTAGCTGTCAGCAGATGCTAGTCTTTGCCATGTGACAGGAGTATTACCTTTTGCAACCTTCACCTATATCATGTGACAGGCCATGAAGTAGAGATCGGTCTGTGGCCAGCACTCCTGTGTATCAACCCTTTATTGTGACTTTACCTTGATCTGACCCCAGCTTAAAAGCACACGTGGCTTAGACACAGAGAGGGGTGATAACCCCCGAGGTGGAAATTTCCTTTCCATTTCCTCACCTGGGGGTGTCTGACATGTCACTAATCAGACACAGCTTGCAGGTGCATAGCAGGAGGCACTGCTGCTTAAACCCATGGTTCTGTTTACCCTAGAATGCTCACCTGTCATCTGGAAACCAGCGGAAGAATCACCAAAACAAAAACAAAACATGAAAACCACAAGCCTGCCTCAAGCAGCTGCTGAGCCTCTGGGGATGTGCCGGGTGAATGGATTTTACACTGAGATTTGTGGGAGGAACTCGGAGCTCTTTATTTGCCTAGAGATATTCTCAGTGCGGTGGCAGGTGGATGGGCCTTGCTTTCAGAGGAAGGATACCACGCCCAAAGCAAAGGGATGCAAGAGACATAGTATGCACCAGAGAAACAATGACTTCTTCACTCTGCTCCGGGCCTCGTCTGAGAGTCCTCATCTAACCTAGCTCTCATTTTCCCTCATGCTTGCCCAAACGCATCTCAGTCCTTGTCTCACTGCTCCACTCTCAGCTCTGTGCCTTCTAGTACGCAGCTCCTAACACCAGACACTCCCTTCTCTCCTCCTTCAAATCCACCTCTTCAAGCCATCTCACTGCCTCTCTATAGTCCACAGTACCTTCCTCTCCTGATCTGTTGTCCCATGTCTCGGCTTCAGTTGGCTTTTAACCTGCCTACTCCTCAGGGCAAGGGAGACCCCCTTGGTTTAAAAGCTATGTGCACCTTTAGTCACAGAGCAGTACAAAGATAGGTGGTTCCTCAAGCCCCAAGACAAACCAGATGCTGAACTAAACAGGCAGAAGGACAAAATTTCACGTAAAATTCTTACTCTCCCTTTGGTGGCTGTCCCAGCACAGCACTCGGTCGACCATCCCATACAGAACTTCTCACCCCTACTGACAAGTGGCACTAAACGCAACTGAAGGGAATTCAGAGCAGCAGAGTGGGAGATTGGGGAGAAAAGAAAGGGGTGGATGTGTCCTAGGCCTGTTTAACATCCCTAGAAGGCACTGCAAGGAAACTCCCTTTCCCTGCACCCATAGAACTCCCCTCATTGGATTTTGTTCTGCAACTCCTACAGTAAGAGAGGGACAGCGCGGGGACCAGTTCACCATGTGCAGCTATCGGGCTGAAACCCGCTTTCACATCCGTATCCTGTTACCCTACTTTGACTCTTATTCAGGCCTCCAGAAGCAAGGTCCTCACAGATGCCAGCCAGAACATACCTGGTTGGAGGACATGTTCTCAGACTTCATTAGTGAAGAGTAGTTCCTGCAAAAGAAGAGAAATTATGGAGCAAGATAACCACTCGTTCTTAAACATCCATCATGAAATAGGGTAGAATGCCCACAAGATTAACCCTCCTGGTCTTCAGAGAGAATTCAAACACATTAGATCTCAACATTAGCTTGTTTTCCAAAGAACACAATCCACCCCTAACTGAAGAGTCAATGGACTGTGGGGAGCACAGACACCTTGGTGCAAAAACACTGAAGTCAGAGATAGAAGAGGTCACCACAGTAGCTCATCCACAAAGAGCCAGCGCATGAGTTTTCTAGAACATTCCTTCTCCACAGCTTTGTCCCAACATACTACCAGCAAGATAACAAGAGGTTATAAGACCCTCTTTGCTTTAGGGTTACTATAAAGCTGGATTGTGGATGGCCAAAGGCATGGGCAAGTCTAGGCGGAGAGGGGTTGTGATCTGTAATCCAATGTTCCACCAGCTCTTTCTCTTGCCGTCAGAAGTTGAACTGGGACTCAGCTGCCTCTGTATTGGGGTTCTTAGTTATCGCTCCTTTGAAAGACTGAGCACTCCGACAGGAGCAGTGGGGTCTAGACTCCCTCAATTCCAGCCTCATGACCATTTATTAAACACACATTGCTTACCATTTATTGTAACGTTTTATATGTGCAAAGCAGTCATGTGAGACTTTCTGGGTCAGACTGTTTGTGCGTCCAGGTACGTTTGGTGCAGTCAGCGGGTTAACATATCTACTTTATCTACTCTTCCCTCAAGGACCAATATGGCCACAAATGTTTCCCGTCAGACTGGAAGATCAACCCGTGCAGCTGTTCATCATGGTGCAGTTAAAGGAGCACCTATGCCCTTTCATATGCAGTAGGATTCGTGTTTTTTTAAAATCATTATTTGTGAAGTGCTTTGAAGCTTGACAAGCACTACACAGGCTCTGATTTTCACCAGAGCAATTCAGTGCTTTACAGATATAATAGGCTATTATGCTCATTTCAGAGTTCAGTGACTTGCCCATGCTCAAACAGCAAGTTGGTGGCACAGGTGGGAAAAGAACCCAGGAGTCCTGATTCCCAGCTCTACAAACTACTCCTCCCTCCAGTTTATATTAAGTGAATTGGGTGAATACATCTAATTCTCAAGACAAAGACAAGGGAAAGGTTACCTGGTACAGCAAACACTATTTCTTAAGACTGTGCTAGTCTAAGGAGAGCAGGGTAGGACTGACTCAACAGGAACTGCGTACAGTATGCCCTCATCCAAGTCTCACTCACCGATGGGAAATGCTCACAGGTGGAGCTAATCTCAGACATCACTCACCTCAGTTCTTCCATTTCTTTCTTCTTCTTCATCTCCTCCTTCTCCTTCCGTTTCATCTCTTGGATCTGGGCTTTTTTCTCATTCCTCTCCTCTCTGTCCCGGGCTTCCTTCTCAGCAGCCAGGTCGGGGAACCGCTCCACTTTGGTCTTCTCTAGCCTGTTCACTATCTCATTCACCTTCTTCTCCACTGTCACCGTTCTCACCTTTGGGATGGAAAGAACTATAATCCTTATCAAAAATTCATCCACCTTGTTTCTCAGAGAGAGAGAGATTCCATGGTGAGGTAAATACAAAAGAGCAGCATTTCCACCATTGTGTGTGGCTCCTGAATCTCTTTTAAGCAGATGGAAAGTCATTGTCACCTGCTGCTGTTCAATGGCCTGTGTGAAAAGATCCGAAGGGCACCAGAACACAAACCATCATCACAACTATCACTGACCAACTTTCTTGGCTGCAGTCTCAGCACAGAGACCCAGGATTGAGCGGGGCATGGAGAAGGGCCACTCCACCCACCCCTGAAGCACGTCTCCGTAGACCACGGATGAGCATGTTGGCAAGGGAAGCTCATACTGCCACTGAGTGTGCTGTGCCCATTCTGTGGACCACTGTCTTCAACACTGCGGTTGGCAGTACTGATGTGTGTTTTAACAAGCACTTTGCACTTCTACAGAACCTGCCATTCAAGGATCTCAAACTATTTTGCAGGCAAAGTCTTCACACACCAAGGTAGGTACCACCCTTATTCTCAAGACTGGAAAATTCAGGCACCAGTGGCCTGAGTCAAAACCCACTGAAGTCTATGAGAGTCCACTGACTTCAAAAGGCTTTTGATCAGATTAAATAGCTTCCCCAAAGTCACACAGGGAATATGTGGAAGGGCCAGAAGAGGACTCGGATCCAAGACCTAGGCCTTAACCACAAGTTGATCTTTCCTTCCCTCCCCTGACAACCTAGATCTTTTTTATACATGATGCTAGTGCTCTCACACTCAGTCTTCACAATTTCATGGCAGGGTGCCACCCCCTGGATGCCGAGAGAGAACCCTTCTCTGATCACAAGTCTGAGAGTCAGCAGTTTGGAAGATGATAACTAGATTCATGTTTTGAGTCTGGAAGTTCCTTCCACATACAAAAATAGGGAAAAACCCCCCAGATTTTAAAGGAAAGACCTCCCACTACTAGATGAAAGGAGTGGCCGATCATAAATATGTATGTTACCAGCCAGAGGCAAACCAACTGCAATTATGTTGTTACCAGGTCAGAGGGGCGTCAGTCAATAATCCAAGTGTAGGTGGAAATTCAAGCAGAAAGTGTATTAGACACTTCGATATTGTATATTGGCAATATTTGATATTACTCGGCTCTGCAGTCCTGTTGTAACTTGTGCCTTCCACATGTTGTGGTGTTTTACTTTACGATATTCTGACACCCAAGTGGAAACGTAGTTTAGCCCACCAAGAAACAGATGAGATTTTCCCCATGCCCCTGGACCACACTATGCCTTGCTTTAGAGCCATTGTGTGTGACACAGTACACTCAGCTCTCAATATGGAAGCATAGGGTATTGCAGAAGGAAGGTATTGCAGTCAGCCGGTGGGTTTCTTTGCAGCTACACAGCAAACACTTACATCCTTTTGTCTGTGAAACCCTATCTGTCCCACGTCCATGTCTGCCGTTTTCTTCAGGTTGGTCCATGGTGTATACACCACATTGATGTTGTTCATTTTGCAGCCTACAAGGCAGTAAGAGGAGAAAGGAGAGCTCTTGTATCAAAGGATCAGAAGTGGGAAACATTTCTATTCTCCCTACCCACCCTTAACCTTCTGACAAGTTGTCTCCACAATCATCCAGAGTAATGGTGTGTTACGTAGCTTCTGGCTGGTAACATTTGTAAAGATTTGTCCTCTTCCTCTTATCTGAAGTAAGCATTACAATGGGACAGAAGAACATTGTTATATCGTGTTCTGAGGCAGCAAGGGCCAAAGCAGTGTTAATGAACTCCAGATGAAATCTGGCTTTGCCAGAAGGCTACCTGCTAAAAAGAGGGCCTCAAGTGGGTATTAGAAGGAAAATGGCAAGACTTCCTTTGACTCAGATAGTGATTTAGAGGCACAGCCAGGAATCAGGAGATTAATGTTTCAGTAGGAAAATATAGGCAGCACCAGCTGTTGCAAGTGACATCTGTTTCCCATGAAAACAGCAAGCTATGAAGTGTACTTAAAACTTCTTATTCTGATATCAAAACCAAGAATAATGAGTAAATTGGGATGGAATAGACACCCCCTCCACCCTTTGTACACTGTCTCTTAATCTCCAAAGGACACTGGCCAATTTCAATAATAAATGTTACCTTGAATGCTATTGGCCTTCACTAGATGAGCGCAGTCTATCAAAACTTCCTTGGGAATATCATCCACTGTCTGCCCCTAAAACAGACCAATGAAGCATGAGTGGCTTGCTGTGTCATTTAAGGGGCCAATATGGGACATATGAACACAGGATAAACACCACACCAACAGTGCACTTGGAACATGCTGTACAAACACAGGTCTGACCCCCTGCATTACACACAATTTAGAACACTTTGCACTTCTATAGCACCTACCGTCCAAGGATTTCAAAGCACTTTTCAGTTTTGCCTCCATGCCCCTCAGAGGCATTAACCCCATTTTATTGAAAGAGGAATGAGGCAGACAGAGTGATTAGTCCTAGATCCCACAAATCCATGGCAGAACCAAGAGCTGCAATCAGATTATGCAACTTCCCGTCCTGGGCTGTACTTTGCCAGCACCCTTTCCCCTGCCCTTCTTATGTTGCTTTCTAGCATACGCCCTGTTCTGCTACACATCCGCGCCCTTGCGAGAGCCTCACTTACATGAAAGCAGGTGGGTCTATGCATACAGAGCTCATTGTGGAATAGGGGCCTTAGACTGTAAGATCTTTAGGGCAGGTACCATGACTTCCTGTGTGTGGATAACGCCTAGCATATTATGTGCATCACCAGAACAAATCTATTCCGCCACATTTGTGTGTATAAACTCAAATATTTGGGACAACACACCCCCCTAAACCAAGAACTAGACTTGACATTCCTGAAAGTTCTAGGGTACAAAACAAGCAGAGAAAACTAACTCCTGAAAAAATATTTTCTGGAAATGAGAGGATACAAACCCAATTTTTAAAAAACCCTTTGCAGGCCACTGCTGTATGAGTATGTACTTGTTTAAATGCACCAGGATTCTGAGATTACCTTGTGTAGTCGGAGGTACACGTGCGCAGAGGACAGTTTATCCACATGAAACCTACAGAATACAAAAGCACATTTAACGGAGGGTCACTAGATCTGAAATAAATCCTTCAATACAGATTGCCACAACAGACTACTAGTCCCACGGGTAAAAGCTTTAAAATATATTCTGACCATACATATTTGACAGCATGCAACAAAACTGTTACAGCTTATCAGGTGTTTCAATCTTTGAGCAAATATTCACCCACCTTCAAGAGGAGGAAATTGAAAAGCTAAAGGAAACAGTTACTAAAAAACCTTGTGTTTTCTTTGAAACATAATATACACAGTCTACATTAACAGAAAGATCTTATGAATAAGATATTGCTGTTTGCTCCCTCTAGTGATTCCTATGGAAACAGCATAGATGTCTACCCTTTCTAACTAAATCACTTACTAATTATAAAAGAAAACCAAATTAGAATGGTATCACAATAGCAAAGCACGTTATTCAACTGCAAGTCTATTAAAATATATTCCCTCTTTAAAAAGAGCAAAATATGCTCTTTTAAAAGTGATAGTTAATGCTAACAAGAGATCCTAGGATTTTCCTTCATAGGGTATGTTTACATTGCAACAGAACACTCAGAGCTGGCCTACGTCAGCTGACTTGGGTTCCGGGGTTATAAAACTGCAGTGCAGATGTCCAGACTTGGTCAGGATCCCAGGCTCTGGGACCCCACAACAGGGGAGGGTCCTTGAGCTTGGACATTTACACTTCAATTTAAAGCCCTGCAGTCCAAGCTTTGTGAGTCCAAGTCAGCTGACACAGTCCAGCAGTGCGTCTTTTACTGCAGTGTAGACATACTCCTACTCAATTTTCAGAGCAGATGCAAGAAAAGCAGTGGTAGTACATGTCTCTTACACACTAGCTGAGTGGTTCCCAACGTGTGGCCCACGGGGTCTTTCAAAGTGGCCTGCTGCTCCCCTCCCGATGGCTGCAGAAGGGAGCCACTGCCTAAGGACCCAGGCAGAGCACATTGCCGTGGGGCTACAAGACCGGTGCAGGCTCCTTGCTGCACCCAAGGGGACAGGATATCAGCACTTCCCTCCCCCTGGCTGTAGCTGGGAGCACGGCAAAGAGCTCCATCTGGGACCCTAGGCGCTAGAGTCCCTGCTGGAGCCAGAGGGAGGAGAGATCAGCCGGCCACCCACCATGGCTTAGCTGCCAGGCCTGTGCTACAGTATGTGGTGACAGTTACTCATCTACACTAGGGCTTTGTCTGTGAGCGTGTGACGTACTGTGAGTCATTTGCAGGTATAAAATAGTGAATGTAAAAATGAGCCCAGTAGCATCAAAATATTTCCTTTAAATATGTCGTGATTTGCAGTCTTTAACGGGGCGTACGTCAATACATTTTTTGTGAGCTGATAGACTGGTGGCCCTTCAGGCTTGTAAAAATGATATTTGTGGCCCTCGAGCCATAAAGGTTGGGAACCACTGGCCTAGCTCCACCGAAATGCCTCAATCCAACCCCCAAAAAGACCAGCTGTAGGAATGAGAAGGGAGTACTGTCTATATGGCCCACTCAACTCTTAGCCTCTTGTCTGAAACAGCTAACAAGAAGCAAGTATCGATGATGATGATAGGCTTTGTATATGGACGCCTGTCTACTGAGAAACTGGCCCATCCCATACAACGTTTAACAGCTTTACAAGGCCTCAAACACATTTGGTCACTACCAACATGGAAAATCTGTTAAAGATCCACACAAAGAGTAATCAATAGCATCTTCACAGCAAACAGTGAGTTGCCCTAAATAACCCTCTCTAATTATTTCCTTTTCCAGGTAGGGGAACTACAGCAGCGTGTGTGGGAGATAGCAGTGCCCATAACCACCCCTGAACAAAGGACCAGTTAGGTCTGCTTAGGTTACCCATAGCTTTCACTTGTCAAGATCCTGAGAGTCATTTAAGCTCAACTCATGGTGCCAGAATGAAGGCAAGAACTGAGACAAGAGGACAGTGAATATTTCACTCTGCCAGGCGGCATGTGACTATAGTACACAGGATGGTGACATTGTGCATGCACACGTACTAGAAGAATAAGGAAGAATTAGACAAAGGGACCGGTTTGGATAGGCAGCATGCTTCTGTGGAGAGGGTACTGATCTGGGCGTCAGGAGACCATAATTCTATTCCCAGCTCTGTTGCTGATCTGCCGTGTGACTTGGGACACGTTATTCCACCTCCGTGCCTGTTTCCCCTACCACCCTTTATCTGTTTAGAGTGAGTCTACACAGTTATTCAAGATCAGCTATTCTTGAATAACTCCACGTGTGGGCACCCCTAGTCCATGTGCATGCCAGCCATATTACATTATGAATGCTTTGGAGCAGGGACAGGTTCTTGCTATTTGTGTGAGAGAGTACCTAGCACACTGGGGCCCCAGCCTCAGCTGGGACCTCTAGGTGCTACTCTATAACAATCCTCTGTGACTGTGTTTAAACTAGTTAATATTCTGAACAGCACCCATAGTAGCCAGAAGAGCACCAACGCTACCGCCCACTCAAGTTCACGAGGAAGGGCAGTTCATTTCATAAGCACAAAGGACTTAAACAGCACTTTTCAGTACCTACCAAATATCTTCAGGCCAGCCATATTTTATCAGGTCTTCATCTGCAGGCATTAACAAAAAAAGAAAACTGAGCAGAGAGAGCAAACATGCCCACTGAGACACAGGCAATCAAGGGGAAAATGATTGCCAGAGTTAGGTTCCTGAATGCATTTTGACACACACCACTTGTTATTTTTTAAAAACAAAAGGGCCTTGACATCAGAAGTATTTGCATTACAGTATGGCACCCGGAGAGTGAGAGGGATGGAACCCCAATAGGGCCTGAAACACACAGTGCCCTTGGGGACTAACGTGTCAAGGCCAAACTCTAAACATTTCTAATTTCAACCCCTTTTCCTCCACTCTGCTCAAGGCTCAGTTTTTTATTGGGAGAGACTGATCTCTGCATAAATATCCTATGGAGGAGATTTTTAGTAGGGCAATTCCCAAGACAAAAGCACAAACTCTCTTCAACTGAAGTGCTATTTTTGGTTTTGCCTCAAGTACTGAATGGCAAGAAGTGACATGAAATAAAGCAGGACTGTACCCTAGTTTGCTGGAAGAGGACACAGCGACAGAAAACCTATTTTATTTGAAGAACACTAACTCAAGATGGGAAGAACTGACCAATTATGCAGGGAACAATGAAACAGACTAAACACAAAGCACTGTCAAACCATGCTAGGCTTCTACATTGTTTCCGTGACCATTTTATACCCCGACAAAAAGCCCAGAGTACCCACTGACCTCAGATTAAGCCCTCTGACAACTTCCCCTCTCACCCAACCCACAGTGTTATAAAGTAATACTATAGACTATATAAGGAGTTAGTATATAGCACAATTTGCAAAGCAGCTATCAGGAAAATCCTGTCTTCAAACAATGCAGTAAAATCAAAGAGGCAAATTAAAAAACAGAGTTTAAAAAAGGCAACCAAAAAAAAAAAAAACCAACATAAAACAAACGCCAAACCTATCAAGCTTCTCCCAAGCATTTTCATGTACTTACTTTCATATTTATCTTTTCCCATGTAAATGGTGTAAATGGAAGGAACAACTGAGGGATAAGAAAGAGGACACAAATCAAAAGGTGTTTCATACAAAACTGCACAGAGGTACTGACAAACACTATCTACATCTCTGAAATTAGAGCTAAAAAAAAATCATCTAATCCGCCCTCCTCGCTTCCCAGGTTTTCTCCATGATTCCCAAGATTGTTCTCCATGATTTTTTGAAGTGACTCAAACAACTAAGTTTCCACCACTTCCCTTGGAAGACTATTCAGCCGTTTGACAGACCTCAGGGACAAGACACTTCATGTGGTTTGGGCTCACTTTTGTTTTATATAGTTAAAGAAGGGTGCAATCCTATCACCTCAGTGGAGGACTGGGAATCAGAAATTCTCAAGCTCTATTCACAGCTCGGATGCTGATTCCCTTTGTGACCTTGGACAAGTCATCTGAATTCTACCCTCTTAGAGCATCCTAGCTAATTCCTCTCTCTCCTTGTGTGTCCATAACCACCAAACAGCCTAGACACATTTGTATCATGCCATTCTGGGAAAAACTGGGCAGCTCTCCCATAAATCCCTCAGCAAGGGACAGCACACTTAGAGACAGGGGAACAAGAAGAGCAATATATGTTGAGATGTTCTACTGTAGAGAAAATTGAGAGGAAGGACCACTGGCTAACCATGTTACAGTTGGGTTGTCCCTTCTATATGGCAACACAAAGTCACAACCTTAGTAGCAACAAGAAAGATATGTGCTAGCCCAGGTCACCAAGGGTGACATATGGTTAATTTCCATGATTACTGAGTAAAAACTATAGTGTGTGTGGACATAAACCATTCTCAATAGCCAGACAAATTAGCAACTGCCTACAAACTCAGAAATTACCCTGAACAGGGACTAAACTTGTAGCTTATTTTGACGGAAATAAAAACATATCCATGTCTCAGTGTAAATATAACACTGAGTCCAGATTTTTACTGGACAGCTACAAATAAGATCAAGGAATTAGAGAAATCTGCTGAACCCATCCAGACTGAAGAGTTTCATGCGACAGTGAGTTGGCCTCTGAAAAACAGAAGACAGAAGTCAACATGGTGAGAAGCTACATGAAGGAGGCGGAGCAGAGAAAAGTCTCCTTTAGGAACACGGGATCTGATCCCACACCAGTTGGAATGGGTCTATGGAAAGAAAGGCTACTTACCTATATGGCACATGCAATGGTAGTAAAAATCAACCGTATCTCACATCCAATGAATCAGTCCCTTTGGGGACTTTTAGGTCATGTCTACACTACAGTCCTAAATCAACCTATGTTAGGTCCACTTACAGCCACTAACAGTAATTACTGTGTCCTTACCAGGAGCACTTCCACCCACCGAAAAGATGGCAGTAGGGGGGGCTGAAAGCCCTCTGCGCAACTGCCCACTGGGAGCCCAGCTGCTCCACCTGCCCCACTCCTTGCTTCCAGCTGAGAACAGGGGGACAGCTGCCTGGGCTTCTCGGCTACCTGAGCGGGGAGCCTTCGGGCAGCAGCCCGGCTGGGAATGGGCAGCTCTAGCTGCCTGGCTTTCTTGTCAATTTCACAGCTCCAGCATAGAGCCCCTGAAACTGACAAGAAAGCCAACAACTGATGTAAGTAACAGTGTCTACACAGAGGGTGGAGGTGGAGTTATGATGTCAGTGGAGTAGGGCACTTACATCGGTGGGACAAGGCCGTAGTATGTACACTGACATAATCAGGTCGAGGTAAGCTGCCTTATGTCGACCTAACCGTGTAGTGTAGACCGGGCCTTAAGTGACCTGGGATGATCGAGAAAATGACATCAATCCTGCCACAATGCTAGAGGAATGCATTATATGCCCTAGCAGTAGATCCCCTTCAACTCATATGATTGATACACTTGGGTATCAACTGAAGATGTTTTAAATAACACCCAAGAGGTTATTATTTTCTCTCTGATTCTGGCCACTTAAGACTTAAGTATGATTAGACTCCCCTAAGCCACAGATTTTCAAACTGTGAGGGGCAGACTCCTGAGGAGGTGCAACAAGGTCATCAGGAGGGCACGAGCACTTGATGTGAAGTAGAACCTGCCCGCATCATGTCTACTTTCCCAGGAGCATGTGCCAATAGAGACAGATCCTCTCCGCAGGCAGAAACAGCAGCAGCAGCTAGCACACAACGGGACAGGTCAGCAAGCCGGCCCCTGCAGTGCCTGTTACGATCCCGCATCTCCTCACATCCTGCCCTGCACATGCCCAAGATGCTGTGTGGGTGAAAGCAAGGGAGATGGGGGGAAGCCGATCGGGGAGCAGAGAAAGGAGAGGGAAGGCATGGGACATGAATCTCCAAAAGGAGGCAGAGCAACAAAGTTTGGGAATCTCTGCCCTAGATAGAACCATAGCTCAATTTTATGTACAGTGCGCTTTAGAAGGCTTGGAAAGTGAGAGAGGAAGTTAAGACATTGTTCCCCAAACTGCAAAGTGGCTCTATCACCAAACCAATGAGCGGCAAAAGAGACAGCATCTAATTGGCAGAAAAGTGGTGCCAGGACTCAGGGGCAACTAGTTAGAAGGCACTGGGGAGGACTCACCTCAGGCTTTGTGCACTTAGTGCCCTAATAAGCCAGGAAACCCAGCACTCACTTTTAAGCACCCAGCAGCTGCCTGCACATTAGTAGAAAATGGCTACATGCCAGTGCTGGATTAAGTGATCCCCATGTATTCTTCATTTATCAATTTGTAAATGCTTTGAAATCCTCATAAGGGAAGAAAGGTGCTATAGAAATGAAAAGCTATTCCTTCAGTCCAGAGAATGTAAATACACAACAAAAGACAAAGAAGTTTACACTCAGATCACTAAAAGGTCAGTGGAATAAAACCAAGAGATGAAGAATAGACACACAAAAGACAATTAAAATGTTCCATCCCAGGAGAAAAATAAGGGAGGTAGAGCAAACAAGGTGAGACTGTGATGATCTTAATTCCTGAATGCAGGGTTTTTTGGAGGGCAGGTTAAAACCGTCTACAAAACTTAAAAAAAGCTAAACGCATATAGGTTGATGACATGACTAGGGCTACAAGCAGGGCACTTTTTGGGGGTACTTTCCTCATGATGAACCAAATCGCCCCCCACACTGCACTAAAATTTGGATTTCACCTGGTCTTTTATGAATGCCCAATCTTTGTACATGGACTTGTGGAAAGTGTTTATTTAAAAAGTAATTAGAAGTAGAAGCACTGATTGTATTTATTATCCCTCTCCCCCATGCTTCATAGTACTTGGGCCTCAAAGACCCTGCCCATTCCTGCTAACATCCATTCAGTGACACAGGCACTAGCAAAAACAGGAGCCGAGTGCAAAGGGCCTCTTAGCTACTGTCACCATTCGAAACTCTGTTATCTAATCTGCCAAGAACAGGTCTATCTGACATGGTGCTTAAGACAGTAACAGCAAGCCATCTGCACTAGGGCTCCCCAGGGTTAAAACCAATGGAGCTGAACTAGGGTTGGCAAGAACAGAATGTTTCAGAAGTTTTTCCTTGAGCATACTCAGGACCTCAGACTGTAAGCTGGGTCGGGCAAGGGCTTGGACTTCCTTCATTTGTAGACACGATCACAGCGATCTGTGTGAGGTTGGTGTACTGCTACCGGACCACTGGCGCACAAGCCAGGGAAAACGCAAAGCGAACCTTGGGGAAGCTTTCCTGACGGTAGGACAGACGGGAGAGGCCGTCAGACTCTCTCCTTGGGGTCAGGGGAGGAGCCTCCTTGTTTTGGTTGGGGACACTAGACTGGATGGGGCCCGGGAACGCAGCAGGGAAAACAATCCTGGGCTGGCCGGTGGGGAGGGAGATACGGGCAAGCCCCTCACCTGGCTTGTACGGTGCGAGGCAGGCAGCCGACCTAGGCAGGGTGATGTGAAAGTGGGGTGGTTAGGGGGGGATCACTGAGGATCCCTAGGGAAAAGGGGAGCCCCCAGGGAAGAGAAACACCCTCCCCCACAGAGGCGGGGGGGCTCCCTGCTCTTGCAGGGAAGGAGGGTGGAAGTGGAGGTGAGCAGGGAGGCCCGGTGCCTGGGGGGGGGGGACACAAGGCCGAGCTCGGTACCCTGCAAGGGAAGGGGAGCGGGAGCCTGCAAGGAAATGGCAGGAGGTGGGAAGGGGACGCGGGGGCTGGCCGGTCCGAGCCGCCAACGGCCGTTTTGCGGGGATCCCTTAGCCCCCCCCATGGGGACCTTGACAGGGGGGGGCGCGGGGAGCCGAGGTGGGTCGGAGGAGGAGGGGGGGCCCCGAGAGGGTGCGGAGGGCCGAGGGGGGTGAATGGGCGCGGGGCGGGAGGCGGGGCGCCGGGGACTCACCGCTGGAGGTGAAGTAGAAGACCATGATGGCGGCCGCCTCAGCCGGGCGGCTCCTCCCGCTCCCGAGTCCCAGAGACTCCCGACACCCCCCGCGCCGGGGGCGCCGCCGGCGCAGAGACGCTCACGTTACGTCACGCCACGCGCCGACGCGGCGCGACTCGTAGTGCGTTGTGTGTGTGTGCGCGGCGCTCTCCCTGACTTCCGGTAGGAAGGATTCAACCGCGCGCGCGCCTCCCGGAAACGCTCGCCTCGCGCCGCCCCGTCCGCAGAGCGCTTCTTTCGGCGCCTGCGCGCAGCCGAGGGGGGAGGGGGAGACGCTTTGTCCTGCCGTGCGCCTGCGCCGCCGTCGGGACCGCGGACTGACTGAGCAGACCGCTCCATTAGGAGGGGGACGAGCAGTAGGCGAACTGTGCGCATGCGCAGGTGTGGAAACGGTGGGGTATTGTGTTAAGCTGTGCGCATGCGTGGTTTGCAGCCGCCTTCTTTTGCAAGAGCGATGTTGCAGCGCGGTGCGCGTTGCCTTGTATCCAGCAGCGAAGGCTGCAGAGAAGCGGGGGCCGTGGTTAATGTATCGGCTTGCCGCCCAGGAGCCTTTGGCTCTGCCCTGAGTGACCATGTCCACTGCTAAGGGCGTTTAATGTTGCATTGGTGCAGATTTCTCCAATGCAGACAGGGCCTTAGTGGCTGTGATGTGAAGCGTTATAATTCCTTTTTACTTCTACCGTGCCTCACTTCGTATTGCGGCAGATCTGGGAGGAATGGTGCTTAGGAATCCCCAATCTCTGCCCCAGAGATTTTACAGTGGAATAAAACAAGCATATAAAGCACCATACCATTTTACATATATGGCAGAGAGCAGGCCTAGTTGACTGTATTAAAAATGCTTGACCCTGTTTACACTAGAGCTTAATAGGACAGTAACATAGTACAGTTGCAGTTGGACCCATGCTACACATCGACTAAATCAAGTTTCATGTAGATAGGGGTTGTTAGAATTAGATTTTTTAAAAGCAGCATGATTACATTCCACTTTTCAACCCCATACAATCTGTTAAGGTCTGTATCTTGGACTTTCCTCAGAGCATATCCTATGGTATCTGAGGGCCTGACTTTAGATCACAGATTTCTTGGTATGTTTGGGGTGGTTACTGGATCTGTGAAGGGAAGTGTGGTGATCCATGGGTTCCTGGTATATAATTGTCCATAGAGTTCCATTGTTGAAGCTAATTGTTGTGTCCAGGAAGTTGATGCCAGTGCGCAAGTGTTCTAGAGAGTTCAGTGGATGGGGTGGTGGTTGTGGTGAACATCAAGGTGAGATATTTTCATGTCCAGAGGATGAAAATATAATTGATGTATCCCAGGTATATCATTGATTTCATGGTGCATTTGTCCAGAAACTCTTCCTTAAGATGACCCATGAAGAGGGTGGCATAATGGGGAGCCATCCTAGTATCCATGGTTTAGAATATGTGTTAATGAGTTTTGCTATACACTTTGTTCCACCTTATATTTAGCTGCAACACTGAGTACCATTCCCAGACCTGAAGAAGAGCTTTGTGTAGCTCAAAAGCTTGTCTCTTTCACCAACAGAAGTTGGTCCAATAAAAGATGTTATTTCACCCATCTTGTCTCTCTGATATCCTGGGACCAGCACAGATACAACAACAATCTGTGCCTGTCTCTTTCTTTCTACAAGGCAGCAATAACTTCCTGCCCCAAGGAGCAACTTCCTTTATTTCCCAAATTTGTTTTGGGTTGTGGATTTTACTTTTCATTTGGAAATTACCACCATTCACATCACCATTTTGTTATTCTGAGCCAGGATGGGACCATTTAAAGGCACAGACACTAATAAATATAGCAATCTAAGCAACAAAAGCTTAGTAATAGTTAAGAACATTTTTAAAGACAACAGTCTGCAAACAGTTTTTTAAGAATTTTTTTTTGTAAATGTTAACAGATTTTGGAGCTCCTGGGCCTATATGGCTCAGAAGACTGGTATTACTTCTCTAGGTTGATGGTCTGAATACGGCACCGCATCAAAGGCACAGTCAATAGGTGTTCTGTAAAACTGAGGCCAGATCTGCAGTGGATTAAAGATGTTGTCTGCAACAGAAGAATTAGCATGTGCGGATCATGTTATAACACACCATTGACTTGGATGTGACTGTACTATGGACCGGATCCAGCATGCATTGCTGCAGAGACTACAGATCCCAGCATGCAATACTCTATTGTGTTCACGGTGCCGTAGACCTCGACGACAGGGTGCCCTTCTCTCGAGTGGTGACGCAAAAGGACTACAGTTCCCGGCAAGCATTGCGACTGGCCTCATCGTAGAAGACCGCCTTCACCCCCCCCCCCCCGCAGTGCATGTTGGGAGTTGCAGTCTCCGATGCGGACGACGGCAGCTGAGCCCTCTGCGCGCGTTCCAGAGTTCTGATTGGCCGGCAGGCGGGCCGTCGGGGCGGGTCTACAGGCGAAGCTCTCGGCCAACGGACTGACGATAGAGGTGCCCAATGGGAGCCGGAATGGGCGGGGACGCGCGCGCGGCATCAGGCGGCGGAGCCCGCGCGGCGCGCGGATTTCAAAAGAGGCGGTTGGTACCGGCGGCTGCTGCTGAGGCGGCGGAAGTGGCGCGCCGCTGAGGTGATTCTTTCGCCCGGGCGGTGGGCGCGGCGCGACCCCCTCGGCCTGGGCTCTGACTGGCCCGGGCCCACCCCGAGCCTCTCTCGCATCAAGAGCAGCGGCCTTTGGGCCTCAGGTCCGCGGCTCCCGGCCTCATGGGGTCCTGAGGGGACGGGGGATCCGGCCATGGGGCCGATCGTGGCCTTTCCCCCGGCGGGTTTGGTAGCGGAGCGTCCGTGCGGCCCCCTAGGGCCCGGGCAAGCAATCCATAGCGCCCCACACACACTAGCGCGGGGCAAGGCGCCCAGAGCCGGGTGACGGGCGGGCAGCCCCCGCCTCGGGGCTCCTCTGGTGTCCGAGCTCGGCTTAGGCCCTGGAGCCCGAGGCTTCCTAGCCTCGCCCAGCGGCAGCCCAGGATTGGGCAGGGGCGACCCCCTCCTCGCTGAGCTAGCGGGGAACCTCCAGGGGGACACCGGCCCACCCCGGGGAGGGGAACAAGGACTCGGAGAGAGGGACAGGCCAGAGACCAATGGGCGGTGCCGTCTCCTGATTGGCTGTTTGCTCCACCCCTCCCGCCCCTTCCTTTCAATTTAGCTCTGCACCTGCCTCCCTCACCGTCCCATCTCTGATCCCTCCTCCCCTCCCCCATCTGCAAGTATGAAAAATCGGGACGGGGCGGGGGCTACTAGACACTTATATAAGACAAAGCCCTGAATATCGGGATGGTCCCTATAAAATCGGGACATCTGGTCACCCCACCCCCCACCCCTTTTTTTTCCTGCTGATTCCCCCTTTCTAACTAATCTCCCTCTCCAACAAAACAATCCTGGCACTAACATGCTGTTTGCTGCCATCACACTGGCTACGGCCGCATGGAGAGTATAGTCACTGCATGCTCAGGTAGCACGGGTGTAAGTAGCAGGGTAGATGGTGAGACCTGGATTAGTGTGCCCTACGTGCCGGAGGCCCCCCCCCCCAGTGTGTGTACCCGCTGTGGGATCTCTTACATGTCCAAACAGTGACCCCCACATCTGTGCTGCTACTTTTAGCAGTGTAGTGTCCTGCTGCCTCCCCCCCGCTAGAGCCTTTCACTGTGGTGTGTAGTGCCAGTACTAGTCTGCATGCTGAAGGAAAATTTTTTAAAAATTGAAAAAGTAGAACTGCAGGCAGTGGGCTTGCTGCCTCTGTAGCAGTGTAAAGTACTGATTGCTTGCAGCTAACTCGCAACTCTAAGATCAAAATGGTGGAGTAGGGAAGAGCAAGTGATAAATGCAGGCTGCTGCTTTCCCTCTCTGGGGTAAGAATCTCATTTGGTAGTTCTTTGCTCTCTAGATGCCAGGCCAGCTTTCATGTGAAAATAGTAGGTCTTTTTAGTTTACAGAGAAGACAAACTGGGACATGACTGAGATATGCAAAACTTAATGGTGCAGAAAAAGTAAATTGGACACTTATTTATCCTACCCATAAGGCAAGAGCAAGTTTAAATTAAATTAAATTAAATTGAAATGCAATACTTTAAAACTGATAAAATGAAATTCTTATTGACCCAGTGCATAACTAATGTTTGACCACAAGATATGATTGAGTCTGTCATGCTGGCTGGATTGGGGGCGGCATTTATTATATTAATTAACATCAGTATGTCAAAATCATAATTCATATGAGATATGCCATGTCAGGTACTGTTAGAAAGGCTATAATGTGCTAAGTAAGATGATCATGTTTATGTTCATGTGTTATATGTGTAATGGAAGTTATGGATATGGTTGATATATCTATATTTCAAATTTTGCTGTGTCTGGGCGACACCCCAGACAGGATGGCTGCAGCACAAGTGCCTGCTTAATGGCCCATTAAGGAAACTTGCAGTCCACTGTGACCTGTCTGTGCCTAGGGTAGCCATCTGAAAATGCCAAGGTCAGGGCAGGCTGTAAAAGAAGAGCAGATTCTCCCAGCACTGGTGGGTGACACTGAAGTCAGACTTCCCAACCAGCCACAAACAGTGCTTCTGATTCCCCACACTGGTGATCAAGAAGCCAAAATAAAAATATACACTGCCCCCTTTACTGCATTTCAGTCTCTGGCTCTCAATCAGCCCCTAGGTCCAGTAAAGAGACCAGTTATTTAAAACTCTATGCTCTTTACCAAAAAGGTTTCTCCTGACTTCAAAGGTTCAGCCACAGCACCAGATCAATATAAGTTTGGATCTTACCCAAAATACCACGCTGCCAGCCAATCCTTTAGTAAATAAAACTAATTTATTGTAATGTAACCCTTCTGCCAGACAGAGTCAGCAGCAACAAGGGCCGGGTTCTATATCTAGGGGTCCCTGTATATGATACCACACCAAACTGGCTCGAGCCCTCACCCAGTCACCTGGGAGGTCACACACTATCCCCTGGGTGCCCCAAAGGGCAATACTTCCCTTCTCTAAGTGTAGAAAGTAAACCTTTTAATAACAGAAGGGAAGTAACACAGCACTAGTTTGGCAAACAGTGCAAACAGAATTCATGGACTCAATGAGCCAAACTCATCCCAGAGTACTGTGGTGTGTCCTTCGCCTCTCCCTTCTTGCTTTCCCTTGTACTGACCATCATAGCTGTAATGTCCACCTTTCGGTTGGGGCTCAACCAGTCCCCCTCTACAGACTGCTACCGGACGCAGGCTTGACCAGGCCTCTGCTGCTTCCTCCTGCCACTTCCGGGCCTCACTGAGTCCCCGCTGCTGGCTCTCACCGTCAGCCGGTGCCAACTGCTCCTGGCTCCCGCTGTCTGCTGGCCCCCCTCTGTCTACAGATGCTCACCGATCCTGGCATCTGCAGGCGCCGACTGATCCCACCATCTGCTGGCATTGACTGCTGTTGCTCCTGCCATCTACTGGTGCTGACCAATCCCACCGTCTGCAGGTGCTGCCCACTGCTGGTGCCTCTCTGGTGGTTGTCAGTCAAGGTTTCCCAGTCTCTCTAATGCAGTGTTTCTCAAATAGTGTTCCGCGGAACCCTGGATTCCGTGGGCTGAGTTGAAGGATTCCGCAAAAAAGTGGAACCGCGCTGCTGAAATTAACAGAAATCACGCGCCACCTAACAACTCAGCTTAGAGAGCGCGCCGCTGAAAAGGGGAAGATTTCCTGGACTTTTCGGTGGAGGGTATCGCATGGCCGCGCAAGGGTTCTGCGGCGAAATATAATTGAGAAACACTGTTCTAGTGATTCAGCTCTTAGTGAAAAGTTCCAGAGGGGTAGTCGTGTTAGTCTGTATGCAGCAAAAAACAACGAGAGTCCTGTAGCACTTTAAAGACTAACACATTTAATTTCTGCAGGCATAAGCTTTCATGCAACCCACTTCTTCAGATGCAAGAAATAGAAATCAGATGGGGGTATATATATACATCCAAGGGTAAGGAACAACAAGGAACAATGGGGATGGTAGGTGTTAGCAAAGTCCATTCAGTTAGAGTAGATGAGGCCTATTCACAACCATTGATTAAAAATGTGCCTCCCCACCAATCCAGCCAGGGTGACAGGCCAATATCTTAATAGGATTTGGGAAAAAAGGATTGGATGTTTATATGGATTTTGAGAATATCCAGAGTCCTATTAGTTAGGATAGCAATATTTTTACTACATAGATTTAAAAACCCTCTTGCTTCCAGGCAGAAGAGAACTGCTAACTGATACGGGTCAGGAGGAAACTTCTCTTATTGGCAGATTATTCAACAATTGTACCCTATCCGGGTTTCTTGCGCCTTCTTCTGAAGCATCTGGTACTGGTCACCATTGAAGATAGGATACCTGACTATAGGGACCACTGTGAGCTAGGATTTCAGTTCTTATGTTCCATGAGGGACAGCTAATGTGAAAATGCTTCTCTAGTATCATTGTAACTCCACATATACTAGGGCTTTAACCAAATTTGAAAACCACGTTTAAATACTACTGTAAAATGATTTGGTCCGATTTATGCTCTCTTCCCCAAATTTCTACCTTTATTGTAGCCTCATAATACAAAAAAACAATAAACTGTAAAAGGCTTTTTAGGCACACTGGCATTGTGCAATAAACATTATCTTGAGGTACACTGATGCATTTGTACATAGCACATTAGAAATGGTCTTTAATAGTGTAATTCAGGACTGATTGGGGCTCTTTCTTCTCTCTGTCCCCTCAAAAGGGTTTCCTCAGTCCTTTCTGCTTGAAGTTTCTCATGTGTGGTCTCTTGCCAAAAGAAGGCATTTTTCCAGAAAGTTTGAGATTAATGGGCCATGATATTTGGGAGACAGAAGATCTTTGGAAATTAGGTTTAGTAAAAGTAATTTTCCTTTAGATGTTTTTTCTTTAAAAACAAGAAAAAAGTTTGCTCTAGAAACCAATGGAAAGTGGCTTTTTTAACTTGGTATGCATGCTTGTTACTTTTATTATGAATTTTACTTATATATATATATGATATTATGATATATATATAATGATATTATATATGAATATATATCAATTATATGCTATTTTAAAGAGTGAATGTTATATCATTTTTAATAGTTATATTTGTGTATCATATAGTTTAATTAATTATATCTTGAAATGTCTTCTAACATTCAAGCATCTTATCGAGATGGCAGCTGTTACTCCAAGAAAAAGGAATCATAGTTCTACTAGCTCTGATAGGTATGTTTAGCTATTCATAATCTTGTCTTTGCTGTTTGTTACCACTGAAAACAAATTCTTTTAATGCTTCACTTCATGTACTGAGAATAAAGGAAATATTTTAACTCCCTCAATGCTTTTACTGTATAACGGGGGGGGAAAGTTATGAGATGCAATAACTTAAGTGGCTTTTTCATTCTTTAGTAATGCATAATACTTTATAGTGTACTGAGAAGCTTGACAGCTTTTTTAAGATAGAAACCCTAATTGCTAAAAGATTCTCCATCTGTAATAGAATATGTAGACTTAAAAAATTATGATAAAAAGATTAAACTGACTTAGTCTTCTGCAAGTTTGGGTTAATGGAGCAACAACACACTGGTTTGCACTGGGGTGGTTTTATCTTCACAAAGAAGATACTTATTATTTATTATTGATTATTTTATTGTTACTTGAAAATCACTTGTTTCTAGTACCATACATTTACATAACCTTTACAAACTGCAAGACTCACTCCCAGCCCTGAAGAGGTCCATTATTTAATTTTGAAATATAAATGTATGAGATATTTCACTAATATTTCTCCTTTTAAAATAGTTGTCTTACATTGGATCAAGTGACTTGGAAACTATTTTATGTTCCCTTAGGAGAGCTGTAAATGGTATATATCTTTTTTGGTTTGGCTTTAAATTTTGACACTAAGTTCCCAGTCCTGCACCAAGTTTTGCAGGGCTAGGCTTTTGTGCCTGTGCGAAGCCACATTGACTTCAAGGGCCTAAGTATTTAGAGACACTGGCTACTGGAATTTTAGTGAACTTTAAAAAAACATGTTTAAAGTAGTTTCAGGTAGTAAACTTGCTCTGGCATATTCATGTTTTACTTGTTGTGTGAAAGACTGGCAAAAACAGGGAAAACTACACAATGTGATCTGTCAAATGCATAAAGGATACAAAAATAAAAGAAAATACAATTTTTCCTCTAATTTTTATTTGTAATAATCTTAGTAATCATAACAAATGTAAGAAAAAACATTTTTGGAAGTATCATTTAAGTCCAATGTTGCTGTAAAATGAGCCAAGTGGCAAAGATCTACACTACTTTTTGCTCTGTATAATTGATGCTGCTCATGATTAATAAGAAAGTAAAATGGTGGTCAAGTTACCTTGTGATCGAAGGGCTTATCTACACTATGGATGCTATAGCAGCATTGTTATGTCACTGTAGCTATGTTGGCATAGCCCTGTAGTGTAGAGGCAGTTGACACTGACAGAAGAGGTTTTTCCATAGGTGTAGCAATACCACCTCCCCAAATGATGGCAGCTACATTAACAGAAGCTTTCTTTTGTCAACATAGCTGTGTCTACACTAGGGGTTAGGTGATTTTTTTTCACACTCCTGACAGGTGGTTATGTCAGCTTAACTTTTAAGTGTAAACCAAGCTTTTAATACAGGCAGGCAAAGAGATCTATTTGTCAAAACTGTTAGGGGAAAAATCCTAGACCCTATGCTGCCCTCTGTCCATATTTGCAGCTCCCAGTGACATTTATAGGAACTGTAGATGGAAGGTAGTATGCAGCTCTTTATGAAGGTGCTTGAAATACTACAGTGAGTGTGGTACAAAAAACCCTAGATAGGTTCTGTGTTTATTTACAAATAGAGAAAACTAGTTTAAGAGAAACTTTAATGAGACTTAAGCAGAGCCAGGACTATGCTTAAAGGGTTCTCCATTTTATAGAAGAGGGAAATATTGATTTTTTTTTTTTTTTTTTTTTTTTGTAGCATGTTCTTAGCCCTTGGGACTCCAGCAAAAAAATTGAGGATGGACTTCACTGTGGGTCTGTCTCCAGTCAGGACATCTACAAATTGTACTTTTGCTTCTCAAACAAAATGGTCACCTAGATTTAGTGATGAGAATAAAGAAAACCAGGCTTCACCTCTGAAATCTTCTATGTCAAGGAAGCTTGATAAATCCCCACTTCAGACAACCAGCATCCCAATGGCAGCATGTAAGGAGTTCCTGGGTAAAGTGTCTCCAAAGTCTGGTTCCCCATACAAGCCCATTGTGCCAGCTGCATCCTTCTACAACAAAGACAAGCAGTACCTCACCCCACTGGAGAGGAAACTGGTAAATGAAAGCCGTCCTCTTCGTTGGAAGGACAACAATGGAGACGTCCCCAGTGCCAATAGGATGGAGAAAGTACAGGGAAATATGAACCTCATCAGGAATGCAAGCTTAAAAAAATCCAAACGTCAGATTGATTCTAGGTACACCAAGACGTTACCAAGAAACTCTAAGAAAGCCAAGGTAGATACAGCCCCAATCAAACCTGTTCTGAAGAAGGAGAATATCATTTGCCCAATTGAAAAGAAAATGGATGCTCCTTTCCGAGTTCTAAGCATGAAAGTGAAACCACTGCTGAAACTCCAGATTGGAGCAGCATTCTTTTCCACTGGGAAGAAATCCCACTCTGGTCCTAAAAAACTGCCTTCAGGCTTCAAATCCCCCCAGCTTCTCTCTATGACTGCAGCAGAGGGTGACCAGCTGAGAGGATCAGAGTTTCACTCAGATGATAAAAACAAAGTTGCCAAGGCCAGTGAGGTACCAAAAGATGCAAGTGTGCCCCCAAAGAAATGGAATGAAGATAGAGAGAAGGATAGGGAGAAACAGGTCAATAGCATAAGTCAAGAGAAGGAGGTTATTCGCAAATTGAAAGTCTCACTACAGAAAACTGAATTTATCCCAGTCAGTCACTCTGATTCCTCAAAGCCCTTGACTCCAGAGGAGACTGATACAAGGAATCTGGTAAGTAGCACTGAGAATGTCACTTACGATGTTTCTGTATATTAAAGGTTGTACTTGCTTTGTTCAGCAAGGATGTAATTGCATTACTAGCTCTAGTCATTCTGAGGCACAGGGGAAGTGTATGGTGCTTTAAGCATGGCAGGTTTGAGAGCTGTATGAAAGGAAGATATCCCTTACAGATTTATTCCTGCTTCATGTGACCTCCGGCAGTAACTAGAAAGCTCTTTATCAGTGAGATTTTGAATTCCTGAGCATATGGATGCAGGATGTTGTAGAGTAGGGCAGCACTGAAACTAGTAACTTAAATACATATTTTGAATGATATATGTAAATATGCAGAGAGGTCTTGAGAATTTAACTCTCATGTCCCTGGCTACTTTGTTCTATTCACTGGTCACCATTGCTACATTGCATTTAGGTTAGCTAAGAGGAAAGCTTACTCAAAAGGAGTTTTTGTAAAATTGGATTTGTACCCTTTCTTGCTTTTATTAATACAGGACAAATTTTTTTTTAAATCTGCTGTTTTAAAATGTTATAAATATCAGGACTATAAAGTCTGGCCTTTCTTGTTTGACTGGAGGACTTATTGGGGCTCAAATTTGTAGTCTGAGCATTCTTGTCTGTGTCATACCTTAATTGAAGGGTCAGTGTTGAATATTTAACAAAACCATCCTTTCTCCCAAGTGTGTTCTAGGTGCAAGAGTTGCATAGTTATTAGTAGAAATGCAGGTTTAAACTGTTAGATTAAAAATCTCTTACTGTCTTTATTGCTCAGCTTTGTCTCTTAACTCTTGTGTTGTCATAATTTAACTAGCGCTTCAGCCACCAGAGAATCTTCAGGGTAAACAAGACCTGAAATTGTAATGTTTTTAAAAGAAGCGGGATGGGGGGGACTTGGTAGTTGGGGAACTTTCAGGTTGCCTTCATAAATCTTAACCATAAGGGTCCAAACACAATGTATTATTTCTTTGTAGTTCACCTTTAATACACTCTGTCTACATTTATATCATCAGGTTGGTAATGAAGTATATTAAGTCTTGCATGTAAAAGTATAGACTTCACTTTTAAAAAAGCAATTCCTTGCTAGCCTCAGTGTCAAGGCAAGTGAAAAAAACAATTGAGCAAAGAAACAGATATGTTTCCAGATTTGTTTTGAGACCTCCTGGGTTCTGAGGATTCTGCTTGCACCCTTTCTGGTAGCCAGTGAGGTCTGAGTGGTGACATAGGAAGGACACAAATTAACTCCAATCTTAACAGCAAAGATTGCCGTAGAGTAATTCCTCTCATGTAGAGTCTGAGTGTGCTGGTTCTACAGCTCCCCCAGCCAAGGGGGTGAGACTAAATGCATATTTCCCATGCTTAAGTGAAGAAATAACAATGGATTTACTAAGCTGGTCTCTATCCAAAGCATTTTAACCTTTTAGCTTCTGACAACTATGTCTCTTCAGTATAAGATAAGGGGCAGTGTTTTACTTATTACTTCCTGGGGAATTCCGTGTCACTGCATGTGTGGAATTCATGTCCCCCATAGATTTCTTTTTCTCCGCAGAAAATGCGTTCTGCTAGAGGTGCTGCAGTTACACCTTTCACCCACCAGAGGCTGTTGTAGTGCCGGAACAGAGAGAGCAGCTGCCTCACTGGCAGTAGCAACTGGCTGGGCTCTTCACAGCACCTTACCCATGGGGCCAGGTTAGGAGGCACAGGATAATGTGGGGGGACAGACAGCAAGACACAAGGGGCTGCCTGAAGGGGGGCGTGTCTCACATAGACTGGGGTTGAGAAGGGCTAGTGGAGGGGCAGACTGGGGCAGGGACTGAATGGCAGTGCAAGGCCACATGGGGACAAGGGCAAAGATATGGTGTTGGGCCACATGGAGATGGGAGCAGGGGGTTGCTGTGTGGGAGGGTGGGACTACCTGGTGGTGGGGGGAGAGAATGCAGGGACTCATGGGAACAGGCAGATGTGCCTGACTGAATGGGAGAGGCTAGGGGTCAGCCCGGGTCTACATGGGGGAGGCTTCGTAACTCCTTAACAGTCCCTCCTACCCCAAAAAACCTGTTCCATACTTCTCCCACCCACACCCAACAACCCTCCACGTTCACTCCTAGGTTCCTTTCCAGCAATTACTTCCCTCTCCGTCAGCTCTTTCATTACCCCTGACTCCGGCAAGCCTTTGCATTGCTTCTGAGGGATACAGGAAATACATTTCTGTATTGTAGTTTAAATGAATTATTCTATCTTCGAGTGATTGCTCGTATCCATTCCAGTATAGGTGTGTGCGCACCCCGTGCACAGATCCCTGGAACTTTTTCCCCTTAGCTAGCCCTGTAGGGTCAGCTCCGGCGCCCCCTGGAGTACCGCGCTCATGCCACGGTACATAGGGCGCTGCTGACCCTGCAGCCCCTCAGTTCCTTCTTTCCGCCAGTGATGGTCACACGGAACGTCTGCCTCTTGCATTCAAACGCAAGTAGCATTCCTTACAGTTAGCCCTTATTGTTAGTTTTTTGTTTTGAATAAGAATAGTTAGTAGTTAGTTGAGAGTAGTTAGTGCCCTTAGGGGCTAGAGCGGAGCCATGCCTGGCTCCACAGGCTTTAAAGCCTGCACTCAATGTGCTAAAGCCTTCCCTGTTAGTGACCCCCATGATTGTTGCCTCCGATGTCTGGGGGAGTTACATAGGAAGGAAAAATGTAAAATCTGTAGGTCCTTTAAGCCAAGGACCCAGAAGGAGAGGGACGCCCGCTTAAAGGCGATCCTCATGGAGTCCGCGCTTTGGCCGGACTCCGAACCGTCGCGCTCCCCGGCGGCACCGAGTGTCTCCTCGGTGCGGAGCGCTCCGCCAGCACCGACATCATCGGCACCGAGCGCATCGGCACCGGCAAAGAAGAAGCGGCGTGAGGCCGCTCACATGGACTCCCCCCTGCTACTGGGAAAGCAGGGGGCCCAACAGGAGAGGACTCCCAACGTGGAGAGGACTCCGGCACCGGCATCTCCTCGCAGAGAGCCTCCCCCGACTCCTGGGGGTGGGGGAGCGCCTCTGCAAGGGCCGTCGACACCGGAGGCTTTCGCTGCGGCTCGCGCTCTTATGGGTCTGACTACGCCTCCGTCCCCCCCTCGGCCGAGGGTTCCAGGACAGGTGTCTCGGGGCAAACCCGCGTTGGGTTACCTCGGTGGGTGGAGGAGACAGAAGTCGAGGTCTCCCCCCAGACGGCCAGGGAGGGTTGAGAGTGTGGGCTCCCCTCCCAGCTCCGACTCACAGTCGTCGAGCTCCCCTGCACCACGGCACTGAGGGCGGTCCAGGGAAAAACGCTCGAGGCGAAGGAGATACAGTTCCGCCTCGAGTGGGGACCGGAGCATGGGCTTTGGCACTCCGGTGTGGAGTCCGGCCACTCATCATTCCCCCGCCCGACTGCCCTGACGCAGGCTAGTCTGCCTTCCACGGCACCGAGGAGCTGCGGCACCGTCGGCCCTGCCAGCACCGCTTCCACCGCCGCCGTCGACACCGAGCGCCACGGCACTGACAGTCTCGGCACCGAGCGCCACGGCACCGACAACCTCGGCATCGAGCGCCATGGCACCGACGTCGCGTTCCAGGTCTACATCACGACATCGCCGTCGGCACCCATCCCGATCGCGATCGGGAAAGCATCTTCGAAAGTCGTCTAGGGGGAGGGGCGGTGACAGCTACAGCTCTTCCAGCAGCCCCTCCCCTCGCAGGCACCGCAGACGTCGGCACCAAAGATCCTCCTCATCCAGGAGCCGCTTCCCTTCCAGAGCTCATAAGCACCGGCGGAGTGGCTCGAGCTCAAAAAGAGGAAGGATGGAGCTAAGCCAGCAGGCTCCTGTACCAGCACCTGCCTGGCCCCAGGGCCCCTGGCAATGGCCATACTGGGGGCCGTGGGGTACCCAGATGGGGCCAGGGACCACCTCTGTACATACCTTGGTGGCCCCACCAATGGCCCCCACAACAGACCCACAGGAGGGTCACCCCTCTGAGGAGGGGTTTGACCTGGAGGAAGGGCCTTCCACAGGACCCATTCCACAATCCTCCTCCTCTTCTCCAGACGAGGCGGCGGCTAGAGACACTAGAGCCTCCCCTCTTTGATTTTAAAGGCCACCAGGACCTCCTGAGGAGGGTGGCGGACAATCTTGGTCTGGAGATTAAGGAGATGTCAGAGGAGGAGGATCCCCTATTTGGTGTCTCAGACACAGGAGGCCTATCACGTTTGGCACTGCCTGTCCATGAGAGGGTAATGAAAATTGCAAAGACCCTCTGGCAAACTCCCTTCTCAGTAGCTCCCACCTCGAAAGGAACTGAAAGAAAGTACTATGTTCTAAAGGAGGGGTTTGAATTCTTGTACACTCATCCCGCTCCAGGTTCACTTATAGTGGATGCGGTGAACCAGCGGGACTGTCAGGGTGGTCAGGGTAACACCCCTAAAGACAAGGACAGCAAAAAGCTGACCGTTTTTCTTTGGGCTTTATCTTTATTCTCTATTCTTCTTTATCTCTATTACAGGACTCAGATGAAGCTGGATCTTCCATAAACTATTATTATCTATTATATTATAAACTATTATCTATCTATCTATATCTATTATATTATAAACTATTATTATCTTTATTCTCTATTCTTCTTTATCTCTATTACAGGACTCAGATGAAGCTGGATCTTCCATAAACTGTGAGTTGGACAATTATGAGAATATTCCTTGCAGTCGGTCTCCAACAAAGAATAATAAAGGTACATAATGCTGCAGCTGTATTGGTCTAGGCACCTGTCATTCTTAAAGGGATTGATTATAAAATTACTGCTTAGGCCTCTCTTCTGGCTTGCTTAGATATTGGTATCCAGCTTCAGTGTCTGATGTGGAATCTGATGGGAGGCAAAAATGCTATTCTTTGGCTATTGAAATTAAAGGCTGTCCAATAGCTGAACTATGAAGAGGGCCTTCCAGCCCTGTGGGACAATATTTACCTCTTTGACATGGTTTTCTTCACCAATTTTGCTTAAAAATGTACTGAAATTTCCTCCTTGCAGTGAAGTCTAGTGCTGAATTTGTGACATCACACTTTTTCTGATAAAATTAAGCCATTAATATAGAGTATGCTTTAGCTATGAGATCACAAATTCGAAAAGTTTAGGTTATGATAAATGGTATTAGTCAGATATCATTTTATTAGCAGACCACTATTAAGCTACCGATGCAACAGTTTGTTTTAATATACTTTTTCACATGTTCCATGGTGAAGATTCCACTTGAGATTTGGTTTGCTCTGACCTTAGCTTGCAACCATTTTTTTTCATAGCATAAAATGCAAGATATTCTTCAATAGTTAATTAGATCAAAAATAGCTATTTCCATATAATAAAACATTGGATGGGTTTTTATTTGTTGCAGTACCAAAAACTTTCTAATGCTAATGTAAGCTCTTGGGTATTGGGAGTTCAGAGTTTTTCATACTTGTGTATTACTTGAAATGTACTGGTTCACTAAGGGCCCATTTCTAGATGCCCACATGTTTTGTATCTCCAGTGTGTCTAATACTAATAAATTATGTGCTTCTTTCTAGTGTCCCCTTCAGCAGATGTTGTCTATCCCATATTCAGTACACCTTCAGTCAACAAAACAAGGTATGTTTGTTTTACTCTTACATTTTCCAAGAATGAGACAAAAGTATGAGCAGTACCTCCAAAAATTAGATTTTAAAATATGAGACCGTTTCAAAAATAATAAACAGCTTCTCTTTACCAATGAGATGTGGTGAGGAATGAGAAATAGCCATTATTAAGATGTGAAAGTTTTGGATCTTATTTTGGAGAGGGAAGATGAAACACTATCCTTTCTTTGGGTTAGGATGCAAACTTGGAATTGAGAGATGTGGGTTCAGTTACTGGCTTTACCACACTTTACTTGTGTGATTTTGGGCAAATTACTTAATCTCTATATGCCTTAGTTTCCCCGTCTATAAAGTGAGAATACTACTACTTTTCCCATCTTTTGTCTGTCTTGTCATTTTAGTTTACAAACTCTTCTGGGCAGGGATTGTCTCCTATTATGTGAAAGTATGTAGCCTAGCATAGTGGAGTCTTGATCTCAGTTGGGTCCTGTATATATTGCTGTAATATAAGTAATAAACATCTTCTTGTGGTATGGAGGAAGACAATATCATGCCTTTGCAGAGGGACTTGATAACCTAGTAATATTTTCCATCTCTATTACTATCCTAGATTAAGTTTCGAAGTACTGAAATAGTTACCTTTTCTGGAGTAATGTCAACTGTACTGAGATTATTTGAACTACAGTTTCCAGAATTCTTGTTTAACTTGCCCATGTGAATGTTCTAAAATATTTTCGCTTCTTAAACTTGATGTCAGTTGGGTAGACTCCCTTTCTGCAGCCAGGTTCATTGCTCTTCTTTAGTAGCATGGCTTTCTATTTATTGTAGCGTCAATGTTAGCAATATAACTATTCCAGAGATGGGAGGGTATCTGGTACTCTGAGAGGTATGATATAGAAGGCCCATGAACCTTCAACCATCTGAGAAGTTCATAGATCTAATATAACTGTGCTGGTTAAATCTTGTTGTGTGTCTTGTTAAATCTTTAACTGCCTAAGGAGTATGATGTGGTTATATCAGATACTGTACAATCAACCTTTGTCAGCTGATAAGTCTTTCCATCATAATCAATGCCACTGGTGTTCAGACCATCTTTTTTGTGTGGTAAGGGGTTGCAAAATGGAAAAGATAAGTTGTCATGCAGATGTGAAAAGAACTGAAGCTTCTATTTTTTCTCTTCCTTTTGTCCTAACCCAACCCATATGCTGTTGAGCATGTCTTTCAAAGGTCTGTTGGACACAGCTGGTCTTTAGCATTGCCCTTCATTATATTGTAAAACTTTATAGGACTGATCTGTGTGTTACCCTCTGATAGTCTGTAATATTAACCCCGTGTTACCTGTTAAGTAGATTATTACAGCCCTGCAAATGAACTTCCTTTGCAGAATATGCTCGTGCTAATGTATCTGTGCCTCTGATGACTTATTTGTTTGACAAATCCATCGCCATATTATATTTCCAATGGGAATGTTGTTTTTCCATGCAGAGCCAAAACTATGGATTCCTCTCTCTTATTTAATAATCTTTTTGTGAAGCAGATTGCTAGAAATCAAAACATTCTGACTGAATTTGTTGTGAACATAAAATGACTTAAAATTGTTTTAATTCTGAAAGAGCCAAAAAAAACTTGTCAGAAACTGTTAAATTTCTCTGCCACTTAAGAGTGAGAGAGAGATCTGATTACATATTTACATTGCTCCCTTGTGGGGCTTTTCAAATGCCTTCCATATTGATGCAAATGGAATTCTGGAATATGCTGAAATCCTGGTGTTTGTGATTAACTAAAAAATGGTTTTGGATTTAGTGTTGACTCCTACACTGTCTCTTGGGAATAGATGAGTAGAAATTTTTTCTACTGGAATTATACTTTAGCTTTCTGCTTTAGGAACTCTCCTTGGCATGTGAACCTAGAAAACTGTTCAGTGCTTATCTCCCTTAATCCCATGTTAAGGTCATTGCACAACAGTTAGCAAATTTAAAGTGATAGTTCCTAAAGTAGCCCTGCCCACTTGCATATAGCTAAAGCACTAAAGGTAATGCTATAAAAACACTAATTATTTATTAACAATTTTAATATGTGCATCTCCAATTGCAAGTCTCATACAAATGTTTTAAAAAATTCATATGAAGACTCCATCTGGATTGATAGCCTCATGAACAGTCCTTTCCTGCTCTTTCCTCAATCTACCCACCCCCTCTGTTAGTCTGACTGTTTGAAAGTCAGCAAACTGTCTCCATTGGACCAGAATGGAGAATTGAGTTCCAGAGTTGAGGGTCTTTCCCTGAAAATGCTTCCAATTCTTTTATCTAAATCTGGTAGCTTTTACTTCAGAATCTCAGATAATCTCCACTGCTGGAGCAGAACTCAAGGGGAGAGGTGGTATGAGGTACTCTAGGGCATGTGAGGGATAGATTTGAGAGGCCAAGTTACAATTACTGTTGGGACCATAACTTGGAATGCCTTAACTTTTTGGATGACTAAAGCCCCAGTGTGTTCATTTTCTTAAAGGGGGATGAGAGAGGGGGAGTGGTGCTCCTGTGTTTGAGTGTACGGAGTAGTAAGGGCTTCCACCCATTGTTCCTTTTCCTCTCAGTACTGGAACACTTAAGTCAGCGGTCATCAACCTAGTTAGAGCTGCCATCCTCAGTGAATGTAAGGAGTAGAAATCCTGGCAGTTTAGCTCCATTTACTCATATCTGCAATATAGAGTGTACTTAGGATCAGATTTAACACCTGAGATGTAGGCTTTTGTGTTCTTCCTCTAGAACAGTTCTAGAACCCCAGGTTTGGGTTACCATCTAGATGCAGTGGTGTTCCTCAAAGCATCGATTTGTTTTTTGGTGAAGCCCTTGGAACCTTAGTTATTTGCATCCAAACACTGCCATCAGGCTAGCTTCCTGCTATCAATTTTAGTTTGGGATCTCTTGAAACAGGAAGAACTAACCTGCACACATCTCTTGAGTTCCTTTACTAGTCTGTTACGGGGAGCTAGTCACATCAGTATTCAGTCTGACTGTGAGTGTGAAATGAAATTCAGATACAATTCTGTAACTACTTTCAGGCCTCAGCCTTTCCCAGATGATCTGGCTTCTCCCCTGGGATTCAGCCAACCTGCAAAAATGGGTCATACCTTCCAGAAAACCAGCAAGAAAACAAAAGAACTAAGCAAAGATTTTAAAGACCAGATGATCATTGTGAGTATCCTTCTGTGGCCTGTTACTGATCCTTAGGGGAGCTTGCACTGCCATGTGGTGGTAGTGAAATGAGCTTTTTGGCTAGCCAGTAAATTCCTTTATATATAAATCTCAAACCCTGTATTCAGCTCTAATGAATTGTATAAATCTGTCTCCAAAACTTCAAATGTAACGATTGTGCCACTATTTGTGAAACTGTTTTCTAAAGTTGCCTTGAGGTTAAAGCTTTCCTATATCTGAATAAATAGGAGACTTGTAGAAATGTGCTATTAAAATACCTGTATGGATACTATAGTAGTGAATTTGCTTGACACACAAATCCTTTGTTTCCCAGTGCTGCATGATTTGCTGTTTGAACAGAGGCAGCTCAATTCTGCAGCCACATTAGTGGACAGCTAATATCAAGGACAGTACAACAGTAGGAATGTTTTCTAAAACATTCTGTACTTGGGAGTTTTATCAGTGACTGAAATGTAACCCCACTTAACCATTGGAGTGTTTCATATAACAGATATGGGGGATGAAATACTCGCCTAGTTCTGTCCTATATATATATAGTTCATTCCCTGTGAAGTCTTGGCTTTACAATGGAATGCTATTGAATGGCATCATTAAGCCCTATGTCACTTGCAATAAGCTAAAGTCACCTGTATGGATGTAGGCCTGGTTTGACATGGGTAACTGGACATCCTATTTCTTGGAAGATAGGATTAGGGAAGTAAATGGATTTGCAGGCTGGGAATGGAATGTCTCTACTAGTTGAAGTAAGGGGGAGCACCCAGGGATCATTTACAATGGACAAGATTACAATGGATAAGTAAATCAGAAATGTGAAGATGAGGTAAAAAGTAAGTTGTACATGAGCAGTGCATGGACAGAGTATGTTGAACAGGGATTGGTTCCTACAAAGTAACCAAGCCAATCCCAAAACATGTGATGCAATGTAACGTGTAAAGATATATATAAAGGACGAGGCCAACTCCCTATATTTAAGTTTTTATCAACTCAGCGTAGCTCTGCTATATGTCATACAGAGGAACCTGAGTGATGAGACTGGAATTGAACGGAGTTCTCGGGGAACCGAGTGGAAGAGGTCTTGAAGAAACTACATCAGTGGACTCCCATTTTGCCTTCCATTTAGAGCTGCATTTTTTATTACACTGTTTGTTCTTTATTAATTTTATCTACTTTTAAAAAATTCTTAATTTAATTCCTCTTTTCATTTCGTGCCCCCATCATCCTCTCAGAAAAAACAAACAAATGCAGAAGTACTTAATGAATTCTCTATATAAACAGGAAGCAATGTGGTCTGGAGGACTGACCATTTGAATAAATAATCCCAGCCCTGCCACTTGCTCACCTGCTTTCTCTGTGGCCATATACCATTCCTTCTCTCTCTCTGTGCTTTAGTTTTTCTATCTATACAATGAGACCTAACTCGTACTGTAAAGATTATGTTCATTATATGCCTTGAATATGTAAAGTGCTATGTACAGTTCTGAATATTCTATAAATAAACAAAAGCTTGCCCTCTGCCATCTCTGACACTTCTGAGTTTCCTTTGCAATGACAGGATGCTGGACAGAAGCATTTTGGTGCCATCATATGCAAATCATGTGGCATGATCTATACAGCTGCCAGCCCAGAGGATGAAGCCCAACACCTCCAGCATCACCAGAGGTTTCTTGAGGGAATTAAATATGTGGTAAGGCAATGGCTGACACTTTTGCCAAAGAACCCTTAAAGTAGTACTTATTGTCAGGTACACTAGTCAAAGGTTTTGTATCCAAATAACATGATACAATTAAATTACTTATCTGTTATTCCAGTAATCACCTTTCACTAACATACGTGAACTAATGGGTTAACATATGTGATTGGAATTTCTGCCTGCAAACTGCAAGGGTTCCCGTAACTGTGGAATCTGTTCTACTAAAGAAGTCTTTGCTGAATCCCTCTGTTTTCTTTTTCCTTCAAATAACTGTCTTTTTTTTCTCTGTGGTAGGGTTGGAAGAAAGAGCGTGTGGTTGCAGAGTTCTGGAATGGGAAAATCATTTTGATTCTTCCAGATGACCCAAAATATGCCATCAAAAAGGTGCAATGTTTCTTCCAACTTTCTGTACAGTGCCTAGCATTATAGGGCCAGGGTATGTAGGTGCTACATTAAATTGCTATATTAATTCTAATTCATAAAATCACCTCTTTCCAACTTCTCAGGAGAAATCCATATTTAGTGGTCAGCCTCTCGCTCAGTGATGGAATTAATGTGGCTGGTTTCTACCATACTTAGAGGAGAGATGAACTTGTGGCTGACGCACAGAACTGGGAGGTGGGAGATGTGGGTTCTAGTCACAGCTTTGCTGCAGATTTCCTCTGTGACCTGGGGCAAACCACTGACCTCACTGCAAATAAGGCTGATACCGACCTTTGTTTAAACACTACAGATCTCAGCGCTAAGTAGTCTAATGGCAGCCCTGTAAATCTTTTAGTTTGTCTTTGCTCACACAAATGAGCCATTCCTCAATGCTGAAGACTCCTCTGATCTTATTCTTTGATTATCAGCATAACCAAGTCTGCTCCTTAACAAGGAGAAAGACCTGTCATTTGTCTCATTTGCCACCTGTTTCAGTTGCTTGATGGCCAGATTATAGACCACTTGTTCACAATGATAAGCAGTTAATTCACAAGAGTCGTCTCACTGGAGTTAATGGGAGTACTCGTGAGAGTGACTGCTCATCAGTGTAAGTAATTCACAATCTGGCCCCAAGGTACTTGAGGTGAGAACAGACTTTGGAATACTGTCATTTGTAGAACAGTGCTCTCGCTACCCTCAGTCTCTTGCAGAAACACTTGGTAAGAGCTTGTCCTCCCCGCTTCAGTTTGTGTTTGTCTGTAAAATCCAGCCTGAAACACGCAGCTTTCACACTCAGTGGAAAATGTATAGCTAAATCAATTATCAAAAGAGATGTTCTCCACAGCTGTGTTATTTTTCTAGATTCTGTTGAAGTAAAACTACCTAAGGTGCTGGAAGTACCTAATGGGTTTCTTTTGGTGCTGTGGAAAAATAGCACTGTCCACAAGCCCATTGACTCTGAGAAAGGGTGTATATGTGCTTAGATAACATGGTGATTAGTAGTAGAAGAACCTAGAGAGAGATTTGGAGAGTCCACATAGCAGCTGATGAGCAGCAGCTGCTACTAGGTTAACAAAACTCCAGTGATGCAAGTCACAGGCTTAGTTTTGGCTGGGCCCTTCTTCACACATCTAGTCAATCATGGAAGGGGGAATGCTAGTCTGCTGCCTTTGCCACATGAGTCTTGTCAGTGTGCAATGACACTCTCACCCATAGCTTTAGGTTGAGTCACATCTTCCACAAAGACAACAATCTGCATGTTGCATAAATATTAAATGAGGGAGAGAGTCTCTCAGGGTCCATCTTTCTGCCAATTCAGGAACGTCCACTATAGGACAGAGATTTGTCTACTCAAATGTATCAAGCACTGGAGCTTCTAACACTCCCTGGGAGACTATTCCAATTGAATGGATCTCACAGGAGTACAAACCTACCAAACTAGTTACACTTTTGACATGGGCTGCTAGTGCTTTTAATGAGTTGCTAGATGCTCTGTCTGCAGTTGGACAGTGAACTTCCGTTGTGGTGATCACTGGGTTCCATTGAGGTGCACAAGCCCTCTGTTTGAAATCAATCACGTCTCTGAACTCAAGCTATGTCTGTCCTAGACTCTAATGTGTCTCTGTGCACCTCTCATCCTAACCTCTATAGGCAGAAGATATACGAGAACTTGTAGATAATGAACTGGGATTTAAACAAATTGTGTTAAGCTGTCCATCCAAGATTAAAACCTACTTGTTTGTGTCCAATGAAAAGAAGATAGTCGGTTGTTTAATCGCTGAACAAATCAAACAGGTGTGTGTTCTAAATAGTATCTTAATTATGTAAGCTGAAAGAAAATTGCATTCAGACAGTTGGGGTAGTTAGCATTGGTTTAAGCCTTTGTCACAGGTACTTCTTGCCTTGTAAAGAAGAGGGGAAAAAAGGGGTGGGCAAGATGGTTTTAGTGCTCTGCACTCTCAACAACATGAAAATGCAGGTGACAAGCATTAACCAAGCTATTGTTGATGGTGCAGAAATCTTCCATTCAGTGTACCTGAATTCAGGTGTTGGATAGTGGTGGTTTATTTAACCATCAAACTTTCTGTGAAGGACCAGCATAAGAAATAGTTGATTGCCTTTGGTGTTATAGAAACTCATACAGGTGAGTTTGCTGCTGTATTGCCCTCAAGATAGAGACTAATTTGACTTGGTGTTTGTGCTTGATAGGCATTCCGGGTGCTGTCTGAGTCTTATGTTCCACAGTCCCCTAATCAGGATGTCCTGCAGCACCATCGTGCTTGGCGTTGCTCCACAAAGCCGGAGGCTGCCATTTGTGGGGTCAGTAGAATCTGGGTGTTCAGCCTGATGCGGAGAAGAGGCATTGCACGTCGTATGGTGGATGTAGTCAGGTAAGGAAAAGGGATGCCTCTCCCAAAACAAAACTGCTAATTAAGCCATTAATTTGGCTGCAACATAAGTGTACGGAGAAGCCACTTGAAACTGACTATTGGGTGTACACAAGAGGGGAACAAGATTTCAGCTTGGTTTATTTTCAGGGGGAAGAGAGTGCTCAGAGCAAAAATATTAAGTAACAAATGTTTTAGGGAAAGTTGTAAGCTAATGTCATTCAGCAGGTCTGAGAGGTTCATGTCACAGTGCAAAGATGTTAAGTTCATTGAACAGATTTAAATATGCACTTAGTCTGACTCCAGTCTGCCCTGTGGAGCTACTGTGGTTGGAGGAATAGTAATGCATAGAGCCACGCAAGTATTGGGGCTGGGATTTTTGAAAGCGCTCAGCTTTGGCCAGACTCTGCCTCCACTGAAGTCACCATGAGAGCAGGGTTTAGCTAAGGCTGAGCACTTTCCAAAACTTTACCCTGTATGTTTAAGTTGGGCTTGCTTCATATTTAACCAAATATAAGGTAGCCTGTGAACCATTTAATTAGCTCTGGACTTTGTTTGCTGTCTGCCCAGTACTCTGTCAAGACATAAGACTTCAGAAAGTATACGTGAAAATTTAGTCTGCCCTTGCAGTCTGTATTTGACTGGCACATTTGACGTCTATTGCAATGCAGCTTCTTAAAACACCAGTTTATTCTTGGTGAGTAGCTTCTGCAGATGGGAACTTTGATTTGTAGAGTGCGAAATGAGTGGATTTTCTCTCGAATTGAGAATGGTTACCAGCATAGTTTGTTAGCTGTTGTTGTGCTCATTGTTTAGAATGCATGCGTCTGGTCACTGACCTGCACGTGCCTCTGAGCAGCTGTTCTCCAGGAGCAGTTTAATGTGAGAATGCAGAGCAAGTTTCACAGATTACTGTGGTGAACTTCAGTTACCAACTCCTGATTGTGATTGGGATATTGGTAATCTGAAACCACCAAACTTCTAAATACAATTGATCTAGTGCAGGGGTTTCCAAACTTTCTGTCATCACGACCCCATTTTAATGAAGTATTTCCTGCTGGGACCCCAGACAGCATGAAGGACGCCATTTTGCTCTTCGCGCAGTGTGACCTCGCATGCACCATACATGCAAGGTCATGCTGTGCAGAGCAAAATGGTGTTCTCCACGTACTAGGGATTGCTGCGAGCCCATCTGCTGATGGCGTGACCCCATTTGGGGTCACAACCCACAGTTTGGGAACCGCTGATCTAGTGTGTTGGGGGTGTCTTCTGTACCTGCTATATTATCTTGTTTCAAATCTTGTCATCACTCCTATGCTGTTGTTTTTATTGCCCAATTTCATGGAGTAAATTCTCTACCCAAAATCTTCTCTCCACCCAGTTTAGAAAATTGACCAAATTTCCACTATATACGCTAAGCATAGAAGAGGTGAGGGAACAAACCACACAGACAATTATATTACAGTAATAAGAACCCTATAAATACCTAGATAGAACCACACTCTTGCACTGCATTGATAACTGTACTGCTCTGTTTCAGAAACACATTCATGTATGGCTGTTACCTAAGCACTGATGAAATCGCCTTCTCTGACCCAACACCGGATGGCAAGCTGTTTGCAACCAAATACTGCCAAACCCCTAACTTTCTTGTTTACAATTTTATTAGTTAAGACCAATTCCAACCAATGACAGTTCAGTTGAACTGGAGATGTTTAGTTTGCAAAATGTAAAGCAATTTGCATGTTTAATCGTGTTACTCAGCCATATTCCATTTTACGTTCTACTGAATGCTAACTGTTGCCTCTTCATCAAGTTAAAAGGCATAGAGTTAAAAGAATGTTGTCACTTTCTGTACATAATTGTGTTGTGTATTTTAATATTTGTACTTTGTAAAACAATTTTGATTCTAAATGTTTATACTGAAAGCTAAAGTTTTTATTGCAATAACTTGTAAATTTCAAAAATAATTCTATTAATATAAAGATTTCTCTTTGATAGATTTGGCTTGGATAAATGTTTGGCTACTTAATACCATAGGAGATGAGGGAGACTCCAGCCAATCTTGAAACTTTATATGTATGCTACTTGTTTTGGTACAGCAGGAGACACCACTATTATACTATCTCTGCTGTTGAGGGAGATACCAATGGTCAGGGATGTTGCAACTATAGATTATACCTGGTACTAGGAGTTGCATGCTGGGACAGTAAAGTGACTGGGTGAGGACTCAAAACCTATCTGGTACCTTTCCAGATTGGGAGTTGCAGTGAACGGAAGACAGGGCGAAACATACCTGCTGGTCGCTGCTACTGAGCAGCTAGCTAAAACTTTCCTGAGACAGGAGTGGGAAGCATGTGTAGCTGTGGCCTGGACCCTATAATCCTTATGCACAAAAATAGTCCCACCAAAATCAGTGGGACTATTAACATGAATAAAGGGTTTATTTTTAAGTAATTTAGCCTAGATATGTTCAGACAGAATCTCCACCTGCTGCTCAGGGATTAAAGTTGTTGGGAAGATTGAGCCTAAATGTTGCTGTAGACTCACTATTCTTGCACTGGTGGTTGTTAGGTGGATAGTTTGTTCAATAAAAGTCATCTGAAATGTAATTCAATGCCTCATTTCTGCACGTTACAAGCACGAGCAGTTAAATGACGACTGTGTCTAGGGTTCAGAAGAGGTTTTTTAAAAATGTGTCCCTTCAGACAGCTGCAAGGCTCCAATTGCCCCTTTGAATTCACAATCCCATGTAAATTGTCCTCACTCAATTAGGAGTCACTCTGGCTTTGCAGGGTTGTCCGCCAGCCTTCCTCTGACAAATCAAGCAACAGCAGTGCTAACTTCTTCCAGCACTGTCTTCTGCATTAGAGGAGCTGTGTAAAGGAGTGAGAGGGAAACTCCATTACTGGCTCCAGTCCCTGGTTTCACTAACATGCTGCTATTCTCCATGAAATATGCAGGGTCTGGTCTTTACTTCCACTGATAACACATCTTCCCTTAACCATAAATATATTTGAAGTCAGACTACTCTTCCAAGCCCCTGTGAATTAAAATCAGCATGTGTTTATTCCCCCCGCACAGCTATCAGTTTGAGGCATGGCTTGTTCTTTGAACGGATAATGTTATTACCACTGTCTTTATTTTACTAGTGATGATGTGTCAAAACTTCTCACTGCTGCTGAGTCAGATTTGTAAAGGCAGTGGATTGCCAGTTTAGTTTCCTAGGATGTTAGCTAGGTGGACTGACTTGCTTAAGTGTCTCGAACTATTTTAGCCTTTGTAAACATACGAGTTTTGTTGCCTGGGCACAACCTGCTCATCTACCCTCGGATAAAATTCACCTGACTCCTGGCTTGAAAAGTGTATAAAAATCTTTCTCCTTGTGCTTTGGCTTTAACTTCTGTTTTGCTACCTTTGTTTCCTTGCAGGTCTTGTGTCCACGTCCCTTCCATTTCTGTTATGGCTATTTGGTCTACTAGCATACACTATAATCAGCCTGGACTGAATGAAATGCTTGACATTCCAGGTTCTTAACTGCCTAGGCCATGCAGCTGTTAGAATATACATGTGTGTTTTGCAACTGCGTAGCCCTGGAGTCTTCACCTCGTTGCAAAACTAGTCAAGACTCTACACCAGTGTTTCTCAGTTGGTGTTCCGTGGAACCCTGGGGTTCCGCGGTAACACTGTTAGGGTTCCACGAGAAAGTGACATCGCACTGCTGAGAGCAGCTGTTCTCTGCGCCGCCGAAAAAGGGAAGATGTCCCGGATTTTTCGGCGGAGGATATCGAGTATGAGTGTAATTTCCCTGCGGAGCCTAAAGGGTTCCATGGGGAAATTTAATTGAGAAACGCTGTAAATGTTTGTTTATAATATGCTTATTTCGACTTTTTTTTGGCTCCATATGCAAAAATACCGTTAAGAGTTTGGGGGGTTCCGCAATTATTTATCGAGTTCAAAAGGGTTCCGTGGCCAAATTTAATTGAGAAACACTGCTCTACACTTTTTCTTCTAGCTCTGCTGGTTACACAGAGCCCTTGAAAGCCTTAGCTCCCGAGGGGTCTGCAAGTGTAGACAGCCTCAATGAAGCGTGACCCAACCCCTGCAGATAGCGGATTCTGAAACTTAACCTTAAAACAGGTTGGATGCTTGTCTCTACAACCCTAAATATCTTGGGTGTTCCATAAGCTCTACTTGTACCCAGATACCCAACTTCTAGCGTTAGCTCCTGCCAACGTGATGCTAGAAGGCATGTTCACTCTGACGAATATCTCACGCCAGTGAAAAGTGTAGGGACTGTATACACAGGAGGATGTACTGAGTAAAGTTCTGGAACTGCTTCATTTGAAGTGTTAGAGAACAGAGCACATTATGGTAAACCAGGTCTTACTGCTCAGAGTAGCTTAAATATGCTGGTCTCTTGTGAGAGACTTGAGCCCCCTCCATAAATCTTTAACTGTCAGTAGCCTCCAAACAAGGCTTCTATGTCCCTCTTCCCTGAGTCTCTTGCAGTCTATCAGTCCCACCTTGCCTGAATGCTCTCTTGCTGATTTTTCTCCAGTTCCACTACCATGTGAGGGGACTCTGCAGGCAAAGGCCAGAGCTACTTCCACTTCATATTACCTGTACAAATGCCAACCATCGGAAACAGTCTAAGGCAATTAACACCTGAGCATTAAGTCATGGGTTCCTAAAGCACTTTACAAAGTAGTACTCAGTCTTGCCCTCAGTTTACAAATGGGAAAAATCAAGGCATACAGAACCGACACGATCTCTCAGCACATACTTGACAAAGTTGGACATGAGTCAGAGCCCAGCTCTGTATCCCTGATGGCTCTTAGAGGGAGATCACACTTCTTCCTTGCAATCCTCTCAAGCATTAACAGCCAAATTAGTAGCCCATAGTGTAACATCTACATTTTCTGCATCTCACAAAGTTAACGTGAAAGCAATAACGCATCAAAACATGGTTCAGAAAAAGTTTACTTAGACACAACTAACAGCCACATGAATAGACAGCATTGGATTCTCATTCAGCAATTGAGGGAGTCGTACTTAGGGTTAACTTACTATTTATAAAAATGCCTGAAGAGTAATCTACACAAACACATGACATTGAAAGAGATGTAAGTGCTTAGGATGAACACATCTATCTTGCTACAAACCAGTATTTTATCAATCCAAAATTAACTTTGCCTGTTTTAAGGAATTGCTAAATTTTTCTCAAATGCTTAATATTTGTTTAAAGCTACAGAATGCTATCAACTCATTCAGTGCAAAGGTTATTTCTTAAAGTGCCCTATATATTATGAAAAAGCTATCAGCAGAGGACAGGTAAAGTAAGTTTATATGCTCTTAAAAAGTAGGTTTCTTAGGATACATACAAAAACAACTGTTTGCAATGTATATCTAAAACTAACCTTCTGGGTGGCACAGCTGATCATCAAGAAACCCTGCTACCAAAAATTTAGGTTACACGGGATTCTTGCATAAATATCAGAGTATGAGGGGAAATACTGAAATTACGTGTAGAAATCTCCACATCAGAATGCAGGGCGATGAATGGTGGTTAATTATTGGTATGCGCGTCTTCCTCCAAGACTCCAACAATGTGTGCAGCAGAGGGACGCTTCCTCGGATCCTCAAAAGTGCAGAGGGAAAACATTTCAATCACTTTCTGGTATGACTGGTCCAGTTCCTCCATGTTCAGTGGTGGCCTGGTGCCTAGAGCTGCATAATACGCTTCATCATCAAAGTCATCTTCATCAAAAGTAGCATCTGGTCAAGAACATTTAAAACAAGTCAGTGGCAGTAACTGGCAATCTCAATTGCTTTAGAAGTCATGTGTGTTGGAAACAGTCAATGCCACCTCCCCAAGGACCATCACCCATTTAACCCCATGCAGTCTTTTCTTCCTCTAAATGAGGATCTGAACGGTAGGGAGCAGGAGCACTGGGTCCATAAAAGCCACGTAACTGGTCCTTTGAAGAGTTGCTTGCCATTCTAGAGCCAGCATTCATCACACGCTACCTTAGATCTTGATTGTTTTGCTTACAAGCCCATCTATCATTTCACATGCCACAATGCTTCAGAAGCAGCTGGCCCTCTGCCACTTTGGTTTGCTGACTCCGTCCCTTTGCGTTTACAATCTACCACTTCAAACTATAATCAATCATTTGGTTTTCTAGCCCCCTCAGAAAACACACCAACTGCGGCCTGTTGAAACAAAGAAAAAAGCTTTCCTGCAGTTACCCATGTCTAAATACATGCCAGTAAGCTGTTTCCTGTTGGAAACTCATTAAAACAGGAGCCCCGAGCAATTACACAGCTGCACCGTTTATAGGCAAGGAGATTCTGAAGTATTGCCAAAGATTCTTAAATACCAATTTGTAATTTCCTTGTTTAATTTACACAGTTATTCTATCCCAGTGAAGGTTAGTGGCAGTACAGCTATCCGCTTCGTTAGGATTGGATTCTAGCCTGAATGAAATTGTCCGTTATCTAAGGTGGAAGTTTAAAAAACAAACATGAGTTTTCCAGTTGTTAAAGTCCTGTACTTCACTACTCCCACCAGCGTGAAAGGCAGGCTTCCTTGCACACCGGGCCTAGGCAAACCCTCCTCCAGTTTGAATGTGGGGATTAGAAAGCTTAGCAAGATGCCATCTGTGCTCGTTTGTATGTCGATACCTTGACTGCTCTGGCACTTTGTGGAGATGCTGGGGTTTGAGTTAGAGGAACAAAGAAAGGTCTTGTTTTGTTGCTGGATTGACCAGCTTGTTTGAAGGCTAGAGCAAAAGAAGTCTTCTCTACCAAACTTCTGTTGGGAGGAGTTTCTACCTAGAATGATAGTTTTAGGATTCAAATTACATTGGCTCTGTTTATACTGATTCTCCTTAAAAAAAAAAACAAAAAAAACAATAGTGAATTCAGTGCTGGTGAAAAGTGCAGGCTTGACAGCCCTAAAGACTGAAACCTCTATATATCCAGCATAGGCAGCCAATAGCATATGCTTCTTCGACCCTGCCACTGTGCCTCAAATGTAACCTGGCAGGACCACTTCTAGAGAGGAGGAGGAGGTCGGCTCCAGAGCCTACTCACTCTTTGGTCTGTCTAATTAGCCAACACATTTCTGTCAGTCCAGGGGTCAGTGTCAGACCAGGTGGTGGGGTTTTTGGCAACGTGCCTATCTATGCCCACAGACCTGCCTGATACCACCCAGCCCAACCCACTAAAAGCACCAGTCAGATAAAGGGCCAACTTTTGGTTACTTCTGACCTTGGCTGGGACTGAACTGACAAGGTTGTTATCCGATTATGACCCTACAGATCTCATCACCAATCACCTGTGCCATCTAGTATCCCGTTTTGGAAGTGCAGTTTTGGTGGAGGAGGCGGAACAATATTGGCATTGGGCCAGTCAGCATCTAAAACAGCAATCCCAGACTAGCTAGACTGTCCTGTTTTGTACAACAGAGACCAGGTGACTGAAGGGGAGCAGCACTAGCTTTTTAACAAGGAAATGCAAATATCACTTCGCTATTAAAATATAAGCCCTATCTCAAAAAAGTAAAGCCAGGAGCTGTTTAAATGCTACTGTAATAATGAACGGGCTGGGTCCCCTACACCGACTCTGTCTAGGAGCTGGGCTTCTAGTTCAAGCAGAGGAGGCTGATGCTTCACTGTTCAAGCAGGTTATGCATCTACTTTGGCTTGAGTCCAATTGCCTCTGAAGCTTTGTTGAATGCCGTTTGCTGGGCTGGGGAAGAATTATGTTATCCTTTGACTGTCATGCTAACCTCATCACTTTGGTCCAAGCTAAACTGCAGCTATCACCATGGTAGATTCCCTTCCCGAACACAGTTAAAACATGACTCAATCTTGCTACAGTTGGACCAGAACCATATTCGAAGCAAGTTCACTTGGATTTGAGCAGGATTGTAGCATAAGTCAGGAATATGCTTGGGTTCTGTCTACACTACACAACGGGAACCGTGTTGAGGGACTATCCATTTGTAACTTGGCTGTCACGCCAAGGTTAGTGTTGAGGGGAATTTGATGAACAGCAGAATTTCAAGGCGGAATTCTCCTGCAGCTGTTTAACAAGCAGCTGGACTGCTTAGGGGGCCCCTCCGTATTGAAAATGATTTATTAAGCACATTTCTCAGCCCCTCATTTGGATTCAAGAAGCCAAACAAACTTGAAAGCAGCTCAGCCACCTGCAAAAACACTGAGCACACCAGCCAGGCACATGTTCGGCAGTAAGCCCCCTGGGTACTTTAAGCACCTCTTTTATGCTGCAACACACTCCAGGGGAGGTGAGACAGTTCTGGGAACATACCAGCCATGCCTTAGAAGCAAGAGAAAGGATTTAAAAAAAAAAAAATCAGTGAGTAGAGAAAGATCTTGGCTACTTTTCCCCTCACTATTTCCTTCTGTGCTCCTTCAATGAGCCATTTCAGTGGATGAACATAAGACAGTTTAATTATTCTAGTTATATTAATTGCAGGACATGATTCACACGTGCCCTTGGTTGCGGATGTGCATTAAAGAAACACTAAGGTGTCCCCTGCATATATATGTTCAACGCAGTCAGTTCCACTAATGGGTAAATCCATCTTTAAAGGCAACTTCTTGCAAAAGTTGTTTGATTTTAAGACTTGGACTATAAGAAATAAAAGCTGACCTTCATCTTCATCATCATCATCATCAGGCAGGTTCAGATGAGGTACAGAAAGGGTCATCATCTCCCACAGAGTGAGCCCAAAAGCAAAGATGTCAGCCTTATCAGTGATAACGCCACCCTCCTCCAGCGCTTCTTTAGGTTTCCATGGCTCCGTGCCAATGTAAAGCGCCTCCGGGTCACTCACTGAAGAGAAACACCACATGACTCAGGCCATGTCCACACTAGGAAAAACGGTGTACTTTTAACATGTTAAACCTGTAACTGCCTTGTCTACACTAGGATCTGTTAGCTGGACAAAGTAAACTCTAGGAGGCGAGAAGTCACCCCGACCAGTGTTAAAACTACTGCTTGAGCAAGTGAAGGCAGATTAAAATTATATATATAAATTTTCCCTTTCTTTCATTTGTTTTTATATATATATATATATATAGATGAATCAGAAGCCAGGAATTGCAGAAAATTGATAAGGAAAGCAAAGGGATGCAAGGAGAAATCTATGACCAGCATAGTTAAGGACAAGAAGGAGTTTTTAAATATATTAGGAACAAAAAGAATCCTAACAATGGTATCCTAACAATAGATGGAAATTATAGAATCATTATAACAACACAGAAAAGACAGAAGTGTTCAATACTTTTTTCTGTTCTGTATTTGGGGGGGAAAAACACAGATGATGAAGCCTTGTTATGTGGTGATAATACTCTTTTCATCCCATTAGTATCTCTAGAGGATGTTAAAAAATTAGACATTTTTAAATCATCAGGTTCAGATAACACACCCAAGGGTTTTAAGAGAGCTGCCTGAGGGGCTTGTTGGACCATTATTGTTGACTTTAAATAAATCTTGGGGCACTGGGGAAGTTGCAGAAGACTGGAAGAAAGCTAATGTTGTGCCAATGTTTTTTAAAAGGGTAAGGGGGATGATCCAGGTAATTATAGACCTGTCAGCCTGACATCAATCCTGGACAAGATAATGGAGCAGCTGTGACAGGACTCGATTAGTTCTTTATTAAAGGAGGGTAATGTAATGTAATGAATGCCAATCAACATGGGTTTATGGAAAACAGACCCTGTCAAACTAACTTGATATCTTTCTTTGATGAGATTACAAGTTTGGATGATAAAGATAATGGTGGTGACATAAAATACTCAGATACTGTAAGGTACTTGACTTGGTACTGCAGAACATTTTGATTAAAATACTAGAATATAAAATGAACATGACACATTAAATGGATTAAAAAGCTAGCTAACTGATTGTAACTGTAAACAGGGAATGGGTATGTTTCCAGTGGAGTGGCAAAAGGATCGGTTCTTGGCCCTATGCTACTTGACATTTTTTATTAATGACCTGGAAGAAAACAAAATCATCACTGATAAAGTTTGCAGATGATACAAATGTCAGGGGAGTGATAATTAATGAGTATAGGTCACAAATACGGAGTGCTAGCAAATAATGTGTGTTTTAATACAGTTAAATGTAAATGTATACACTGTGAAACAAAGAACGTAGGTCATATTTACAGGATGCCGGACTCTATCTTGGGCAGAAGTGACTCTGAAAAAGATTTGGGGATCATGGATAATCTGCTGAACATGAGCTCCCAGTGTGATGCTGTGGCCAAAAGAGCTAATGCGATCCTGGGATGCATAAAACAGAAGAATCTCGAGTAGGAGCAGGGAGGTTATTTTACTTCTGTATTTGGCATTACTGCGACCGCTTCTGGAATCCTGTGTCTAGTGCTGGTGCTCACAATTCAAGGAGGATGTTGATAAATTGGAGAGGGTTCAGAGAAGAGTCACAAGAATGATTAAAGGGTTTGAGAACATACCTTGTAATGACAAACTCAAAGAGCCCAATCTATTTCACTTAACAAAAGAGAAAGTAAAGGGCTGACTTGATCACAGTCTATAAGTATCTACGGCTATGTCTACACTACAGACCTTACAGGAGCAAAGCTGCACCGCTGTAAGGTCTCCTGCGTAGCTGCTCTATGCCGATGGGAAGAGCTCTCCCGCCGGCATAATTAAATTACCCCCAACGAGGGGTTATGCTATGTCAGCGGGAGCATCTCCCAGTGACATAAAAGCAGCATGTGGACAGCGCTCGCAGTGAAACTTACGTCGGTCAGGCAGGTATTTTTTTCACACCCCTAACCAACAAAAGTTTTACTGACAAAAATATTAATGTAGACTAAGCCAACACTGGGGACAAATATTTAATCATGGGCTCTTCAGTCTAACAGAGAAAGGTCTAACAGGATCCAATAGTTGGAAGTTGAAGCTTGACAAATTCAGACTAGAATTGAGTCAAATGTCTAATGATGAGAGTAATTAACAATTGGAACAATTTACCAAGGGTTGTAGTAGATTCTCCCTCACCAACAATTAATAAATCAAGATTGGATGTTTTTCTAAAAGATCTGCTGTAGAAATGATTGTGAGGAAGTTTTCTGACCTGTGTCAGACTAGATGATCACAATGGTCCCTTCTGGCCTTGGAAGCTATGAAAAACGGAAGAATAGGGAAAATATCCTGCAGTGACAAAGTGATTGATTAGATGGAACCTCGTAGGCTGTTACCATCTCTCACCTTTGTGATTCTTGGGAATGTCATGCTGGCAGAGAGGCCTGGATTGGAATATGATCCCAAGACTCTGCACTTGTGAGTCAACTCTACCTCTCCCAGTCAATTAAGCACAGTTCTATTAAAGCTAGAGGACAAAGCCTTTGACAGAATCCATTTCCCAACTGTTGTCTGAAGGTGGCTGGGATGGGTGATGAATTTATGTCATGCTAGGTGACAAACTGCTAGCAAGAAAATTATTTAGCTTTTTTTAATCCAGCAAAGGTTTATTACTGGTCAGTATGTTTTTAAAGTCTCAGAGTTCCTAATGAATCGTACAGAGTCGAAAAATGTCTGTACCAGACTGAATAAGGAAACCCAGTCACTGACTTGATGTCCACTCACTCCTGCAGAAGAGATTTTGGCACAGCACATTGCTTCATAGTGAAGCCAGCATGCTGAGCTGTATGTGGACGCTCTGGCAAGCAGTGGCAGCAGCACACTTTCCCTGTTGCTTAACAATTCACTGAGCTATCGGAAGGCTCACAGCTATTTGAAAAACGTTACTTTTATGCTGCAAGGCTGATCTTCAGAAGTATCTGGCACTAATGAGAATTGAATGTTAGAATCGTTAACACTTTGTAGACCAGTGTCCTTTAATCCTTGGATACCCTATGGTTAAGGGCCCAGTTTACTTTTTTGGCTTGCTGGATATTGTCTCCAGGTGACACTCCACAAGACTTCACTCAGAGCTGGGCTGAAGGTTCTTCTAATCGAGACGACTTGTTCTGTGCTATCAACAATTTGATACATTTAGCTACCCTCCTCATTGGGAGATCATTCCTGTGGCATTACCTCCCCAGACTCCAAAGCCCATTTTGTCCTGGCAGCATTCCATTCCTTTCCCTTATAAAATGAAACAATTACTAATAAAAATCTAATAGTGCAGCTTCATAAATCAACTGTTGCAAATTCAAGCACGTAGAAAGAAGCAGCAGTGAAAAGTGATCTTGTAATTAATCCAAACACATTCCTGCTTTTGACAGCTAAACCAACAGGCCATTAGACATCTGCTTCTTGTTGTATTTAAGTGAAATATTTATAATTTTCACGATTGGCTCAGGCTTGTCTCCAGGACTATGAAATAGAAGGTTAATTTACTTAACTCTGAAGTAGGAGTTAAGGTTTCCCCACAAATGACTTTTGAATGCCAATTCAAAGTCTGTTAAGCCTAATCAAGTGTTCCTTGTACACCAGAACACCTACGCACGTTGAGTTCGGGGGTCCAAGAAATGCAGTATGGGGCCCTTTGGGATAACGTGGAAGTTTCTTGCAATTATGCAGCACTTTTCACCTGGATCACAAGGCACTTAAACTATAAGGACAAGTGCCACTGAAATGCATCCACCTCCTGGGCACAGGACAGCAAGTACATGGCATAGAGCCAGGGAAGGAAACTGCATCCTTGCACAACAAACTCCTATTATGGAAACAAAACGGGATCTTTAATGTCCACACAAAGACGACACCACCTCAGTTTAGACAGTTAGGCCATCCTTTCCCCTTCCAGGACAAAAGCTAGCTTTAAAGATTTGGGGTCCTGAACACCCACAGTAACTCCAGATCACTGAAGCAGTCCGAGCTGACAGCCCCACATACCAGTCATGTTTTCATCCAGTGGCAGGGACACTCCCACATCACAGATTTTTACCGACTCAAAGTCACCTTTAATGACAACATTAGAAGACTTGATATCTCCGTGGAGCAGTTTCTTCTCATTATGCAGATACTATGAGGCAAAAAGAGGAACAATTAGCATCACACTTACAAAAGAGAAGCTACAAATAGAGACACAGGCTATTTTAAATCAGGTTTGGGCAGTGAAGCATAACATATATACCACAGGGTCACCTTACGGCCTCAGTCATACTAAGTACAACAGTCCCAGCCCCAAAGAATTCACTAGTCTAAAAGACATGACATATCAGATGCATGAGACAAACAATCGCAATGAAGCGATACAGATTTACATGAGCAGGGAAACTAGCCCAAGGTTTTTCCACTGTTGTTAGTGTCACAGTAGCAACGTGAGAACTATCACTGAAAAGGGTGTTCCATGCAATGTTCTATTTTCAGTGGTTTATAACTTGCCCCACCAGAAAGTTACTCTTTGGTCTGAAGTGTATCACACCTGTTCTCAGCTCAGAAGTGAATTATCTGGGAGAGTTTGAAGAAAGCCCATTAATTTAAACAGCTTAATGGGACCAAGTCGGGGGGCCTGGATAATCTCCATCCAAGAATATTAAAGGAACTAGCACATGAAATTGCAAGGATTTTTAATTAATTCATAAACTAAGGGGTCATACCCTATGACTGGAAAATTGCTAATATAAGTACCTATTTTTTAAGAAAGGGAAAAAAAAATAATCCAGGAAACTATAGGCCCATTAGTTTGACCTCAATTGTATGCAAAGTCTTGGAACAAATTTTGAAAGAGAAAGTAGTTAAGGACATAGAGGTAAATGGTAATTGGGATAAAATACAACACGGTTTTACAAAAGGTAGATTGTGCTAGACTGATCTCCTTCTTTGAGAAGATAACCAAGTTTCTAGATTTACTGCATTTCCTTTGTCTAATCTACCTGAATTTCAGGAAGGCATTTCATACAATTCCACATGGGAAGTTATTAGTTAAAATGGCGAAAATGGGTATAAATATAAGAACTGAGAGATGGATAAGGAACTAGTTAAAGGGGAGACTACAATATATTGGAAGGGAAACAGAGTCTGGAGGGAAGTTACTAGTGGAGTTCCTCAGGGATTGGTCTTGGGACCAATCTTATTTAATATTTTTATTAATGTCCTTGCACAAAAGGTAGTAGCGTGCTAATAAAATATGCAGACGACACAAAGGTGTGTGGTATAGCCAATATGGAAGACGACCAGAATATCACACAAGAAAATCTGGACAACTTTGAAAACTGGAATACTTGAAATGGGATGAAATGTAATAGTGCAAAGTCATGCACTTACAGATTAACACCACACATTTTTGCTATAAACTCTATAACCTGGGGATACATCAATTGGAAGCAACAGAGGAGAAAGACCTGAGCATACTGGTTGATCACAATGACTATGAGCCACCAATGTGATACAGCTGTGAAAAAAGCTAATGCGATCCTAAGATGCATCAGGTGAGGTATTTCCAGTAGAGATAGGAACATGTTATTACCATTGTACAAGGCACTGGTTGGTGAGACCTCATCTGGAATACTGTGTGCAATTCTGATCCCCCATGTTTAAGAAAGATGAATTCAAATTGAACCAGGTGCGAAGAAGGGCTAATAGGATGATCAGAGGAATGGAAAACCAACCTTATGAGAGGAGATGTCAGGAGCTTGGCTTGTTTAGCCTAACCAAATGAGGGCTGATGGGAGATGTGATCGCTCTCTATAAATACATTGGACAGATAAATACCAGGGAGGGAGAGGAATTATTTAAGTTAAGGGCCAATGTTGGCACAAAAACAAATGGAGAGAAACTGGCCAACAAGATTAGGTTTGAAATTAAACAGAGTTTTCTAATTATCAGAGACGTGAAGTTCTGGGACAGCCCTCCAAAGGGAGCATGGGGGGAAAGAACCTAATTGGTTTCAAGGCTGATCTTGATAAGTTTATGGAACGGATGATATAATGACATTGCCTACAATGGCATGTGACCCAGCCGCAACTGCTCATAGCAAATATCCCCAATGGCCAGAGATGGGACACTAGACAGGGAGGGCTCTGAGTTACTATAGTGAATTCTTTCCCAGGTGTCTGGCTGGTTGGTCTTGCTGCCATGTTCAAGGTCTAACTGATCACTATATTTGGGGTTGGGAAGGAATTTTGTCCCAAGTCAGATTAGCAGACATCCTAGCGGGTTTTTCACGTTCTTCCGCAGCAGAGGGCACGGGTCACTTGCTGGTTTGAACGAGAATAAATGGTGGATTATCTGTAACTTGAAATCTTTAAATCATGATTTGAGGATGTCAGTAACTCAGCCAGAGGTGCATGGGTCTATTACAGGAGTGGGTGGGTGAGGTTCTGTGGCCTGCAGTGTGCAGGAGGTCAGATTAGATGCCATGATGGCCCCCCCTTCTAGCCTCAGAAAAAAAACAAACAAAAAAAAAACACCAAACAGTGAACCCAGGCAAGTGCCCTGTCCTTGCAGAACCTGCAAATCACCACTTACATTGTGGGTGGCATTAGAAGGGCCTCTGTGTCTCCAGTCCCAGATTTTGCACATTCTGAGGCACACAAGTGAATGTGTTAGCGTGACACTGGCACGTACGTACATCATTCTGTACAGTATCGTACACAGCAGTCAGGAAATTCTGAAGTACAGTTTCCAAATAAGTTATTTGTAGAATGCTGCCATTTTGCATAGGCTGTACCTGCAGTAGTGACCACGCTCACCCCACTCAACAGGAGCCAAGTTGATGTAGAAATTAGAACTTTCAATTTCCACACGTGTGTACACAGATGCAAATATTCTGGTTGAATGAATGGAATGTTGGCATTTAATTGTATCTCTCCAAGTGAGCTCTGGGCACAGAATGGCGTATTTATCAAAGTCGAGGTATACAACTGAGATTAAAAACAACGGTGCGTTTAGTTGAGTTGATGCTATATGCTTGATGTATGTTGCACCAGTGGGATAACACAAGGCTCACTGCTATGGTTAGGGAAATCTGTGGTTTGTTTTTCCTACCAGTGTTTGGAATGATGATTTAGCCCATGGCAAGTTCTAAGCCAAAACGTTTTTACTTACACAGTTGTAAAACAATGTTTTCCTCATCCGTGCTGGGAATTACACACCATTTTATGACAAAGATGCTCTGAATCGTGGCAGAAACAGGAGTGACTGCATGGCTCCTGTAGTAACATGAGTGGGCCCCCATGTGAAAGATGGTGAATATGCACTACTCACAACTGAGTTTGACTAGTTCATACTTCAATAAGCATGTTTAGCATCATAACTGAACGAGTTCAGTCTTCTCCTGTAGCTGGCAGGTATAGGAATAAAACCACAGATATGATTAGTCCTGTGTGTTTAGAAGAGTCTACTTAGCCCTTCTGAGGACATGGTCAAGCACCTCATGCTATGGTGAGGAATAGGCGATGAGAGAACTGCTTAGAGACAGCTCCAGTTCCCTTTGTGCCTGCTCTCTTCTGGCTGCATACAACCCTTCCATTTTCCTAGTCTTTCCAGAAAATGGCCCCCCTTTCCCAGCAGGCCAACAAGCTTATGCCTCTTTGGCCTCTCTCTGTGCACCCTTATGGTATCTTCAGGATCAAACTCTTCAGCCTCCCTGGTCAGATTATCTGCCCACTGTCTCTACCCACATCCTCTGCTGCTGCCAGACTGCCTTTATTGGCTGCCAGCAGGAGGCTGAGAGTGGACTCTAGCAACCAGGGCACACCTCCCCGCCTATCAAGGAGGAAAAGTGGGTGATTCCCAAAGCAGTGGCAAAGCATCAGTAAGACAGTGGAGGCCAGTATTAACAAAAACACAGTTGTACCACTTATTGTATAAACTGTTTATATAAACATTGTCAACGGTTTGGGGCAGGGATAGCTGTTTGTTTGTAAAGTACCTAGCACAATGGGGTTGTGGTCTCTTTGGCCTTAATCTCATGTCTCATGAAACCAGAGTGGCACCTTAGCAAGGACTTATGGCATCTACAGCACTAGAGCAGCATCTTTTGGATCTCTCAGGTTGAGTTAGTTTACTTTTCCAGGATCACCTCTGTATACAGCTCTGCCCTGGAACTGCTAATGTTACCAGAAAACGTACCTTCAGCCCTCTTGCCATGTTCAAGGCAACTTTGAGAATTGTAGCAGCAGGGAAAGGGCCCTGATGTTTTGTATTTCTCTCTTCAATTAAGTCATTGAGAGATTTTTCTCCCCCATATTCCATAGCAAGGCACATGCTTCCATCATTGGCCTGAGTAAATGCACGGTATCCTTAAAACAATCAGAGACATCATTTGTTTTCAGGGGACCAGAACAAGCAGTATCTGTACAAGAGGCACTTTACACATATGCTCAGCAGCACAATTTGACAGCAGAGTCTCACTAATTTACAATGACATTCAGGCAGCCCATTCATTTTATTATGGAATTTTGTGACTAATTAAACAAACAATATCTAAGTGTAGTTTAGTCTTTCACTGTTACAGCTGAATAACTGTAATGACCATAACTTCTATGACCCCTTTAGCCTGATCAGCGCTAGGGTATGTCTCCCCAAATTCTAACTGGCTTTAACAACAGTTCAACAAAACCAATTTTAAATATAGGCCAGGTTTCAGGCAGCCTGAACCACCTGAAGCTGGTTTAGGTCACCTGGAGCCTGCTCTACATTATAACTCTGTGATAAGCCTAGCATGCCTGCAAATAAAGTCACTGGTTCATTCCTCTTCTGTGGGGATAGAAAGAGGGCAGCTCTACAATGACTCGACAACCTACATGCTAGAAGAAATGGGATATTAAGGTATTTCTAAATTCTCTTTCAGGCAGCGCCAGTACACTAGCCAGAATTAGATCTTCTAAGATTACCCTTAATGTTACATAACATGTCATGTAACTCTTTAAGACAAATTAATAGATTTGGAACTCTATACAAGACTAAGGTAATACATGATGGAGGAAAGGAACTAGTCTCATTGCGACAACACCAGCTGGTGGATAAAGAGGAATTAAGGGAGAGTTAGAGGAGCCAGGGCATTTACTCTCTGACCATGAAATGTAGGGGTCAAGGGATATGCACATACATCCTTCACCAACTACTGCTCAAAAAAGATCCACAGCCATATGGCACTCCACCAAACTCCTCCAGAGTGGCTCTGGGAAGGTAACATCAGGAAGGAGAAGCCTGCTTTATTAAGCTTCAGAGGTGGCTGCAATAGTTACATTTGCAAATTAAGCATCTTAAGCTGGGTCTGAAACTTACCTACAATGTTTGGGTGCTGAAGGTTCTTCAGAATCTTGGCTTCTTCATTCAGTCTCTGTTGATATATATTTTGCTGCTTATTGTCACATTTTGGGTTAATTTTCTTCACAGCCCATGGGGAATGAGACATGCCTTTAGGAGATCTGTATGGGAAAAAAAAATCACTCTCAGTTAGAGAATGCAGCATCGTCCCATTCATATATGACATCGGTGATGAAAGATCTATCATAGACATCTCTTCAGTGTTGGCCAAGAGTGTCATTAACATAATGATGGATGTACAATTAATTTTTGGAATTAAACAGCAAATCTAAAACTATGAAACTAAAATTTGCCAACTTAATAATAAATCATACACTGCACCAGCACTGAACTTGAATTTCCACTACAGTCATATATTATAGTTAACCTCAGAGAAACTCCTGCAGACTGGGGTAATCCCAGCAAAGTCACCAAGAATGAATGAGCCATGAAGACTTAGCTAGTGTTGATGACTCCAATTTAAAGGCATACTGACTGGGCTGTACGGGGCATCTTGCACTGCCACTGTCTGTGTTGTACCCAAGCTGTGGATAGACTGCAGTTTCCAAGACAGTCAAGCACAGAAGTCTCTGTTTAAAAATCTATTCTATCAGTATTTGATTCTAAAGTTCCATGTTATGGCCACCCTTCCCATTTGTGTTCTTACACTTACCTTTTCATAAGGTAAACATTTACTCCAGTTCCATAGCCAAGCTTCTGCATGAAGGGAGAGGCTGGAATAACTATAGAAGCTGACGGTCCGCATGACCCATTGTCTAAAAACAAGAAAAAAAATCATTGCACTTCCATAGCACCTTCCATCTGAGGATCTCAAAGCTCTTGCTACAAGCATTTGAAGAGTTACTTTTCTGACTGAAACTGGTAGAGAGATGGATGCATTTCAGTTTCTAAAAAAAGCTCTTCACCAAACCTCCATTTCTTTAATTAGACTTCAGGAAACCATCCAAGCAGGTATGCATCCTACCATCCTGGGCATGCGTCTCACCCAATGGAAATCTTTTACAAAACATCATGTGGTGTATTATTTTCCCAGTAATTTAAAGGCTGATCTTAAACTTATTTTCTCTCTCTTTCAACTCCATATTGTAATGACTGTGTTTGTAAATAGTCATTCTAACAGGAGGTGATCAGCACCTATCTTGTTTATTAAGTAACTACCACCACACCATCACTGGCTTTATATTTTGAAACACTGGGCCCAAAGACAATCTGATTAAAAAACTTCAGCTTTGATCTTACTTTAATGGAAGATTTCCAGGGGATAAATTAACTCTATTCTACAATACCTGACCAGACGTTACAGCTGAACACAACTTACCAGATTTCTTCCTCACAGTTACTCTGTTAGGCGTTTTGAAGGCAGGTGCTGTTTCCATGGTTGATAATCGTCCCCAGCTTTATGAAAAGAAGAGTTACAATTTACATCAGATCTGCCAGCAGTGCATCTCCCGGTGCTGAACTAAGTGTTAGATATATCTAGATATATCTGCCCCCCCCCCCCATGTCTTTAGCCCGTTCTGTAATTCGTGCTCAGTGACAGGTGCTGTACGCAGGGGTCATCCAGTCTGTCCTGCTCTGACCTGAACCCCGAGCTCACCCTGGAAGCCAGGCCCGAGCCGCCACCAGAAGTTGTTGTTGCAGGGTTGGGACAGCCGTGCTGGGCGCAGGACATTAGAGAGACAAGGGGGGGGGAGGATAATATCTTTGATGGGACCCGCTTCTGTGGGTGAGCCAGACAAGCTTTTGAACGGACACAGCCTCCTCCAGCCTCAGATGGGGCAGAGGGGCCCCTCCCTGGCTGGGGGGGAGGGGGACCGCACAGGACTCCTGGGTCCCCTCCCTGGCTGGGGGGGAGGGGCGCATAGGACTCCTGGGTCCCCTCCCCGGCTGGGGGGGAGGAGGGGCGCACAGGACTCCTGGGTCCCCACCGCGGCTGAGGGGAATCTCCCGGCCCGGCCCGGTCACCTGCCAACCGCCGCCACTCGAACGTCGCGCGCTGCCGCGGCTCTCGGACAAACCCCGCCTCCCCCAACCGCCGCTCAGCTACGGCGGCCGCGCGCGGCCCAAACGGGTTGAGTGCCCCGCTCGGCCAGGAGCCGGCGCTCGGAGGGGCGGGGCCATGGGGGTGGGCGGAGCCACGACACGCGGGGGGGGGATCTATCGGCCTGTATGGAGCTGCTGGATGGGGCGGGCATCCGGGCATCCCTCCCCCTGGGCAGCTGGGGGGAGCAGGGTCCATTCTTCCGGGGGGGTCCATCCTTTCTGGGGGGGGCGGGGCACAGCATCCTTTCCCTGGGGGGGGGGAGCAGGGTCCATCCTTCCCTGGGGGGGCACAGCAGGGGTCCATCCTTCCCGGGGGGGGGGGGGGGGAGCAGGGTCCATCCTTCCCTGGGGGGGCACAGCATCCATCCTTCCCGGGGGGGGGGGGGGGCTCCATCCTTCCCGGGGGAGCAGGGTCCATCCTTCCCTGGGGGGGGGGAGCAGGGTCCATCCTTCCCTGGGGGGCACATCAGGGTCCATCCTTCCCTGGGGGGGGCACAGCAGGGGTCCATCCTTTCCGGGGGGGGGGGGAGCAGGGTCCATCCTTCCCTGTGGGGCACAGCAGGGGTCCAATCTTTCCGGGGGGGGGGGAGCAGGGGCCAACCCCCGAGCAGCACCTGGGGGGAGAAGAGGCCCATTCCCCTGGCGTTACCTGGCGGGGAGCAGGGGCCCATCCCCTCCCCCGAGGGGCAGCGCCCCTTGCTCGGGTGATGGTCCTCGTTTTCTGCTTGGCGTTTGTAGCCACCCCCTGGCCCGGGTGATGCCGCGTCCCCGTCCTGCACGGCGGGGGCAGGGTTTTGATCCCCTCTCTCTGGGTGACCCAGTTGCCGGTGGCCGCGACAGGGCTGCGGAGCCATTTCCACGAGGACCTTTGTTCTCGCTTGGTCTCATCTGCCCCGGCCATTTTTCTTTGGGGGGGCTGAGATGTTGCCCGGGTTGTCGCAGTCCCGGGGAGACTTTTGGAGCTAGATCTGCAGAACGGGCTTTATGTTATAAGCCAAGGGCACATGGAACTCCCCCTTCGCAGCCGCCGTTTCAGAGTCCTCTTGGCTGCAAAAATGCAGATTTTCTGGAAATTCCTCTGCCGGGTGCTAGTGAGATCTACAGAAGAAACGGTGCCATATGACAGCGAGCGATTATTATTCATTCTGATTTTAGCTCCCAGCTGAATCCTGCTCACTGAGAAATTCTCTCTGCCTGCCCCTAGCGGCTCTCAGTGTGCTCCCTCGTCGAGTTGCTAAGCCTGCTCCTGGAGGAGAAGATGCTGTCCAGCCAGGCACCTTTCAATTGGACGTTGACAATAAGGTGGTAGATCCTTGTCTCCACCCTCACACGCTCACAGCCACAAAGTGGGACCTGCCCCCTGCTGCCCTTTCTGATCCTTCCTTTCCACGTGACAACAGACTCGCTGTTCTCATTCCACATTGCTCCTGTAACATGTCTGCCAGACAGAGTCAGCAGCAGCAAGGGTTGGGTTCTATATCTAGGGGTCCCTGTCAATGATACCACACCAAACTAGCTCGAGCCCCCACCCAGTCACCTGGGAAATCACACACTATCCCCTGCACGCCCCAAAGGGCAATACTGCCCCTGTCGCAAGCACAGAGTCTGAGTGTAGAAAGTAAACCTTTTAATAGCAGAAGGGAAGTAACACAGCACTGGTTTGGGAAACAGTGCAAACAGAATTCATGGACTCAATGAGCCAAACCCATCCCAGAGTACGGGGCGTGTCCTTGGCCTCTCCCTTTGTCGTAGTTGCAACATCCACCTCTAGGTTGAGGCTCAGCCCGTCCCTCTCTGCAGGCTCCTGTCCAATGCAGGCTTGACCAGGCCCCCTCCACTGCTGTCTCCTACCACCTCTAGGCCTCACTGAGTCCCCGCCGCTGGCACCGACCACTCTCCTCTGTTAGTTGTCAGGCAAGGTTTCCCAGATCCTGCAGTGATTCAGCTCTTAGTGCGTTTCAGCTCTTGGGAAAACCTTCTCCTGACACAGAAGCAACGTTCCTGCTTTCAACAAACAAAAGATTCCAAGAGGAATCATTAATTCTACCTTTTAAGGGGCAACCCCCATAAAAGACTTCCCACCATCCACTTTACACTGCTGCAACATCTGTCCGCCACCCTTCTTGGGCTCTGTTTAGTTACCATACCAGGCTAAGCACAGCTCTGCTGACATCTGTTCAGACAATTGAAGGACAACATTTCATTACCCCAGCGGTTAACACAAAAGTGGTTTGTAGCCCACAACCAGCCCTGCCAACCATTTCCCACTATGCTCAGCACCTAGCTGTGCTTATCCATATAGAGTGACATTATGCTAATTACTTAATTGTACTCATGCAAATACAAAGCCCATGCAAATCAAGTGCCCCCCGTTCAGCTGACTGAGCAAGAGGGAGTGCCACTCAGACCTTGCTTACACTCTGGACGCTGCGCCATTTGCATGCCCAGTCCCCCTTCTCATAGACTCATTGTGCTAGAGTTTAAGACCAGAAGGGCCCACCAGATCATCCGTCTGACCTCCTGTATATCACAGGCCACCAGCGCCACCCGGCACCTGTACGTGAAACCCAACAACCGAGGTTAGTCCAAAGTCAATGAGACCCACAGGAGACTCGACTGTTACATGCCAGAGGCAGAGAATAGGGGGGACCTAGATGTTCGGGGCTTTTGCAGTGGCAGGGAAATGATTTAAGTGAGACACGCCCAGATAATCCTGGCAAGTGACCCGCACCCACGCACTGCAGTGGAAGGTCACTGCCAATCTGAGGTGGGGGGAAATTTAGATCCAGAGCACCCGAGAGGGATAATGCTCAGTGCCCCTCAGAGCCCTGGTCCACCCCACCCCGTGTCCCATCGCCAGCCAGGGCTGTCCCATATGCTTAAGAGGAAGGAGATAAAAAAACCCTCCCAGTGTACGCAGTGGGGGGGAAAAATCCCTTCTTGATCCCTGCCGAGGGGCAGCTAAACCCCTAAGCCATTTTAGGAAGATCAGACATAAACCAGGCGTGAGCCCCACAGCTGTTGAGCCCTGACCCCACCTTCACAAGCAGCCCTCTCAGACAGTTGTCCTCAATTTGTCCAGCTGTCCCTTAAAATGGAGTTATTTGCCCCCTCTGCTCCTCTTTGGAGACTGTCCCAGAACCTCGCCCGTCTGATGGTTAGAAACCTTCCTCTGATTTCCAGCCAGAATTTCTTCAAGGCAGGGGCGGCACGTGACGCCTGCCTTTGGGGAGGCTGAGCTGGGGTGCAGGGGTGGCGCACTGGCCCTCCCACCGAGGTCCTGCCTACACCCCACCCACACCCTCCACCCTGGGAGGAGTCCCGGCGTGGGTGGGGCCCAGGCTGCACCCCTGGAAAGCAAAGGGTATCCACCGGTGTGGGGGGTCTAGGTGGGCCCCGCTTCCTCTCGGACACACACTGTGTTCCCTGCGGAGCAGGAGGGCTGCAGCTGTGGCGCTGGGCCCATGCCGGGCTGGGTCTGCCATGCTCAGAAGCGGCCGCCGGAGGCGAGCTGGGCCGACCCCTCCTGTGGTACTACGTGGAGAGCGGGCGTAGAGCGTGGGCGGAGTGGCACAGGAGCTTCACCCTTTGTGGTAGTTACCCCCTGATGCACTTATAGAGAAGATCGTCCCCTATCAGGCTTCCTGGTGCCAGGCTAACCAGGCCCAGCTTTCCAGTGCCTTCTCAGGAGATAGGCTGTCCACTGCCCTGAGCATCCCAGGAGCTCCCCTCTGCACCTGTTCCTGTTTAAATTCATCTTTCCTGAACACGGGTGCCCAGAATTGCACCCAGTGCTTCAAACTGAGCTCTTACCAACTCCCTTGTGCAATGGCATTAATATTTCTCTGCTGGAAATACCTCACTGAAAACATCCTAGGGTCACATTGGCCTTTTCCACAGCCGCATCATCCGGTGATCGACACACACCCCCGGGTCTTTGTCCTTCTCTCTCGCTCCCAGCTGATGAGTTTGTAGCAGAAATTCTTCCTCTCTTTCTTTCACCCTCTATCTTCTGGCCTAGGTAGGTTCTTAGACCGCACTTGTCATTGTTGTATCTCTGTACCTGCCTTTCACCCGCCGTCAGCTGCCCAAGGACCCTGCACGTCCTTTTCTTGCTCACTGTTGTCTGCCTGAATAAGGACTGAATTAAGGGCTTGGAGGTTTTGATCCCACTGAATGACACAGTCAATACCGTTTTATATGGGACTCTGGTTATTGTAGACAGTCGACTGTCTTTTCCACGACTGCATAGGCCAGGTCAGGATTTAAGGAGATGTCAGGAATCTGTTATTATTCAGTTAGGGGGCTGGAGAGCCAGAGAGAACCCTGGATCCAACAGCTTTCAATAAAGAATCATCGTTACATTCGTTACAACTGAGCCTTGGTCCTTCTCTGCCATCCGCAGTATCACTAACCCCGAGTGTTCAGAAATCACGAGTCAGGTCAAAAACTCATAAAATAGATTTGGGGTTCTTTTCATTTGCCCTTTTGTTTATGAGTCCTCCAGTGCATGTGGATCACCTCAGAATGGCCACACTGAGTCAGACCAATGGTCCATCTAGCCCAGTCTCCTGTCTTCCGACAGTGGCCAATGCCAGGTGCTTTAGAAGGAATGAACAAAACAGGGCAATTATCAAGTGATCCATCCCCTGTCATCCTGTCCCAGCATCTGACAGTCAGAGGTGAGGAACACTCAGAGCCTGGGGTTGGATTCTTGACCATCTTGGCTAATAGCCATTGATGGACCTATCCTCCGTGAACTTATCTAATTCTTTTTTGAACCCAGTTATTGTTTTGGCTTTCCCAACTTCCCCTGCCAATGAGTTCCATAAGTTGACTGTGAGTTGTGTGAAAAAGTACTTCTTTTTGTTTGTTTTCAACCATTCTCTGCAAATGTGAGAGCTAGACACTTACTTTTTATTTCAATGAAAGATGTCATGTTCACCTAATCACCTATTTGTTCCCTGTGGTGGGGCTTGAAGAAAGACATCAAATATGGAGGGAGAGATTTGCAATAAATCCACAAGAGCTGGCAACACAGCAGAAGGGACACAACAGATTTGAAGCTATGAAAAAAAACCTCATGCAATTTCCTGTTCTTGCAATATGAAACATGAGGAATGAAAAACCTTGTAATTCTACCTTGTGTAACTGCAGTTGCTATTCTTATTCTGAAAGATACCTAATCCTATTACAAATCTTGCTAAGCTCTTGGCTTCAGTAATATCCTGCACCAGTGAGTTCCAGGGATTAACTGTACATAGTGTTAAAAAAACCACAAATAGATTAAGAAGCTTATCTTTCAATAATAAACGTTTCACATTCCTGTATCTTCACCGAGTTGGTTTTAATTCAGTACAATGTCATTCATTTGCAGTTCTGTGGGATCTGGATCCAAGATCCATTGAAGTCGGTGGGAATCCTTCCATTGACTTCAGTGTGCTTTAGGTCAAGCCATAAATAAGGTGACTGCAGGAATATTTTTAATGCTAGTAACATACAGGAGGAATTTTGCTTGTAAAGTGCTTTTGAAAAAAAAAGTTTAAGGGGTCAATGTTATTTGTTTATTTATTTGGCAGGAGCAATGTAAAAGAAGCTTAAGTGGAAAAAATGGTGTTGATGTTCTTCATTAGTCATTCTGTCTCTCTGTTTGTCTCTCTCTTTCACACACACACACATGCTGTGCAAAAACCGTCAGCAGTTAAATTAAAGCTCATCACTGACATTGTGGCCATTTGGCTGAAGGTTTTGTAATGCGGTCGCTAGGGATAAATTGGAGTACTTAGCAGCGTGTGCTTTTCTGAGGTCCAAGCCCTTCTCCACCAGGTCTTATTAGCTTCTCCTTCACTTCTAGTGAAACTAAACTATTCTTCCTAGGGTGCCTGGGAACCTGACAAATGGCTGGGATGAAACACACGGTGTGCCAAAAGAAATACATCTTTATTTCTCTTCCATGGAAAAGCAAGCTGGGGAAAATGCTTTCAGAGGAATTATAAAGCTGGAAAGATCCCAGCTCAGCTGCTTTGGGAGTTGGAATCAAATTTATAATACAACACACAAAACCATGTTGATGATATTCCCATGTCTTCCTGTTGTACTTTGCTCTGCATGAGATGGTGTTAGCTAACACCCTAGTTAATATCCCACTATTAGTTAACATCCTATTGGCAGACAGGCAGTATGTGTGGGTGTATAGTACTGTTAGTGCCATGGCTCAGAGACGGACAGTGGATTAGAGGGGAAAGTGGAAATTGGAAGAGTATACATTATTTTAGGAACAGGAAAAGGACACCTGGCACTCCACCTCCCAGCCAGTCCAAGCCGCTTCAACATTGTCCAATGTACTCCATCATATGTGCCCCAAGATGCCCCACAGTACAAACCCCAAGATATTGTTTAATCTGCAGAAGGGAAGAGCGAGGGGGGATTTGATCGCAGCCTTTAACTACCTGAAAGGGGGTTCCAGGGAGGATGGAGCTAGGCTGTTCTCAGTGGTGGCAGATGACAGAACAAGGAGCAATGGTCTCAAGTTGCAGGGGTGGAGGTCTAGGTTGGACATTAGGAAAAAGTTTGTCACTAGGAGGGTGGTGAAGCACTGGAATGGGTTACCTAGGGAGGTGGTGGAATCTCCATCCTTAGAGGTTTTTAAGGCCTGGCTTGACACAGCCCTGGCTGGGATGGTTTAGTTGGGGTTGGTCCTGCTTTGAGCAGGGGGTTGGACTAGATACCTCCTGAGGTCCCTGCCAACCCTCATCTTCTATGATTCTATGATTCCATCCACCCACAGCATCTCCCCTCTTCCCTTGCATTCCCAGCATGCGTGCTCTTTTCCCATTTGGGTTTCCTGGATGACCACAGCACTAGGTGCTAACCTGAGAGGCCCTTAGAGATATCGTGGGTGGATACATCACACACTATAATACATCGGAGCCCTCCACCTTTCTGAGTCAGTTTTAAAAGTGACAGAAAACAGCACATCAAAACGCCCTGCCAGAAGGAAGAATAAAGACTCTACGTGTCATAAGATCTGTAATGTCTGAGCCCCGTGCAGGAGTTTTACATCTCACAGGGCCTGGCCCCTACAGCCTGAGGAACTAGGGAATCGTGATTGTGACTGTTCAGAGTAATCCACTCTCCATCTTGTCATGGCTACACCGTATTCCTTTTGACCCAACGCCTGGCTGCCTCTGGAATCACCTCAGCAGCGCTCTGCAAGACCCGATCAAACGGAGATCTTTGGCAAGCCCAATGCTCCTTGGCCTTCCTGGTGTCCCTAGGGCCCCTGACACTTACAAGAGGTGTCGTTTCGTTTCCCATACGTTGCCATACGTTGGAGAAAGTGATCATCCCGAGAGTTTCTTTAGTTGCTTTCAGAGATGGAGGCCCTTGACGTGACGGTCATCTGTAGAGCTTTTCTTCTAAGGTGGAATCTTTCTGGATTTCCCACCAATAGTTAACTTCTAGGTGTATTGGGGCCTCAGGTGAAGATGGAATCTGATGCAATCCGCAAACACATCTGCTTGTTCCCTGCCCTCACCTGGTCCTCTATCTGCATCATCCACTCCTTCGAAAGCTGATCTCTGTTTCTGCTGCAGGGCAGGGCAGGGGAAGACAAGGAGGTTGTCAACAGGGAGGGCGGGACTGCCTGCCCCAAAGAGTTCTGACACATCCCCTTCCTGCTGGCCCGAAAGCCTTTCCTTTCTCTAGCACAGCACCCACAGGAGGCCCCATAAAACATAATTACTCAGACCTCTGTAGACAGTTTGCTCAGAGATAAAGCAAATTTCATATCCCTGTTTTCATGCATCTTTGGAGTTCTCTTTTACGGGAAAAAAATAGATTATTTTCTTTGGTTAGATTTCTCTTAGGTCAACTTGGCTGAAAATGTACGAAGCCTGGTCCAGTAAACAGGTGGTGGCAATGCTTTTCAAACTGGGTCTTTACTAGGCTTTGAAAAGAGCTGCAAATAAAATGCTTATCTGCAAACCCAGCAGCTGGCCAAATAAAAATAATTTTTTAAAACAGCATTTCAGCATGTAAGAGGGCATTAAAAAACCTCAAACCCTTATTAAATGTGCTGCTTCAGGTGTCACAGCAATGAGACTTCTGAAATTTCAAAGTGTTGTTTATTTAAAAGTGGATTTGGGGTTTTTTTAGAAAAAATTGATGCTGATTAAAACCATTTCCACAAAGTTTAAATGCAGATTGGCATGTTGTGGGCTTGATCCAGAATCCATTTAAAATCAACTGGAGTCTTTGGAATGGCCCCTCTCTTCTTAAAATCTCCACTAACCTCCTACTAGAGCAAAGCATGAGGACAGCCACTACTGGAGATGTCACTTTATGAAGGTAATATCCTTGCATATTAGCATGACAGTCACGTCTAGAGGCCTCAGTTGTGATCAGGGCCCTGTTGTGCTAGGTGCTGTACAGACACATGGTGTAGGGCCAGTCCTTGCTCCAAAGGGTGAAGACATGGCAGACGAGTTTAAGGGATTTTCTTAGGGTCTCCCATTAAATCAGTTTCAGAGGTCGGAATAGAATCCAGTTCTTCAAGCGCCTAGTCCTTTGCTTTAACAACTAGGCCATCTTTCCTTGCAGCTCTTTTTATGGTGCAATCTCAACAGACAGAAGTTGTTTTTTTTCACACTCAGAATCCTTGGCTGCCTCTATCTCGCTCAGCTTGGCTCAAAGAACCTTGGCTCAAGCCGAGATCTCCCACAGCTCTCCTGAGTTCTTCGTCCGAGCTAGATTGGGACTGATGGCTCAGCTTTTCCTTCTTGCTTGTTCGCTGCATTAGTATTGGAACGGATGAACACGGGAAAGAAAGAGTCCTCTGGATGGCGAATTGCACTTGTACTAACGCAGTCGTGAAGGCTCAGGACAGGACGCTTTTTAACAATCATTTCAAATGAGAAGCGGCTTCTCGATGAGCATCCTCAAATCTCAACCAACGGGTGAGCAAAGGGGGGGCTGAGTGGCCCAATCAGCAAGGATTGTTAAAGGCACCCAAAATAATAGGGACCTGGCTGGTGCAAAAAGACCTAGAAGAGCAATGAATAGGGAGGGCAAAGAGGGATACAATGACTTGTCCAAGTCACACAGGGAGTCTGTGGTGAGGCCAGAAAGCAAACCACCGATCTCAATTCTCACCCCAGGGCCCTAATCACAGGATTGTTTTTCCTACCCTGATAATATTTGCAGATGACACAAAAATTGGGGAGTGGTAAAATAAGGAAGAGGACAGGTCATTGGTTCAGAGCGATCTAAATCACTTGGTAAACTGGGCGCAAGCAACCTATGGGCTTCAGTATGGCTAAATGCAAATGTACTCGTCTAGGAACACAGAACGTAGGCCCTACTTAGAAGACGCGGGATTCTATCTGGGGAAACAGCAACTCTGAACCAGATTTGGGGGGCATGGCGGCTAATCAGCTGAATGTGAGCTCCCAATGTGACGTTGTGGCCAAAAGGGCTACTGTGATCCTGGGATGCATAAACATGGGAATCTTGAGCAGGAGGAGAGAGGTTATTTTACCTGTCTTTTTGGCATTGGTGCGACCGCTGCTGGAATCCTGTGTCCCATTCTTGTGCCCACAATTCAAGAATCATAGAAGATGAGGGTTGGAAGGGAACTCAGGAGGTATCTAGTCCAATCCCCCGCACAGAACAGGACCAACCCCGACTAAATCATCCCAGCCAGGGCTTTGTCAAGCCAGGCCTTAAAAACCTCTAATGATGGAGATTCCACCACCTCCCTAGGTGACCCATTCCAGTGCTTCACCACCCTCCTAGGGAAAAGGTTTTTCCTAATGTCCAACCTAGACCTCCCCCACTGCAACTTCAGACCATTGCTCCTTGTTCTGTCATCTGCCACCACCGAGAACAGCCTAGCCCCATCCTCCCTGGAACCCCCTTTCAGGTAGTTAAAGGCTGCTATCAAATCCCCCTCATTCTTCTCTTTTGCAGACTAAACAAGCCCAGTTCCCTCAGCCTCCCCTCATAAGTCTTGTGCTCCAGCCCCCTCATCATTTTCGTTGCCCTCCTCTGGACTCTCTCCAATTTGTCCACATCCTTTTTGTAGTGGGGGGCCCAAAACTGGACACAATATTCCAAATGCGGCCTCACCAATGCTGAATAGAGGGGAATAATCACTTCCTGCGATCTGCTGGCAATGCTCCTACTAATGCAGCCCAATATGCTATTAGCCTTCTTGGCAACCAGGGCACACTGCTGACTCATATCCAGCTTCTTATCCGCTGTAACCCACAGGTCCTTTTCTTCAGAACTGCTGCCTAGCCAGTCAGTCCCAGTCTGTAGCTGTGCATGGGATTCTTCCGTCTTAAGCGGAGGACTCTGCACTTGTCCTTGTTGAACCTCATCAGATTTCTTTTGGCCCAATCCTCCAATTTGTCTAGGTCACTGTGTATCCTATCTCTACCCTCCAGCGTATCTACCACTCCCCCCAGCTTAGTGTCAACCCTCCCCAGAGCCTTCTCTGTGGGACTCCTTTCCCCTTCCCTGTACCGGTGCAATGGAGTCAGATCTGCCTACATGACGTGCTTGTCACTGAGTTTCATTGTCGGGCTCCATGCCATTCTCCACGGTATTGCTGATCACGCTGTGCTGTGGGGGTGGATGGAAGGGGCCTCTCCCGGCTTCCAGAAGGACGGGTTTTCTCTGCACAGCACTTTGCATTTGGCAAGCTGAGCTCCAGGAAAGCCTGTTTAAGTGGTTCCTGGTTTCCAGGCCTGTGATATGTGGTATTCTGGCACAGGTGCTTTCCCTGCACACCACTCTCCTTGTGGCATAGCACGGCACTGCAGCTGCTCTGCCTCAGTTTCCCCAACAGACTTTTCAGCACGCTTTGGTTACAGAGGTGGCTTCGCCCTCTGGCCGAGTCACCGAGAGAGTCCAACCCCTTCCCAGGTAGTGGTGCCACCAAGTCAACGTCCAGCACAAACGCAAAACCAACAGAGCCTTCGGCCCTGCCGGGCTCAGCGGTCAGCCCCCTTCCTTTCAGGCGGACGCTAGCTGCAGCCGCTTGCCGTAATGCTCACCAGAGGGTTCCTGGGAACAAATCCAAATTCAAACCAACAGCCTGCATCAGGCCGACCTCCCGCAGCGAGCTCCTGGCAGATCACAGGCTTCAGTCCGCACTGCCTCCAGCCTGGCTTTCACGCAGCAGGGGAGCTGCCAGTCTGTTTTCCTTCCCAGTCCGTCCCCAACTGCGCCCGCTCTCTCCTTTCAATGCCCCCTCCCAGCCGGACAGGGGCGGGGGCTGACTGAGCCCCACAGCAGTTTATTAACCCTTTCTGGGCAGCGTGGGGGCACACAGACCCCCCCACAGGTAGCTAGATGCAATCAGACGGCGTCCTGGCTGCACTCACATCTGCATGGCCGTGAGGGGCTGTAACAGCTGGCAGCGTAGCGCGAGAGCGTTCCTCCTGTGCCGCGCGCGGTGCAGGGGCTGGGTTCATGGTGCCGAACGTCTCCCGGGCTGCTCCTCACCGGTCTGGGTTGGCTCTGTGTAGGGCTAGTCAGTTCAGAGGAGGCGGTGGCTGAATCCAGAGCAGCTTTAGCCTGGGGTTCTAGGGACTGACATTCCAGGCTGACGAAGGGTTTGGGTCGGAGGTTGGATTTCACAGCCACATGGGCTCACCTCGCTGAATGCTGGGGAGCTCCTGAGAGGGGCAAGTGATCGCGGGAAAAGTCTGCCGCTGGTGAGGCTGGAATCCCACGGGAACGTCGATTCCTGTGGAGCTTTGGCCGAGCTGGAAGCAGGAAGCAAATCCCCGACGGCTTCGGATTCCTTGAGGCTGGGTTCAGATCCGGTGTTAGCGAGATAATCTAGCTGCGGCAAAGGGGTGTTTGTGCCAGTTCTCGTCTGTGCTCCCTACTACATTCCAGCCTCACAGGGCAGCTGGGACCCGCCCCCCATTGGCTTCCATTGGCCTCTGTCGTAACAAGCTGGCTGTCACTGCCCTCTACTGGCTGGAAGCTGAATGCTCAGCTGTGTGTCATAGGCCCTATTCTGCTAATGGTGATTCTCCTCCAGGCTTGGGCTTTTAGACTAGGAGGATCTGAGGTCCGTCCCTGCTCCTGTGCGAGCTTCCAGGCTGCCATGTCGGGCAGCATAGTGGCCATGGATTTGTTACATCGTTATAAACGCCCATTGGGTGTATCACATGGAATTTGCCCTTTTTTGCAGGTTCGTGTCCCCAGACAGCAGGGTAAAGGGGTGAATTCCAGCCCCTGAACTAGACGGGGTTTCCTTTTCCTCATTGGCAGCACAAATAGCCGTTTCCACCCCAGTCAGGGTGAGTTTTGAGTCCCATTTCCAAATGGTGTTGATGCTGAGCACGGTCATGGGCAGTACTGTGTGTGAACGTGATCACAAAGCGGCTGAATGGGTCAGCAGAGAGGCACAGCGGGGGGCACATGAGCCCACTGGCCGTCTGCATAGCTAGGCACAGGAGACCATTGTGTGTATATCTCTCACCCCACGCCCGGAAGTGTCAGTCCAATGGTGACATGGTCATTTCATGCCACCCTAAGAAAATCAGTTCAGGCAACAATATGGCACCACCAACACGGGCGAGAGCCACGCAGCCCCCAGGGGTAGTGTGTCCGACCCACACCCACCCATGCCACTCGCAGCACCCAAACTAGACCTTTCCCCCGTTCTGCTCATACCCTCAGCCCTGATCTGTAATGCTGCTGCTCCCCCCCCACCTCTGCCACCCCAGAGCCAAAGCGGGCACAGTGGAGAATGAAGGCCTTGGTATGTATTGTCTGCAAACATGGAGACACCTGTTTGTTTTCCCACGCATTGCATAACAGCAAGTATCCAGCTGATTGCAGGAATCCACAGGGGATTCCTAGTGATGGGGCCAGGGGATAGTTTTAGCTCAGGGACTGGAAGGACTGGAATTCAGATAATCCCGGGTGTTTTAACCTTGTCCCCATCTCCCGAATGCTACTGCCACGCGCTGCCATCATGCTCCTAGCAGGTTAATGCCTGGATAGAGGTCCTTGGGCAGGGCTGTTAGTGTCTCTACAGTAGGCTGCTGTCTGGGCAGAGGGTCAATTGTTACTGATGGAACCATTTGCCTTTCCAGAGAAAACGACCAGTGCGGAGAATGCAAGAGGTGAGTTACTCTCCCCTGATGTGACATGTTGCGCATGAACTGTTTCCGCGGCCTTGAGCAAGTTCTGCTTGATAGCTTTTGTACAGTAGAGGTTAGAATGAGCTGGTTAGTGCGTGTGTGTGTGTGTGTGTACACCCTGTGCCTAATACTGAATGGACTCAGAACTGCCCAGCTGTGTGTCATAAGACCTATATTGCTTACATCTAGTGGAGATTCTCCTTTGGCTAATGGGGTTATATTGCGAGGGTGAGCGGATGTTCAATGTGGAAAAGCAGGGCACCATTCGTAATATAACTTCTGTGCCTCACTTTCCCCCAGGTGTGAGATGAGGAGAGTGATGCCCCCTATTGCTCTATGAGGATGAGAAATGGTAGATATCACTATAATGCTTATAGACTGTGCCCCCTGGAGCTGTGTGGAAGCCTCCACACTTGTCTCCTCTCCCATAAGATCAGACACTATCAAATGATCCCACTGGGGGGGGGGGGGTGATTCCCAACTGAGCAGGCTCTGATTAACAAGACAGTCCATAGGAAGTGGAGATGGGCCAAGCAGATCCACGTGCCCTTTGAGCAGAACCAACAAAGTCCAGATGAGCCCGTTAAAAGGTTTGGGCCTGTCGCTAATAAACAGCATTGATAGAAAAGTCACTAGAAGTTAAATCAGTTCTTTAAACTCCTGACACCAAATCCATACACTTCAATGGCAGTTGTACCTCTTACACCACGTCTGAATTTTGCCCCTAAGGTAGAGTACAGTCCTGAGCCAATAAGAACCCCTTGCATGCTAAATCACTGATATCCACATGCTCAGTCTAGCTGAGATACTTACATGACCCCCTACTGGAGCACCTCCCACTCTTTAATGGATTTATGCTCTGTGATGCATTGCCCTGCCTATTGCGCATATGGGAAACTGAGGCACAGAATAAGTGACTTGCCCAAGGTCACACAGGGAGTCTGTGGCAGAATGAGGGCTTGTAGCCAAGTTTCCCATGATGTAGGCTAGCACCCTGACCACTGGATCATCCTTCCTCTAAATAACCCTCATATAAACTTAACACAGCCAGCAGGACCATGTGTCATGATTGAGGCCAGTGGTTTGTCACAATCGGGTCGTGATGAAAATGGCTCTATGTATCCAGTAGAAATTGCAAATTATTTGTTTCTTTAGCAATAAAAAAATAGCTTAAAAACCATTAAAAGCCAATCAAATCAGCACCTGGGACCCAAACAAACGTAGCACTTTTCAAAATAGCCCTTTTCTTCCCTGTTTTTAAAAAAATACCTGTTTAAAGGAGCAATCAAAGGCTGCAGTATGGAGTGACAGGCAGCAGAGGGAGCAGTTGGAGCTGTTTGTGTAGGCTTTATGGGCCATATATGACTATTTTTTAAACCGTGACCCTAGGCCCTCCGGCTGGACCCAGCTGAGAGGTTTTTAATAATATTTTCCCTAGTCAAACACGTAACCATAGCTTTACATGCCGTCGAGTTATGGCTATGAGGTAGCTAAGCTAGCCTGGATTAGTTTTAAGGCTGCAGAAAGCGCGTTATTACTTTTTTTAACAATGGCTGAAAACTTGCATGATCTCTCCTGCCCCTCCCTGTCTCTCTCACACACGTGCCTGATGACAACCCAGTAGTGTCAAGCCTCATCTGTGCTGCAAAAGTCACTCTGGTTGTAGAAAACAGTCGTTTTTCTTGCCTATGCGGACAAAAAACGGTGCTGTAACCACGTTAAAGCCCCATTGCTATTCTATTCTGTACAGGGTCTTATAGTGTGCTCAGCACCATGATGACTGGGCGTCTTCTCGTCATGCATTAAGCAACGTGACGACACATCTGTCACGTGTTTGGAGTGGTTTTGGTGTGCATGCTTTTGAGCATGATATATACACACACACGTTGCTCTGGGTTTATGGTAGGGACGACAGGTCAAAGCCCGTTCCCAGCACTTGGTTTGGGATGGGCCGTAGTTCCTGGGGGAGTTCATTGCACAGTCTGGGACCAGCCACCGAGCAAGTCCTGTCTCCCGTCGTCCCGCGATAGAGCGCCTTACTGCACCAGTGGAACGGATCTGTCGACCATAGTCCTCGGCCCAGAGCGTTAGGCTGTTTTCCAGACCATAGTCCCAGATCATGGAGCGCCTCGAAGCGAAGGCCCAAGCCCTTGAACTTGATTGGCTATTCTGTGGGGAGCCGGTGTAGAGAGCAGAGGACAGGTGTGGCGTGCTGCCGGCAGCCTGTCTCACTGAGGCCGCAGTATTCCGCGCTATATTTCGTTTCCTGAGTAGCGAAGGCTTCGTGCCCAGGTCTAACGTACTCTGTAGGCCAGCTGAGAGGTGACAAAGGCATGACTAACTGAGGCCGGGTCAGCGTGTGGCGGAATGAGACGGTCTCCTCGCCAACCAGCGATGTTCGGGAGTTAACCATGAATGTTTCTATGTGCGTGTGCAGCGTCAGTGAGGAGTTCAGGAGCACGCCCAGGCTACAGACCGAATTGCCCGGTTGTGGGTGTGAGCAACCACCCAAAGGAGACTGCACGGTGGCTGTGAACGCTGCAGACTGCTTTCCTCTGCCCAACCTCTTTCTTGCTTGGATTCAGCCTCAGCCAGCTGCCCCTCATCCATGAGCTGATCTCATCCAAGCCTGGGCCACCTTGGTGGCAGCAGTGTGGTCGTATGTGGTCTTCTTCGGCAAGAGAGGTGATTAACAACATTCAAATAGCCACGGCCAGATTGGTGAGCTAACGGGCAGCTTCCGACGTGGCTTGGAGTTAGCCTGAGATGCCGCTGGCAAAGGACCAAAGCGGACACTGATTCACACGGTGCTCCACGGTTTGCAGCTGGTGTCTACGGTCACACCGGGCGTTGTCTCTCGCCTTCCAGAGGTGAAGGAGAAGACAGGATCTGTCATGCTCGGGGTGGACCCTTGTTTCCGGATAGACTGAAGCTTGCAAATTCTTTTGTGAGGTTGGCAATCCAGTGTCGGTCTGGGACATTAACCTTAGCCCGAAATTTTTTCCAGTCCGCCCCAGGGTTGATTGAGACGAGCTCAAGAGCGTTCGCCCAACCCCCAAAAGGCTTGGGAGATTTTTTAGGGGTGTCTCCGGAAGGTTGTGACCAGCAGCACGGTCCCTACGGGCGCTTCACACGCGGCAGGCGACCGCAGGGCAGGTTTGCGCCTCCGCTTGCCACAGACTGAACGTTCATACAGACAAGCCCAAAGCGGCCCGGGGCTCCCTTTGCTTGCCCTTTGGCGATGGCCTGCAGGCCACGATCCCACAGCCAGGGAGGCAGAGATCCTCAACTCCCGATAGATTAAACCAGCCTAAGGAGAGGGGAGTTTTGCTACCAATGGACCCAATCCCGAGAGCCCGGCACAGCGGGCCAGAGCCTTAGCGTGACCGCAGTGACGTCAGTGATGGGCTGACCCACGCCAGTGGTGGAGCTGGCTCCGCACGCCGTACAGAGGAGCGTGCTAGCAGCAGGCCTGGCAAAGGGCGCGCGGTGGGGGTCGTGCAGGGTGTGGAGATCGTCCCAGCGCCCGTTGCAAGGAAGGGGGAGATGGACGGGGTGGAGAAGGACTAGTTCGGAGCCAGCCAATGCCCCGCGTGGAGGATCTCCACCGTTCTTTGCCTGCATTGCATTGCAGCTACACAAGGCTGCTAGGGCAGAGGCAGACGCCAGGCAAACCCACCCTCGCTACGGGAACTGCTCAGGTCCTGAGGTCCCTTCCAACGCTAATATTCTATGATTCTATGCCAGTGACGGGCCAGCCGGCAGCCAGAAGCCACGCGAGTCGCTCCGGGCACAGACACAAGGGGCAGGAGGGCGGGAAGCACATTGGTGTGAGCTGCTCTCTGCGCTAGGATTCAGCAGCACGGGGAGCTGCTTCAGGCCAGCACAAGGGATGGGGCTCAACACAGGCATCACCGCCTGACATTTGCTGGCCTGTGTGATCGACAGGTGCCCAGCCTAGACAATCTCGGAGGCCCGCCTGCCTTGAAACGCTGTGAATCGATGAAGAAAACGCCAAGCGAAAATGTAAAACAAGAAAAAGCAACCCATCCACCAGAGCCTTGGGGGGAAATAACGACCGGGAGGCCAGTGTAACGGGGCGGCTAGTGCTCCAGAGCCAGGCCGGGCTTTGTATGCCTTACCCTGAAACAGGCAGAGGAAATGTTTGGCTCTGCGCCCAGGGAACAATCATGAGCCGGGGCTTGACACTGTCTGGGTCCGTCTTCACTGCAGCTATTCCCCGGGTGTTGCCCCTAAGCCCTCTCCCAAGAGCACACAAAACCCTTTCACACAGGTTCACTGGTGCTTTCACCCTGGCCCGGCTGGGGGCGGGTGGGATGGAGCCTGGTGCTGCTTTCACTCAGCTGGGAACCTGCCCGCTTTGCCGTCAGGACACGGGCTATGCCGGGCCAGTGCCGAGAGTCCTCCAGTGCCTTCCCACAATCCCCCTCGGTTGCCCCAAAGGACTGACAAGTTGTCTCATCAATCTCGGGGGAAGATCATAGAGCGGCTCAGCTCATTGCAGCACAAAGCGCTATGGGGTGTGCCCCCCCAAAGGGCTAGCGACGCCCGCCAGGGAGTGCGTCACCGGTGAGGACACGGCCTGGGGAGGGGGGCTTTGCGGGCTGACTGCTAACATCGGGGCTGGGCTGCCCCCGGTGCTGATTACTTGGACTAACTCTGCAGAGAGGACAAGCCCTCAGGTTCAGGGACGCCACTTTGCAGCCCCCCCCCCACTTGCCTGACGCAGCTCGTCCCTGTGATGCACATTTTAATTGCTTGCCCTGCACAGATGCTCCCCAGCTGGCTCTCCAGTGACCGCCCAGAGCGGCCTGGGAAAAGGGTCTCTTCCAGCTCCTGCGGACGGACAGAGGACTTCATTCTCCAGCCTGTGCATCCCTCCCTGCCCCAGCAGGGTTCCCTTGAGGAGGGTCTGCGGATTCCCTGGATTCTGTCTCAGGGCAGTGGGTTCTCTGCTCGCTGGCCTCTTCTGAAGCCTTTGTCTTAACCCTGCAATCTAGACGCTCATCCCTGTGATTTGCTGGCTTTGTCCCTGTAGGAAGGCGCTGTGGCCTCTCCCGGAGACAGAGCCCGAGGGAGGGCGCGAGCAGCCTGAATGGACCCAATCAGGCCCAGCAGCTAGGTCTGCCCGGCAACAAGGGAACCGGGCCGAGATAGGACCGCCCGGCCAGCCCAATCAGCAGCAGTGGGGCGGAGCCTCCACAGGCAGGGGCAGTATAAAAGCCCGGCCCCGGAGCACAGTCAGGGAGAGACTGCCGCTGGAGACAGACGTGCTGCCCTGCCGGCAGAGGCCTAGGCCGGAGCAGAGCTGCCGACCAACCCCGGCCCCACCTGGGCCTGGAGACTGGGTAGGGCCTTCCCGGAGCTGGACCAGGCAACCCAGCCAGAGAGGCTGGGCTGAGGTACCCGAGCAACCCGGGTGGAGGATACCGCCTGAGGTAGGACAGGACCTGGAGGAGCTGCCAGAAGCCGAGCCCCTCCCCGCGCCAAATGACCTAGAGGAGCTGCCCCTAAAAGAGGAGCTCCCCGCATTGCCGCCCGTGGATGAGGAGGGACTGATGGGCCAACCCCAGACAGAGTACCCCCACGATATTGAGGAGACAGGTACTAGGGCCAGCGGGGAGGAAGTAGCCCAGGGGCAGCCATAGCTTGTGGCTGAGTCTGAGGCCTGGTTGGTGTGTTGCGGCGGGAGCCCTGCCCGCACAGTGGCAACCGCTTTTGCCACTGCTAGGGCCCTGGGCTGGGATGCAGAGGAGATGGGTGGGCCTGCGTCCCCCTCGCCTCCCCCCTTCCCTAGCCACCCCGAAGAGAGCCTCCTGCTCCTTTCCGCTCCAGAGAGCGAACCCACTGCTGAACTGCTCGCTCACCCTGCCTGAGGGTTAGAGCAATCGACTGCTGGCTCGCCGAAAGCAAACTGTTTCCCATGTGTTGGAAGGCGCTGTGGCCTCCACCAGAGACAGAGCCCGAGGGAGGACCCCAGCAACCGGGCCAGTGAAGGCAACCCGGTAACAGTCCCCCTGTAATTAGTTGATCTTTGTTCCTCTGCAGCCCCTCCCGCCTTATTTCCTGTGTTGGGTAGAACCCTTTGGAGCCCCTCTCCATGCCTCACGGGGCCCAGTAGGCCAGCGCCCCTCACCAGCTCTGAATGTACCGAGGATGCAATTCCCCCCAATGCAGCAGGTCAGCACATTATCCAGGCACCACTCGGGACCCAGCGAGTGACCAGCGGCGCTTAGGCCGTTTGCAAACACTCAGCACATGGGTGAGCTGCACCGCAAAGAAGACGGCGCCTGATTAGCTATTTCTTTGGCTGGACTTTGGTGCTGGAGAAAGTCCTCCTTGCACTGCTGCGCCGTCAGCACTGAGGAGTCCAGCTGGTGCCGTCACAGAATTGGAGCCAGGCTCGATAGCCCTAGAGTGTCTTTCCAACTGCCCTGCGTTGAATGTGTGCACATCGTTTCAGTGGTGATGGAGCGCCAAGCCCTGGACCTGCTTCTTCTTGTCTGTAGTAGGCGTTATGTAGACAAATACGGTAGTGACATATAGCTATGTAATTGGACCCGTTGAATGTGTGAATACAGCTGAGCGCTAATTCAATCATTAAAGCAAAAGTGTTCCTCATCCTTGTGACAAAAAGCAATGGCTGCAGAGCCGCATCGCCAGGGGGTGTAGGAGATCATAACTCAAGGCTGGGTGTCTCCTCCCGACAGCTCTGCGCTACCTCAGAACTAGAACTTCTGGGCTCAATGCGAACGACTGTGACCGCTGTTTGGCACAAGCTCATAGATTCATGGATCCCAAGGCCTGAAGGGACCATTGTGAGCATCTAGTCTGACCTCCTGGAGAACAGAGGCCAGAGACCTGCCTCCCAGATTCCTAGGACAGCTCTTTGAGCAAAAAACATCCACTTCTGATTTAAAAATGGCCAGTGCTGGAGAATCTACTATGCCCCCAGGTTACAGAAAGGTTAGACTAGATCAGAAGAATGATCCTGTCTGGCTTGGACATTGATGAGACCTATTGACCACCATAGCGTTACACCAGAGTATACCAGCTAAAACCAGGATTTTGTGTGCAAGCTAAGACCCAGAACGATAGTGATTTGACTAGTGCTGGGGTTTCATTACACCTTTTACACTGAAATGTTTGCTCTAGCAGAACCTGGCTTGACATCAGTGGGGGCAGGATTTCACTCAGCGAACCTGACCATGGATTATGTCAGTGGTAGCATCCGCACGAAGACCCTGAGTCTGCTCCATTGTAAAGTGTCTCAGCGCTAGCCTCTCTCGAAGGTTCATCCGATCCACACCTTTATCATGAACCAGTCGCCACTGGGCGTGGTGCTGGTGACTTATGATAGACAGGTCAGTCTGGGTGACCTGGTGGGGCCCGTCTGCCCTGAAACTCTCTGTCTCTGTGAGCGTTGTATTTAGGATCCATGCCTTACTTCCCTCATGTCTTTGATGTCTCTAGCTTAGCAGACGCACTGGAGGCCAGATCCAAAACCCCACTGGAGACAGTGTGAGTCTGCCGCTGATTTCAGCGGGCTTTGGAGCCGGCTCCCCATGAGTATGGATTCCTGCCCAGTTCCCTAGCGCGCCGTACTTACGGACCATTTCCAGGTCTGGAGACGATCCACAGAACTGATATGAGAAGTCACCACAAACCATCAGCCTGGTGGTGAAGGGGGAGGGGTGTGTGTGTGTGTGTGTGTGTGTGTGTGTGTGTGTATTTAAGGGCTCCTATGACTGTTACTGACAGGTGGTGGCTATGCTACGTGAGTGCCCAGTGGTATATGAAGCCTCATCGATCACCAGGATACGGGGTCAGAATCTGTAGCTTCTACGGACAATAGTCATTGGATTACACTGAAGAAGACGGAGATTCAGGGTGTCCTGCAATGACAGAACATTAATCCTGTGAGGTGGGTCAGCCTGGTCTTGCCACGTGACCCCGGCTCATTGCTCTGGGGAAGGTGAGACCCATGCAGTCCTCCCAAATACAGCTGGGAACAGAGATGCGATCTCACATGCCTACCCAGAGCCATCTCACCTGTCGGTCGCTGCTTTGAATCTGTTCCCCCCAGCGCTAGCCAGAACCTGCTGACAGTTGTTTTGGTGGTCTATAGGAAAGGGGTGTGGGCGTCTCTCTCCGGTTCCCAGCCTGACCCGGTGTCCGTTCCACAAAGACCACCCCCCAAAAGGGCACGACTTAACCGGGGGCCCGCCTCAGTGCTGCCTCGCTCCATGTTCTCGTCAGGGTCACGGCCCTGCGGCGCGACATGGGGGTGAGTCAGGCACCTTCTGGCAGTCCCAGAAGACAGGCCATGGACTGCACGGGCCACGAAGACCAGACTGATACCCCTGGAGTGACCTGACAACATGGGGCCTGTATTCCCTATGCCCATGCCCGGTAGAGACCAGCGGCTCTTTCTAGCAAGGGAGAGGCACAAGGTGGCTCAGAGATCACGTTTGAAAGCAGCGGGAGCAGAGACCTTGGCTAAGCCTAACCTGCCGCAGACGCTCCATGCTTGGCTAAGGTGAGCCGTGCAAAGGGCGTGGTGACTTTCACCACCGCTCTTTTACTGGGCTGCCGGCTCCCTTCAGCGCGGCGGTGATGGCGGGGTCTGTGAGAGCGTCACCCAGATGCTTGGCCACTGACCATCCGGGCTGTGGCCCTGCTCCTTTCAGAGGGCCCCGGGGGGCCACATGGCAAGGATAAAAGCAGAGGGGCAGCTGCATTGCAAGCAGGTTAATGGCACGACCATATGCTATTTGCACGGGGATTTTAACACAGTGGCTCAGTGCGTGGGAGCGTCTCTCCCTCGGGGCTGGCCGTGGCATTTATAGCAGCTAGCGGAGTTACACCTTCAGCTGAAGCAACGCTGGTATCTTTATATGTGTGGCTAGGACTTTACGTCAGCTGTTCTGGGGCTGAAGTAAAGCATCCGGCTGCGGACACAGACTCTGCACCCCCCAGCTGTAGTGAGTCAGGATGAAGGAACCTCTCACCGCAACGGCATTGCTTGCCTCGACTTCTGTGACTGGTGCCCCAGTCGTCTGCCTGCAGCTGTGCGTCTGGTGCAAGGTGGGGAACGCGAGAGGGATAAAAAGACGTTTATTTCGCTAATAAAACGTTTGAGGCAGCAGAGGCTGGGCTGGCTTGCAAAGCTAAAGAGTAGGATATGTCCCTTTCCAGCCCGCCTGCCTGCAGTCGCGCCCGGCCGTATACACCTTGGAGTCTGTGGAAGCCGCGGCACGGCTCTGCCAGTCAAGGCGAGATGATGAGCCTCGCCGGCTGTTAAAATACCCATGTACGTGACAGGGGCTGGCGAAAGGCTAATGGCTTTGCATCCTTAACTTTGGTCTAGAAGCGAGAGCAAGAGACAGACAAGGCAAGGCAGGGGCTCTACAGGAATAGCTACATCACCCGGGGCTGTGGGGCACACGGGCGAGGCATCGCCATACATCAGCCGTGCAGCAGATTGGACGGTGAGCCCGGAGCCATAAGGCAGATGCTCAGTCACCCTTGAGCAGGCGGCTGGACTAGGGCTATACGGGTGGATGCTGCAGCTTTTCCCAGTGCGTCCCTCCTTCTTGGCACAGCCCCCTCCCGCTGGGATGTCCTGGCCTCTTGCTGGCGGCTTGTCCTGTGAGGTCACTGCGTGAGGCACTTCACGCCAGCATCCTCGGCGTGGCCGCAGTTGGTCTTCCCCCAGTTGGAGAAGCTGCACTGAAGCAGACTGTCCTCTGTGCCTTTGCAGGCGACGTCATCCATCCAGATCCGCCCCGTACCTGGGGAAACATTGGGACAGCAACGTTAGCTGCAATGCCAGGCCGCCTCCAGGAGGTGGTCCCCCTTCAGTAATGGCCTGGTCTTAGTCCGGGATAACGATCAAACCTCCAAACCCAGCAGCGTTTCTGTAGTAGCACCCCAAAGTACTTTATACACTTGCCGGGGCGACAGGGCTCATGTCACCCACTACTGAAAGGCAGCCACCTCTGAGATACCTCCGCAGAAGGGAGAATTAGCAGGTTTGCTTCTTTGTGATGTATTAAGAGAGCCTGGACGGCGTTTTCAAAAGCTTTTTCCTGCTTCCTCTTGAATTTAAGAAGAGCAGGAATGTCCAGACTGTTTTTGTTGGAGGGCTAGCTGGCGGCCACAGAGATGGTCCAGCTAATACCTAGCCCTGCCTTGAGTGCAGGGGACTGGATGACCTCTCGAGGTCCCTTCCAGTCCTGTGATTCTACGATTCTCATGTGCAATGGGACCTAGCTAGGCCTGTAGTTAAAGGGGCAGGGCTGGTGCGGCTTTAACAAAGAGCGCTTTTCCCCGTAGTGTTTGAGCTAAATCGGTGTGAAACAAAATCAAGCAAAAAGCAAGGAGTTTTATAAAACTGACTGTCCCGCTGAGCTAATCAGCTTTCACTTCCACGCGACATGCGGAGTCATAATCCTACCAGATCTCTAGTTATCCACAGAGTCTGCCAGGGCCTGAATTTCTAATGTAAAAAACAAGTAGCACTATCCTAATCCCTTTAATAGCTATTAGCCAACACGGTCAGGGACGCAACACCATGCTCTGGGTGTCCCTAAGCCTCTGACTGCCCGATGATTGGAATGGACGACAGGGGATGGATCACTGGATAATTGCCCTCTTCTGTTCATTCCTTCTGCAGCACCTGGCACTGGTCACTGTCGGAAGACAGGGCACTGGGCTAGATGGACCAATGGTCTGAGCCAGTCTGGCTGGTCTTATCTGAAGGGCAAAAATGAAACCTTTCTGGCCTTCTTTATCCATCCTAAAGAAGCAAAAAAAAAAAAAAAAACCCAAGTCATCCCCCCTTTCCATCTCATAGGATCACAGGAACACAGGCTTTGCCCGACTGGATCAGACCAAGGTCCATCTCCAGTGTCAGCTCCAGAGGCTTCAGAAAAAGGAACAAGAAATCCTGCACAAGGCAAATCTGGAATAATCTTTCTCCTGTGAAGCTCTTATCCTAATCTCTAACAGTTAGAGATTGGCGTAAACCCTGAAGCAGGGGGTTTTATATCCCTTCCAAAATTTTGCTAGCATCAACTAGGAGAGCTTTGAATAGTTTTCTTACCTATTCAATGGCCAATCTCTGTTTGCATCTTGCTCAGCATTTGACTCTTGGCCTCAGCCACATATCCAGTGGCAGTGAGTTCCACAGTCCAATTACGAGCTGTGTGAAACTGTAAGATGCAAATCACACTGGAGCTGTTCTTAAACTCAAATCCCTCGAACTCGCAGGTTAAACCTCCTGATGAGGCCGAGACACAAAACCCTTCTTGACGGGAATCTAATCCAGGGTTTTATGTTGGCTAGTTCTAACGAGATGACCTGACTATGGTCTGAATCCCCACCGAATTCAGACCTGTTGCGCTCTGGCATTGCGCATGTGAGACATCTCTCACTAAAACCAGAAGGATGAATTCTCCAGAGCCCTAACCTATCCGGATTCCTGCCTGCACCGACCTCTCACTGGGCACAGGGCGTATCTCAAAGAGCCCAGACGCTTCCCTGACGGGTTAAACACTCCTGCCTTGGTTGGTAACAGGATCGCTATAAAATGGTGGTGGTGGGGCTCCCACACCCAAGCGTTGGTTTTAGTTTGAATGTGTCAGGGCTTCTTGGGTTCCCCTGACCCCGGGAACAGGGCTGGGCAGTATCGGCTCTGATTTCGGAGCAGCGAGGTCAAAACCACTGGCAGATCTCCGCCCGCTGCCGGAAGAGGATGGGACAAAGTGCCACGAGACGAGCCGCGGTCCTGCCTGGCGGGAATAGCGAGAATCTCAGCATAGAATCATAGAATATTAAGTTGGAAGGGACCTCAGGAGGTATCTAGTCCAACCCCCTGCTCAAAGCAGGACTAACCTCAGCTATATCATCCCAGCTAGGGCTTTGTCAAGCCGCAGCTTAAAATCCTCTAAGGATGGAGATTCCACCACCTCCCTATGTAACCCATTCCAGTGCTTCACCACCCTCCTAGGGAGAAAGTTTTTCCTAATGTCCAACCTAGCCCTCCCCCACTGCAACTTGAGACCGTTACTCCTTGTTCTGTCATCTGCCACCACCGAGAACAGCCTAGCTCCATCCTCCCTTGAACCTCCTTTCAGGTAGTTAAAGGCTGCTATCAAATCCCCCCTCATTCTTCTCTTTTGCAGACTAAACAAGCCCAGTTTCCTTAGCCTCTCCTCATAAGTCCTGTGCTCCAGGAGGCCGGTCTGGTTCAGAGATGGTTTAGTCAAGCGCCTGAATTATGTTTGTGTCGTGGCCGCTGAGACTCTTGAGCTGAGGGGAACTCCTCCGGGGGGAACATTTGGCGGTTTGGCAGTCTCACCGGACAGCTGCCAAACAGGAATTCTCCCCGCCCACGGGCCCGGCCATGCCCCTGGACCTTTACAGGACATCCCAGGTCTCAGCTGAACTCTGGATTTCCCTGGAGCGGGGGTGGGAGGTTCGTGGGTCGGGATTTTGTTTGGTTTTGAGGAAGATCTTTTCCAGCATTTAGTTGGGGCTCATTAATGTGGTATTTGGGCACCTTAGCCGACTTTACGTGAGCCATTCAAGGGTTCCGTAAGAACAACCGATATTAACGGAGCTGCCCCATCCTGCTTGTTCTCCTGCTCCCGCCCAGCCTCATGCTTCGGTTCTGAAAACTTTCCCCGGCCTCTGTAAATTCCCCAGTCCCCTGTCGTTTGGCTTCCCTTCTCCTGCCCCCCTTTTAGCCTTACCCCCCAGCTTCTCCTGGGCCTGGCTCTTCCTCATCTTGCTGCTCGCCCCCAATTCCACCTGCAACAGGACCTTTGGCGCCCCAACACGCCAATCATCTCTTAAAGGGGCAGTCGCCCTAGTCAGGGTTTTCCCTTCCAAGACATTATTTTTGACTGTGCAAAGGGGAGTGATAGGTGCTACTCTGCAAACTCCATTACACATTTACAGCCAAGAGGCATGGAGGAAGAGGAAGCCAGGAGACAGCCATGCTTCACCTTGCCGGAGCCCCCTACGCTAACAGCATAACCCTACGATAGTTTGCATTTATCCAGAGCGTTTCATGCAAGGATCTCCCAGCACTTTATAAATATGAATTAATGGTACGCCCCCTTTGTGTGAGAGGTATTATTTCTCCCCAGTGCCCACGCTGAGCACACAGAGGGGATGAGGTGTGCTCAAGGTCACGCAGAGAGTCTGTTGCAGAACTGGGACTATCCAAGACCTCCTGCCCCTTAACTCAGTGGGATGAGTCACAAAACCATCCTCCCCTCCCCTCTACTCTTAGCTAGGTCTCCCCTTGACAGACAAAGGCTGACCGCAGCTCCCAGCAGCAGGGTACCCAGCCCTGAGAGGGGACAGGCCCCAGGTCTGTCACTTACACAGTGTGTGACCAAGTGACTTAAACCGTCCAGGCCTGGGTTTCCCTCATCTGTACAGTGGCTCGAGAAATGCCCTGTCTCCTGGCGTGGGGACTCTGAGGCTGCCTACACTAAGGTTTTCCAGGTGCTTGGAGATCCCCAGCTGGGAGAGCGCTCAGGGTTACCCTTCTCTTTCTGTCTCAGTATTGCTAGCTGTCGCAGTCAAAGCCTAGATGCGCAGGGGGAAGAAGGGGACCAATTCCAGCTTTAAAAAAACAAGTGGTATTCATTGACCTGTGGCTCTTTGGACAGGAGAGCCCCACTGCACATAGGTTGTGTCTCTCGGCACCAAAGAACAGACGTTTCCTGGCATGAAACCCCCCAGAGACAGCCAGGGCCTGAGAAGAAGAATCCATGCTCATTGCTGGTCCCCCCTCCCCCCAATGTGGATTGCGGGGTGGGTGGGTCTCTCCACCCTATGTTCATCTAGCAGGAATCTCATCCGAGAGGTGCCCGCTGGCCTTTATTTAAGGCTTGGTGGAACTGGCTCGCAGGGGGGGCTCTGACCTGCCTTGTGGGGTCGCCCTGTTTGTCCTTCAGTTGGCGATGCACCATCACCCCCAGAAGAGAGACTGAAAAGGAGCCGTCTCCCCCCCCCTCCCCCCCCCCCCACCCCACGCCGTGAAGAATTTCAACTTTTCGTTCCGACTCAAAAGAAAAACAAACTTCAAAATGTTCACATTTCCCAGGGGACTGAAAATCCATTGTCTGTCCAGCTCTGCTAAAGAATCAGGCCCAAATCTGTCCCAACGGCACAGAGAGGTGCAAAGCCCGGCTTTTTGCTTCCTGGGGGATGGGTGGATACCTCCCCAGGGGACTTTTCTTTAAGTCTGAAATTTCAAAATTTGAACCCAATTTGAAAATGTGAAAATTTTGACCTTCTCTACCTGCCAGGAATGCATGCTGCGTCTTCCCTCTTTGTGATTCGCTCTTGCTGTCTTCGTCTTTCTTGTAGATTTACCTCCCCACTTTTCGATTTGGAAAAGTGACAACATAACCCCCCCCCCCCCCCCAAAAAAAAAAAAAAAAACCTACCCTCTTCTTACTCAGCAGATCCGCTCCCGAGGTGTTCAGCGTGAGATCTGCTGATTCAGGCTAAGTGGTACTTTACCGGCTAAATCATCCCCTTGATTTCAGGGGAAGTAAGGGCCCCATCCAAAGCCCACAGATAAGTTCCAAGACTTTGGATCAGACCCTAAAGGACTACTCTAAGTGAGTAAGAATCAGGCCCTCAGTGCTAAGCTTTTACTCTGCTTTATTCCCATCAGCCCTGCAGAGCCAACACAGCCTTGGAAGAATGAGCTGCATTCAGTCCTGGCTCGTGCATCACCAAACGAATTGTTAATGAAGTGCTAACTGCAGCCTCTTTCCAGCTGCGGGAAAGACCCAGGCTTCATTCACAGATCCCCAGCCGCATTTACAGGGCTGGCGGTGAACAGGTCTGTCCTTGGAAACGGAGCGGGTTTCATCTGGAGATCACTGAGACACTAGGAAGAGGGGCCTCTCTGATGCCATTCATATATACTCACTTTTCAGACGAGAAACAAACATTAAGGAAGGTAAATTCTGCCACCTCAGTAGAGGGACGCTGTCCCTTTAACTGGCAATTCAAAGCAAACATGCTAAGACATGAAAAGGAAAAGGACCTGGGGGTTACAGTGGATAAGAAGCTGGATATGAGTCAGCAGTGTGCCCTGGTTGCCAAGAAGGCTAACGGCATATTGGGCTGCATTAGTAGGAGCATTGCCAGCAGATCGCGGGAAGTGATTATTCCCCTCTATTCGGCATGGTGAGGCCGCATTTGGAGTATTGTGTCCAGTTTTGGGCCCCCCACTACAGAAAGGCCGTGAATAAATTGGAGAGAGTCCAGCGGAGGGCAACAAAAATGATTAGGGGGCTGGAGCACAGGACTTATGAGGAGAGGCTGAGGGAACTGGGCTTGTTTAGTCTGCAGAAGAGAAGAATGAGGGTGGATTTGATAGCAGCCTTTAACTACCTGAAAGGGGGTTCCAGGGAGGATGGAGCTAGGCTGTTCTCAGTGGTGGCAGATGACAGAACTAGGAGCAACGGTCTCAAGTTGCAGGGCGGGAGGTCTAGGTTGGACATTAGGAAAAAGTTTTTCACTAGGCGGGTGGTGAAGCACTGGAATGGGTTACCTGGGGAGGTGGTGGAATCTCCATCTTTAGAGGTTTTTAAGCTCTGGCTTGACACAGCCCTGGCTGGGATGATTTAGTGGGGGTTGGTCCTGCTGTGAGCAGGGGTTGGACTAGATACCTTCTGAGGTCCCTGCCAACTCTCATCTTCTCTGATTCTAGGATTCTATGAAATGTTTGGACAGCTTTTCTGATGAAGCGGCGGGGCAGTTCTTTTATTAAAACCGATCCAGCAAAACTTCCTCTGCTTTCTTTGCTGTTTTATTTTTCCCCCCAGGGGGAGGGAAGCTGATAAAACCCATTCTACGAAAGGAAACGGAGGGCGTTCATGGGTGAGATGAGTTGCTTTTTTGGCCACAAAGTCACCTCCAGGCTAAAACAACAGATGGCTAGTCAGCGAGATGTCGTTCCGCGCCGCACGGGTTTTGGGGCTTTGGAATCGTTCCAAGAGGAAAAATTCTCTACGTGCGACAATAAATCAACGTGAGTTTTGCCAGATGTTCAGGATTAGCTCCCTGCAGCTCGATTTGATAAATGACGATGGGCTGGGGCGCTGTGCTAGGGGGAAGCTGCAGGTGTGGGAGGGGAGGATGAGAGGAAAAGGATGATAGAAGCAAGATGAATTAAGATCCAATGGCCTGCACGCCTGCTTGGGGCTCAGGAGTTCCTGTGTTCTCATCACATGACTTCTTCTGTTGCCACGAATAGGTCAAAAGTATTTTGATTCCAGTGGGAGTTCGATGTTTAAATATCATTGACAGTCTGAGCCTTAACTTCCCTAGACCCCAGTTTTCTCACCTGTAAAATGGGGATAATGGCATTAACCTCCCTCCTAGGAGAGTTACAGGGCGTGGTGAAATCCTGCCCCCAAATACCGGCCGCATGCGTGTGATACTTGCTGTGTAATACCTACATTTGGCACGCCCTCACCTTTATGGTTGACCTCACAAATCAAAAGTCACGGATCTGAGGCTGGAGAGTGACTGATGCTGAGAGAAGGAATCCGGGGGCACTTTTACGTTTCAGAAGTGAATGATTTTTTGGTGTCCCTTATTTTGGGCCTTTGTCACAAACTGCGCCTGCATTTAGGCGTGGCTTGGCTTGGCGCAATGAGCAGGGGCCGGAGACACCCTTCGGGGAATCAAACCCACAACGCCCGCCATCAGTGAAAGGACTGCTACGGACGTCAATGAACTTTGGAGCCAGCCCTTGGTCCGGAGCTCAGGCTGTGGAAAACGAACCCAGAACTCGCAGTATATTATTACTGCAGTAGCACCTACAGGCTCCAGCTAAGATCGAGGCTCCTTGTGCTAGGTGCTGCATCCCTCTAAGCCCCCAAGTGAGGGACAGTCCTTGCCCTATACAGCTTCCAATCTAAACAGATGCGGCAGAAAGAGACTTGCCCAATGTCACACCACGGGTCGGTGGCAGAGCCAAGAATGGAGGCCGTGTCTGGTGAAGCCCAGTTCAATGCCCTGCCCATTGGGCCACACTGCCTCTCTGTGTACTTTCCCCTCTGTTTCACCTCATTTGTTCCTGAGTCTGCTAAAAGCGCCGCAGCCTGAGCGCTCCCTGCAAACTAATTTCCCCTGCCCGCCCGGCGTATGAACTACCAACCAGCTCTTGGATTTCACTGGGGCCAAAACACTGACCCAGGAGACAGCCGCGTGGCCGGCTCCTTGCAGACCGGGGCTTTGCTTTCGCCGGTGGGTGAGCCCCAGCTGTTTGTCGTGCCTGGTGGTGACCATTTCAACGCCTCCCTCTGTGCCCGCCAGCCGCACGCTCAACTTGTCCAGAGACGGGTGACAGCCAGGAAGCAACGGGGTCTGGAGCTGCACGCCTGTGTTCGTGTGTGCGGTGAGGGTGTTGTGTTGTGTGTGTGCATGAGAGAGAGAGAGAGAAAGACTGTACTGGAGTTATGGGGCTGTGCACGAGGGGTAGCTGTGTCTGTGTAGGGTTGTATTTATGGGAACTGAGGCTGCTTGAGTATGTGTGTCAAGGCAGGTTGTGGAGTTTTTCAGAACAGGGCGGACAAACACCGGTCAGGGAAAGTCTGGATTCACTTGGTCCTGCCTCGGTTCCTTCCTGCCCTACACGTCTATGATATTTGCAGCAGGGTGTGTGTGTGGCGGGGGTGGTGTGTAGATGGGGTTGTGTTGGTGGGTATGGGGGTGACTGTGTCTATGGGCTGTGTGTCTGCTGGAGACACTGGCGTTGAAGGAGTCATGGGAGATGGGGGGCTGGTACGTATAGCTACAGGAGCAGTAGCGGCGCTTGTGGGCGAGGGAAGCCGGCCCATTGATTTGGGCACTAGCTGGGGAACCTAGGTTCCATTCCTGGTGTGACCTTGGGCAAATCACTTAGCGGCTCGGTGCCTCAGTTTCCCCATCCCATGTGGATAATGGCTCTGCCCCACCTCACAAGGGTGTTGTGAGGCTAGCTACATTAAGGCCTGGGAGGTGCTCAGCATGGCTTGTCCTGTGTGCCTGTCTTCATCCCTCTGCGTGCGTGAGAACAAATGTAAGACGGTGCCTCTTTCTGTCCTTCCCAGCCCTTGGGCTTGTCAGCCGTGTCTCCAGACAAAGGGGCCTTGTCTTGTGTGAGCCCCCTGGGTGTGTCGGCTGTCACTCGGCTACACAAACATTCACTTCTTTGCTGCCAGGAGTGGGCCGAGCTGATGGTCTGCTGGGCCCCTGGGCTGAGCTGTGGGAGGGTTGGACAAAAGGGGACCTGGTTCAAAATCGCCCCAGCCTTGAGTTCTGTGATTCACTGGCGAAGCCTTGCAAAGTGAAACCACCTTCTGGTTTCCCCGGACTCTGGGACAGTGTTTTACGGACCCTAAATGAGCACGTCAGTATTTCCTTCTGGCTATTCCCTGCTTCTGCTCCGGAAAAATGGGCCGGGTTTGCAGCTGGGTCTCTGCGTACGGTAAAGGCACTTGGAGATCTGAGAACATCCTTATCCTCCGAGCAGTAGTCTGGATGCAGCTTGGCTTGACCGCCCTGCGGCCGGAGAAGGCGGAGATTTTCAGAGACGAGTTTGGTAGGCCACATGCCCTGACACACGTTCAAAAGGCGGCAGGCACCTAACTCCTCTGGGATCCATGGAAAATCCCAGTCGAAGCGGCCCCTCTGCAAAGGGTCCTGAGGAACCCCAGTGTCAAAACGGAGTGCTGGCTCCACAAGGACCATCTGAGCTTTGACACGTCAGTCCCATGAGGGCTGATCTCACATCGAGAGCTCCCCACGAAACCTAGTCAAATACCCCCCAGTCCAGCCGCGGCAGGGCACTAACATTTCCTGTCCAAAACCTACTGACTGAGTGGGTGCGGTTGCTCGTTAAACAGGAGGGTAGGCGTGGCCCGTCCTTGCTAAAGATCAGTGGTGTTTTATAGAGGGGAGCGGGAGGTTTCCCTGACAAAGGCTGGAAAGCAAGAAGGGGGATCAGCAGCCAGCACTGGCTTTCCCCCTTCCTCCCCTGGCCCTCAGCCGCCCGATCCCCAGAGCAGTTTATCTGGGGCAGAGTTTTCCGACAGGTGGAGTGGGGGTGTACGCGTGAGAGGCCACAGAGCAAGCACAGGGGAAGGAGCTGGGCTGGAGAAGAGACAGGGATCTGTTCGCACACAATCCTTCAGGCAGATGTCAAAATATCTGCAGACATCCAAGGCCTGGCGTGACGAAGGAGCAGGAGCCAACCCCAAACTGCAACAGATCAAACCACCAGAGCATCCTCTGTCCCGCCGGCCCGGGAGCCGCTCATGCTCGGCAGGGTTTATTCACAGACAGGTTTGGTTTATTTTCTCCTCTGCTTCTCCTTGCATTTCCTCCTGAGACTGGGAGATCTTGGAGGGCACATGGCCTCCCTGCCCGGGGATAGCCCGGGGGACTGAGCGGCTCAGGAGATGAGGAGGGGAGCTGATGGGCTGCCACTGGGACTCGGGAGTGACTGGAAATTGGGCTGTTTCGTGGCTGAGCGGAGGAACACAGTCCTGGAAAGCACCATCATTGGCAGCTTCTGGGCACGGGAGGACAGCCAGGCCCGGGCCTGCCCCTGGACTCTAGCTAAGGGGAAGGGGAGCCCACACTGGGTGGTCGTCGGTTTGCTGTCTTACCTTGCCCGAACCGGGCCATCCTGTAAACCTCCTCGGCGCCTCTGAAGCCCAGCATCCTGCACACCACGTCCCCGTCCTTTTTGTCCCAGCCGTCGTCGCACACCGTCCCCCAGCGCCGGTCGTAGAACACCTCCACCCGTCCCTCGTGCGGGACGGAGCCGTTCACCAGCCGGATCACCCTCTCCTCCACGGTTGCTGCTGTCGGGGGGGGAGAGTCAAAGCAGATGGTGATCATCTCCTTCGAGGCCATCCCTCCCTGCTGACACAGCATCCTGGCGAGAATGCCTCAGGTCCCATCGGGAGCCCCTCCCCGCACCCCTTCCAGCCTCGCCCCTTTTCTTACACACGTCCCAGACCAGAGCGTCCTTCCAGCTCAGAGGGGCAGGACGGCAGCATCCCTGACCCTTACAGAGCCCATAGTACCAAGTGAATCGTCTGGCACAGACGCTGCTGGGGAATGAGAGCCTGCTCCTGGTGCTTATGGCGGCAAAACTTTTTCGCTCGGGGTGTGTGTGTTTTTTTTCCACACTCCTGAGCGACAAAGTTTTGCCAGCATAACCATGAGTGTGGACAAGCCCATTGGGCAGGAGAAGGACTGAGGAACACAGCAGAAAAATCAGGCCAGGGAGGGACAGTCTTAAGCAAAGCCTCCCGCAGCGCCAAGATACATTGAAATAAACACCTCCCAACTCATTCTCTGGGGTTATGAATGGGTTGGATCTTAAGGACAGAAAAGAGACTCTAGATGGCTGGATTTGCCCTGTGACTCACTCAGCTGGCTTCAGTTCGGAGGGTGACTTAGTGGGCCGCAGAAAGAAGGACAGGGAGATTTTTTTTTCTTTTAAATCACAGCTGGTCAAATGTTTCCATTTGAAACTTTTTTTTCTAATGAAAAGCCAGCTTTTTCGTCAAAATGGAAATTTCAACAGGAAATGCTGAGTGCATGGGGAGGGAGGGGGGTTCTTCAAAAGGGGAATTTAAAAAAAAAGCCTTTTTTTGGAATCTGAAAATGTTTTTGGCTGACAATTTTCAGTAAGACCAAACAATTTTGCCCAACTGGCCTAAATATTGTAGTTTTTTTGGTGGCAAAGACACTGAAAAATATGCATATTTTTTTTTCCATTTTCCCAGTTTTCAGTGAAAACCTGGGGGGGGGGGGGGGGGGACGGACTGTAGAAAAAAATAGATGAAAACAATGCAGACTATTTAGTTTTCATCAAATTTTTTCGAAGGCAAAAAGTTATACAGTCCTCACTCACTCACTCAATGTCTCCCTTTAGTGGGTGGGCCACAACCAGCTTATTGAGCCTGCCAATGGCTTTGCGCTAACGGCGCTCTAGCATTAGAGGCTCAAAATTTTACATCCAGAGATCCTAGGTTCAATCCCTCATGCGGATGAACCATGCCAAGGTGTTGTGTTAAATTGCCACGTTTCAAATAATGTCAATGTAATAGGCAATGAAGGGGCTCCCAGCACCACACAGGCAAGCCCCTGTCTTAAGCAACTGTTTTAAAGGAGCCCCAAAGTTTCCAACACCAATTTCTTTGACATCTAGTTGAGGATCCACCTTGACTAAGTTTCTCCAGTTTTTTGCAGATCCCTTGGGAGGAGGAAGGGGTGGCGTAAGACCTATTTCACTGTAAACCCTCACTGTGAAGAGGCAGAAGAGAGGAACTGTTACAGGAATTGCTATGTTAGCATTACACCCAGGTCAGGGGCTGAATCCGAGAGCACGGTGCAGAGCTGCGTCAGATTTGGCAGTGCTGGGTCGGCTGGGGCTTGGGGCAAAGTTGGTTGTGGGATTGCTGTCTTGGGTTTGGACCCCTTCCAGTGTCAGTTTGAGATGACCCCACAAGACCCAAGAGAACTCATCCAACAGAGCGATGTTTCACCAGGTGTTGCATTAAAACCATGACCTCTGCCTGGTTTTGACATGAGACCATTGATTGCCTCCAGGGTCCACTCGAAACTGGGCTTAAATTCCCTCCAATTAAGAATCTCTGAGAACCTTTCGCTAGACCTGGGCTCAGTTTCAGGTATGTAATGAGACCTGGAAAGAGAGAAGTTTCATGCAGCTTTGGATTCCATTGCAAACAAACCACCTTACTGAAAACATAGGAGGCCCCAGTCTCCAATTCCTGATAATCTCAGAGGGGTTGGGATCAGACCATTTAGAAATGCCGAATTTACACTATTTGCTCTCTCTCTCAATAATAATTGTGTTGTATTTCATTGGTCTGAGTGTGGGACGGTGACATGAATTGGAGAATTGGTCTGAATTCAACAAGGTGAAATTCAAGAAAGATCAGTGCAAAAGTATTTCACTTAGGAAGGAAAAAAAAAATCAAATACACAACTGGGGAATAACCGGCTAAGTGGTATAACTGCTGAAAAGGATCAGGGATTATAGTGGATTAGAAATGGAATATAAATCAATGTGATACAGCCAGAACAAAAAAAAACACCTAATATCATTCTGAGATGTACTAAGAAGTGGTGTATGTAAGACACGGGAGGTAATTGTCTACTCAGCGTTGGGGCGGCCTCAGCTGGAGTAATGTGTCCGGTTCTGGGTGTCACACTTTAGCAAAGATGTGGACAAATTAGAGAGAGTCCAGAAGAGAGCAAATAAAATGATCGAAGATTTAGCAGACCTGACCTCTGAGGAAAGGTTAATAAAACTGGGCATGTTTAGTCGTGAGAAGAGAAGACTGAGGGGGGACCTGATAACAGTGATCACATCTAGTGAGGGCTGTTATAGAAAGGACGGGGATCAGTTGTTCTCCATGACCACTGAGGACAAGACAAGAAGAAATGGGCTTCATCCACAGCAAAGGAGGTGTAGGTTCGATATTAGGAAGAACTCGAAGGGTAGGTAAGCTCTGGAACAGGCTTCCAAGTGTGCACCCTTCTGGTGTGATTTGCGTGTCATTCATGTTCACCCTGACAGTGTAACTGTGTTTTGTCTGATGCAACGTCTGCCACGTGAGGTGTTTTTGGAACACTCATGGCATACTGAACGTTATTGTTATGGTGGCATGTTCCCTGCAATGTCCTGTGTACAGATATGAAACGCTGCTGTATCCTATTCCCAAATGTGTGTCTCAGATAGCTCGAATCGATCCAGGCAAACACAAAGCTGAGTCAGGGTCAGGCCTTGCAGAGAAATGCAGACAGGAACAATGGACTGGCCTGAGTGCCTGAGAAGGCGACGCTCATCTGACTCAAGTGGAGGAAACGATGCCCCTTGCCGGACAGGGCCAAGCACTTGACCCCAGGGGGTGACGAGGAAACACGTTACAGGCAGAGGCGTTTTTGTCTCTGGAGCCCTCCCTTGTAATTCATCTATGAAGCAACATCAAGCAACTGACAGACAGCCCACGTGGGGGGGATGAGAGGAAGGGACTGGCTGATGGAGTCAGCCAGCCTGTGTGGTAAGATAACATCAAAGACCATAAGGCTCCTGAAATGTTAAATTAATTTAGAATGTGATTTGCCTATTTTATTTCTTCCTGATCAAATCTGACTCATCGTATTCTGGCTTATAATCACTTGAAATCATTCTGTACTTAACAAACGTAGTTGTTTATTTTATCCAAAGCAGTGCTTGTGCTTTGGGTGTGTGTAGAGACTTCGTTTAAAGGGACAGAGCTGGTACATGTCAATTTCATTGATAAATTGACTAACCTATGAGCTTGCTGAGTCCAATAGGAAGCACTGAACGCCGTAAAATGGCAGTTCCGAGGGTTGCATCTGAGACTGGAGCTCTTGGCTGGGGGTCATTCTATTGCAGAATCCCACGAGCAGCTGGCCAAAAGCACTCCCTTCCTCCAGTAGGAGACGCTTACTTGCAGGAGGCTGGGAGTGACCTGACCGAGGAGTGGCAGGTTCGCTCAGCAGGGCAAGTGCAAGACAGGCTCCAGGAGTGAGGGGATTGGGGTGACACGGTGACATACCAGTCCAGATTGCAGAGGGGAATGTCACAAGAGAGGACGGGGATCAGTTGTTCTCCATGACCACTGGGGACCAGACAAAAAGAAATGGATTTCGTCCGTGGCAAAGGAGATTTAGGTTCCATATTAGGAAAATCTCTAAGGGTAGGTAAGCTTTGGAATAGGCTTCCAAGGGACATCGTGGAATCCCCGTCATCGGAGGTTTCTAAGAACAGGCTAGAGAAGCGCACCTGTCAGGGATGGTTTAGGTTTACTTGGTCCTGCTTCAGCACAGGGGACTGGATTCAAGGACTTCTCAAGGTCCTTTTCAGCCCTGCGTTTCTAGGATTACTCATGAGTGGAGAAGCCACTAATGAATTACACAAATCATCCCTTAGGTGTGCTGATGAACAGTCTTTTGCAACTGGGTATGGGATTCTTCATCACTTCCTGCCCTACACTGCCAGGCACAGCTAACCAGCTGCTGCGTTCCACTCCAGAGGTGGTGGCATTTCAGTAGGGGATGATGCGAGTCTCCTGTGTCCAGCACTTGTGTTGTTATGGTGGTCACAGTTTAAAGCTTCCAGGTCATGCGCTCAATCCAATCCAAATTTGGTATCCCATTCGACATCGACGCCCCTGCTAGCAAACAACTCCAAATCCCCAACTCCCTCATCTGAATGCACTGACCTTTCTACACCAGCAGCAGCAGATTCTGCCAGGGAAACCCCAAGATAAGAACATTAACACTGCCCTTTGGCCTAAACCTCCGTGGCTCAGGTGAGAGTGGAGGTGACGTGTCGTGAACATCCAGACTCCAAAGGCATCTTCCCATGTGGTCTGGGACCCCTGTCCATTTAGCTGTGAAGGCTAAACTGTATCAGACAGTTCAGCCACTAGGAGGCGCTGTGTATGAAAGACCTTATTTAAATGAACCTCACACATCTGGTGTGCATAAGCAGTCAATCCTTATTGGGCACAGGAGCATGACATGGCGTCAGGAGTAAACTAAGAACAGAAGCAGAAGGAAAACAGCAACAAAGGCTGCAGGATCTCATCCACATGCCACTCTTCAATGCCCCAGAGAACTTCAGCTTTGACCAACCTTCCCGATGGACAGACTAGAAACAATATTGTGCAAGATTTCACGTTGAAAACAAACTCCACAAAGAAACCAGAGAGAGACAGGTATCTTCTCTAATTTATGCTCTGCTCGCTTCCCCAGAGCATGTCTTCAAATCCTTTTACTGAAGACAGTCACAAAGATGACTGTGATAGGGCTCTGGCTCTGGTGCAGAGCACCAAAGCAGTCAGTGAGTTCTATTGCTGACCATCAAGAACCATTGATTCTGGGATCTATCACCTGTGATGACACAGAGCCTGCCTGGAGAGAGAAACTGAATATTCACGGTAAAACTATAGACTTTAAAATTGACTTAGGAGCTGACATCACAGTCACTTCAGAAGGGATTTACAATCTCCTTCAACCTCTCCCAGAGCTGAGGTCACCTGACACAGCTCTGACCATCCCTGGAGTTATTCTGAACTGCAGAGGGCAGGTCGCAGCAGAAACAACTTACAAAGACAAAAAGTTTGCATTCAGAGTGCATGATCAAAGGATCAAAGACCAACAATCTTCTCAGCTGTAGCATGTCAAGTGGCAGCCATGAAGGGCCTAGTGAGAAAGGTGGAAGAACTCAAGGATTTGAGGATATTGGACTTCTGAGAGGAGATGGAACACAAATCAGCTGAGCCCTACAGTGTACAAATATCCCCACCAGAGATTCCCAGAAGAGACTAGCTGCCGATTTATGAGAGTTCAGAAGACACCATTACCTATTTTTCCAGGTGTATAGAAATAATTAATTGAAAGATATAACATATGACAGTGTTATTGAGAAACTGAAGTGCACTTTTGCTCGCTTTGGTATTCCAGGCCCACGAGTGATGGACAATGAACAACAATTCACTCCCGCAGAATTTTAGTCATTCCAAATGAAATATGATTTTGATCATATTATTAGCAGCCCACATTACCCTCGAGTGAATGGAGAGGCTGAGATAGCTGTACAGACAGCCAAGAAAATCCTACAGTGGGAAGTTCCATTCCTGTTCTTTTGAGTTACAGATCAATTGCAATAGCGGCTACTGGCTATGGTCCAGCACAACTTCTGATGGGAAGAAATCTCAAAATTATTGTTCCAGCTTTGGAAAAGAATCTATCTCCAAAGTGGCAAGACAGGAAAAGAGTTGCCAAATTAGCTAAAAAGGCTAAAAGAGCTCATGAACACTTTTACAACAAGCATCACTCAGTTAGAGAACTGCCAGGTCTAGAACCTGGTGATTGTGTTCATGCCAAACTGCATGGAGAAAAAGGATGGACAATTCCAGCTCTCAGAAAGAGAAAGAATTCAGCACCTAGATCATGTGAGAGATGTTCAACAGAAACCGTCAACGTCAGTTTGTGCCTCAGAAAGAACAATCAACAGTGCAAATTCTGCAGATGGCAGACGCAGAACAAGAAGACGCCTCAAGGATTCCAAACCGACCACAACCAGACATTGCAACTAACGGACAGCCGGATGACCACATTGTTATGGGTCCGGGCTTGTGTAATTAGCAAAACAATACGATTCGGAGACACTTAACAGACTGATCCTTACTGGACTTCAAAGGCAGCATGATAGTAGAAATACTTTATTTAAGCTAGCCTCAACCATACCTGGCAGAGCATTAAAGGATCTTACGATGGACACATCTGGTGTGTGTAAGCGTGCTCTGTGACCAGTCATCGCCTGCCACGCTTGGTGAGGTCTGTGCTTCCTGTGGAATACAGTGGGCTTGAGACATCTTGAAACCATTCACACTTCTGCTCCGAGGACACCGGGTGAGCCTGTGGCTCTGGCTGGCTGGAGCTGGCCTTGCGTCTTTGAGCTATTGAGAAGACGCTCCTGGCCAGGAAAGAGGATCTTTTACCTGGAGCCGTTGCATCAGACCTGTGGCTGCTATTAGAAAGCGACCAAAAAGGAATACCTAAGCAGGCTTGTGCCTTTAACACTGGGGACATTTACACTGAAGTTCAACCATTTTACTCCAGGGATGTTTTAAATGAACGGCTCATCCTGAGGCATTGGGGATAGCCAGCAGCTGGATTCAGCCAGAGACACTGCAGACTCCCAAGCTCCTGGAATCACGTGATTTAATTTAAAAAGAAAGTTTCATGTAAAGCCAGTTTCTGACCAACACAGCGACGCCGGCCAGAGGCAACCTCTGCAGTCTGAACTAGGGGTGGGATTCCCCAGCATGGCTCAGCTGCGCCTCTGCTTCCTGAGGGGAGGTGTACGCGGCAGGAGGGAATCGCTCCCCTCGCTTGTAGTGCAGACATGGCCTTCGTCTGGGAAGAGCCTGAAGCAATAGCTCTGAGAGGAGGGAACTGGCCCATGCCTCGCAGGGGGTGCTGGCTCCCAAAAGCCAGCGCTCACAGGGCCCTGCACCCGCTCCTGTCTGGCAGAAGACGAGTGCGGCCCACCTGGCTCAGCCCCGAGTCAGAAAAAGTCCAGCTCCTGGGAGGGGCTGGTGCCACCCCTGCTTCTCTGGGTGGGTGAGGGGGACGCTGGAAAGCTTTGCTGTTCCCGTGGGGAGCCCTGATAGAGCCAGAGGCCGCTGCTTTGTGGCCGTGCCCCAGGCTCCAGGCTGCCGTGATCCGGCCTTGACCGAAGTCGGTGTTTCCCAGTGGACCAGACGTGCTGCAGGCCACGTAGCGCCCGACCCATCCCCACGGAGCTCGGCTTTGCCAGCTGAGTTTTGCCCCCGAATACCACAAAAGGCCCCGAAAACGGACACTTCTGGGCAAACCATGACGGTTTGCGGGGGAGGGGAGGACCAGCCCCGGTTGCCTCTCCCGCTGGCCGGCGAGTGGGGGAGCCCGGGGGCTCCAGACAAGACCATCCCACTCGGAGCCGGCCCCAGCTACACCCCTTCCTCAGCCCACAACAGTGCCCCCTACAGGTGCCTTCCCTGCAGCGCGAGACGCCAGGCGGGGCGTTTCTCCGGTAGCCGGCTCCTCTTTTCTGTGTGGGGGTTTATTACAGCTCCGGGCCGAGCGCAGGAGACGTCCTCAGCAGGGCAGGGGGGGACAGTGATCAGCACTCAGGGACAGGCGCCGAATGCTGGCAAGAGACGTTCCCATTAACCCTTCGGGTGAGGGCAGGGAAAGCTACAACGGAAGAGACGTAAGCACCTTTCGCTCTGTGTGTGGGCCTGATCCAGGACACCATTCACAGGGTTAAGAAAACCAAAACCAAATTCCCTTTCTTGCTCTTCTCAACACACCAACGCCAGCAAGTCCGTCCTTACAAGCTACCCTACAATAACAAACCAGTGCGCACGGCCCAGCCCACATGAGCAACCCTACAATAACAGACTAGCATATGCTCACGAAAGCCCCAGCTTGCCCTGTGTGTGGAAGGCACAATCCAGCATCTGACCCACGAGGCCATCTAACACAAGGGCCAGCAGCGTGCTCGGAGCTGTACAAACACATAACAAAGCAGGGTGCCTGCAATGAAGAGCATACAATGTCAAAAAGCTCGGAGACTAAATGCAGACTCGTGGACACACCACCTTCTCCTTCCTAAGGGCATCCTTCCTACAGCAGGTAGATAGCCTGGTGGCTCTGGCCTAGGACACAGGAGATACAGGTTCAATTCCAACCTTATCCTGTCATTTGGTTTCTCTGGGCCCTGGTTCCCCATCCATAAAACGAGGCACAGACTCCTTCCTTTATCTTTTGCGGCTGCTAAGATTGTGAGCTGCTCAGGGCAGGAGCTGTCCCTGACTCTGGGTCTGTCTACACTCCGGTGCACGGCCCTGCATGCGCTTCAATCTAGCTCAGGTGACTCAAGTAGAATAAGAGACGTGTCGGGTTGGAAGGGGCCTTGAGAAGTCATCAAGTCCAGCCCCCTGGACCTAGCCCATCCCTGCTCTTAAAAACCTCCAGTGACGGGGGTTCCACCACCTCCCTGGGAAGCCGGTTCCAGAGCTTAGCTCCCCTTGGAGTTTGCAAGCTTTTCCTAATATTGAAGCTAAATCTCCTTGGCTGCAGATTAAGCCCATTACTTCTTGTCCTGCCTTCAGTGAGCTTGGAGAACAACCGATCCCCGTCCTCTTTGTAACAGACCGGATCTGGTCCGAAGACTGTCCTCCGGTCTCCCCCCAATCCTCCTCCGTCTTCTTCTCTCAAGAATAAACATAGCAGGGAAGATGCGGCGACACGGGCTTCGCGTGGGCTGGGCACGCCCTGCCAACACGCGGGGTAGGTACTCGCAGGGCTAGACTGCACTTGTGTTGTTTGTAGTCACGCTCGCTCGACTGAAGCAGCCCGGGCCGCAGTCACGCCTCCGATGGCAGAGGAGATGTGCCCCTTGTTCCGGGCAGCAGCCAGCGCTATAGGATCCCACAGGCACCCGTGCAATACAAAGAAACACAACCGTGCACTCAGTGCTTCTTGCTTACAGGTCAGCTACTGCCTGCAAAATGGCCCGGCCCTGTCTCTTTTGGGACAGCTCCCCAGCGCATGGGGTATTATTTGTTCCCTTTGCACCGTATCCAATAAAACCCTGAGATCTCCATGCCTTTCGCAGGTTTGTTTTGACTGCGTCCATTACTTCCAACCTCTGCTCCCCTCCAATCCCAGAAAGAAAAACCAAGAAAGGAAACATTAAAGAAGAGAAATAAACCTGAGCAGCTGAGAAAACAAGGGCTTGCTTCCATACAGCTGCACCGGTATAATGGCCTTCTGGGTAACTGGGACCATCTGCCTTGTAAGGAAGTGGAACGCTGACGTCCCGGAAGAGAAGAAATCATGGCGGCTAGAGGAAGGCTTTCTGCAGCAGAACGTCTCAAATCCTCCGTCGTTATTGCAGGCGCTGTTTCCTCTTTGATACGGAGGCTCTCCCGTAACGAAGAGAGATGTGGTAACAGGATGAGACTTCGGTGATGGAAAGGAAGCTTGCGTGCGTCAGCAATTCCCACCGCAGCTTTGCTCGCCTCTTACGGTAGTGCCCTCAAAGGTACATTCGACAGGAGCGTCGTATGCAAGCCATGGGAGGTAACTGTCCCGCTCGGCTTGGCACTGGTCAGGCCGTGGTACTGCGTCCAGTTCTGGGCATCACCCTTTTATGACGGGACCAATTGGGGAGAGTCCAGAGAAGAGCAATAAAAATGATCAAAGGTTTAGAAAACCGGGCCTATGAAGAAAGGTTAAAAGAAAAATGCACATCTTTAGTCTTGTGAAAACAGCACTCAGATGGTGGGGACATGGGAACAGTCATTAAATACCCAAAAAGGTTGTTACCAAGAGGACGGTGATTGATTGTCCTCTGTGTCCACCAAGGACAGGATGAGAAGTAATCACCTTAATTTGCAAGGTAGAAGCATTGCCAGCAGATCGAGGGAAGTGATTATTCCCCTCTATTCGGCAGTGGTGAGGCCGCATTTGGAGTATTGTGTCCAGTTTTGGGCCCCCCACTACAAAAAGAATGTGGAGAAGTTGGAAAGAGTCCAGCGGAGGGCAACAAAAATGATTAGGGGGCTGGAGCACAAGACGTATGAGGAGAGGCTGAGGGAACTGGGCTTGTTTAGTCTGCAGAAGAGAAGAATGATGGGGGATTTGATAGCAGCCTTTAACTATCTGAAAGCCAAGGGGGTTCCAGGGAGGATGGGGCTAGGCTGTTCTCGGTGGTGGCAGATGACAGAACAAGGAGCAACGGTCTCAAGTTGCAAGGCGGGAGGTCTAGGTGGGATATTAGGAAAAAGATTTTCCCTAGGAGGGTGGTGAAGCACTGGAATGGGTTACCTAGGGAGGTGGTGGAATCTCCATCCTTAGAGGATTTTAAGGCCCGGCTTGACAAAGCCCTGGCTGGGATGATTTAGTTGGGGGTTGGTCCTGCTGTGAGTAGGGGCTGGGACTAGGTGACCTCCTGAGGTCCCTGCCACCCCTCATCTTTGATAGTTAAGGTCTGGAGCAGGTCACCGAGGGAGGCTGTGGAATTCCTGTCACTGGAGGTTTTTCAGAGCAGGTCGGACAAACACCTGTCAGGGATGGTCTAGGTTTACTTAGTTCTGCCTCATCCTGGGGGCTGGACTCAATGACCTCTCGAGGTCCCTTCCTGCCCTACGTTTCGAGGAGTCTCTATGGGTCAGCACTCGGGTTAGCAGTAGGCAGGTTTGCGTGTGGCTAGCACTTGGATAGGAGGCTGAAGTTGTCAGGGTTCTGGCGACAGGGAGGCAGGACTAGTCCGAGCTGGTATCAGCAGCCAAGCTGAAGGCCACGCCAGAGTCAGAGTCAGGAGCTGAGCGAAGGGTCAGACCCCGATGAGTCAGGAATTAGGCTGTGGGTCAGTACCAGGAATCAGGGTCTATACTGGCATTCCAGGGCTCAATCGGGAGTCAAAGCCGAGGTCAGCCCCGGGAATTCAGGAACAGAGAAGCTAGAGAGTCATATTCTCGCCTGGCCTGGTACGCCCACCCCATGGTCTTATATAGGACCAAGGAGCCAGTCAGGGCTCCACTGTCAGTCATATCACGCAAGATGGAACGTACTCAATCTCTGAGGCGGGTGGGCTGCCGGGAATAGGCAGGTGGCAGGGTAGGACTGTTGTTATCTGGCTGCTCATCAGGTGTGGTTCAAGTCCTACCAATCCTTGCAGGAGGCGGTGGTGGTGATGAACCAGTAAGCAGTGCTTTTCCTGCCGAACAAATGCCTCTGTGTGGTGCCGGAGGGTCCCAGGCCAGCTTTTGGGGCTGTATCCTGCCCACGTGGGGCTATTAAAGGTCCCATGATGCTTTTTGCAAGAGCAGGAGTATTGACCTTGAGGTTCTGGCGAAAATCTGGGTAGTTTCATTGGACTCGCCTCCAACGCTCTGACCAAGACATGGGGAGGGAGGGCTGAGCCCTCCTGGGAACATGTAACAAATACCAGGCTCTTACAGCAGGTGGGACTCAAGAAAGACCAGTGAAAGCTCAGACCACCAGTCAGGCTTCGTGTGGGGCATTCTTGAGGTCGCTGTGTGTGCTTCACCCCAGCCAGCGCACTAACAGCTGGCGGCGTGTGTTGGGGACGGAAGTCCCTCCCTCTTGGGCGCTCGCCGGCATGGTGTAGATGGGGATCCTCACACAGTATTGGCAGGCCTGTCCTTGGATGTTGGGCCCCACGCTGGAGAGAGAGCCTGAAAATTAACGTTCCTCGGGGTCTGAAACCAACGACCCAAAAGACCCTGCCAATTCAGACGGGGCTGCCAGAGCTGGGTGAGAGCCCGTGCCTGTGACATGGGCGGTAGACAAGATAAAGCCTTTAGTAGCATCTCACTACATAACCTCCCTGTGCTGTGATCAAAACACACCAGCCATTTCCGGGACGGGCTGCAGGCCGGATCCCCTTTGCAGCTTAATTCCTGTGGGGGTTTTCTGCTCCTTACAGTGGATTTTTCAACCTCGTCTTCCCACTCTTTTTTTAATTCTAACGACGCCAAAGGAGGAAAGAAAGAAAGAAATGCTCTAGTTCACACAGGAATAACCCAGGGAAGTCGCGTGGCCTTTGTGGTACAGAAGGTCAGACCGGATGATCACTTCTTGCCTTATAATCTATGGAAGAAAGAGAAATGCTCCCCCAAATCCAGTCAGTCTAGCGGCTGGACATTAACGCCCTGAGCCAGGAAATTCATCTCGGCCATAAGCAGCTGCAGCTCTCATTGAAGTCAGAGCAGCTGCTTACACCAGGCCTGGATTCATTCCTCTCTCTACGCCTCCTTCTCCAAGCCATTGGGATGCAAGGTGTAATTAATCTACACCTGCAAACCGCTGGAATGACTGTATAAAGTCACACGCACAACGCAGGGAGCTGGGACTAGAACCTTCAAACTCTCTATACGCAGGCCTCTCACACATGAGCTAAAGAAAACACCCCTGCGTTGTCCTACTACTAACGCCCTTAGCCTGGCTGCCGCTCGAGGGGGACGCCACTCACGCAAAGCCATGATGATGCAGAGGGGCAGAACGTCAGGGTTATTTAATGAGACACATGCAGCCCTCAGCAGCACCCCACGGGTAACAAGAGACAGCAGCTTAGTTACCCGCCGTCTCGCTCCGCTAAGCCACAATGGCCTTCCCTGCTCCCGTTCCGTCCTGCGCACAGCCCTGCGGCACTGCTCACAGGTGGAGTCTGGGGAACAGCTTGTGGCTGGGGCGTGTTAGCCACTCGGGCCAGCCCCTGCTCCCCTGCTGTTTGCGGGCGGCTGTCAAAGCCTGCCAGCGTCGCGGAGGAGGGCGGCTGTGTGGCTGCAGGTTGGTTGCAAAGGACCCATAATTGCTCACCCCAAAGCAGAGGTTTTATTGTCTGGGTCTGGGCTTGAGCTCCTTTCCTTAGCTAAGTTGCCTCAGCCAGGCCTCTCGAAAGCCTTGATGAAGAGACACAACAGGCCCGAGTTCCCGAACAGGGATTTGCAGAGCCCTGGGGAGCCCATCTTGCTGAGGAGCACACACAACAGGGGCGGTTAAAGTTCGGAGCACCGCCCCCTCCCCCGCAATCCATTCCAAAGGCAGCTGCCAGGATCATCCTCCACCTGCAGCTCTCTGACCATGCACCGCTTTGCACCCCTCCGTCGGCCTCTTCCAGACCATTTCCATTCCAGGGACCCTCCCCTGACCTGGTGTATACGGATCTCGGCCTGCATTGCTCGCCCCTCCGTCCTGGATTCCCAGGTATTTCCAGGATGTTCATCGCCGCACAGTCCACGGCCAGGTGGGGAACACGTGTCTGCAACGTGCAACTCAGAACAGACGCGCCCTCCAGCCGAGCTGACAGGCCTGCCTATTTTATCGCAGGATGCCAGACACCTTCAAACGCACGAGTGGCGCCTTTGGGAAGGGGGCTGGCGGCTTAGCACATCGACGCGGCGCCGTGTTTCTGGCTGGTCTCCATGGGGATCTGGCAACGGGGAAGCATCAAGAGACAGCTCCATCCAGATCGCTGCCAGGGGTGCAGACGGATGTTACCGAGGCAGGGAACGGGCACGGCAGACTTAAGAAGAAGCTTCTCTTGCTTCTGTTCTAGGTTCTCGGATGCTGGCTTTTGAAATGCCAGAGTTCCTGTCTGTATTTCTTACAGCAGCGCCTTCCGTGCTGTGTGCTGGACATATACCAACCCCATCGCCCCTTGTAATCCACTCCAAAGAGGCCAATGGGTGGGAGGAAGGCAGGGTTGTTATCCCCTGCATTGCCAGCAGATCGAGGGAAGTGATTATTCTCCTCTATTCGGCACTGGTGAGGCCACATCTGGAGTATTGTGTCCAGTTTTGGGCCCCCACTACAGGAAGCATGTGGACAAGTTGGAGAGAGTCCAGCAGAGGGCAACAAAAATGATGAGGGGGCTGGAGCACAAGACTTATGAGGAGAGGCTGAGGGAACTGGGCTTGTTTAGTCTGCAGAAGAGAAGAATGAGGGGGGATTTGATAGCAGCCTTCAACTACCTGAAAGGGGGTTCCAGGGAGGATGGAGCTAGGCTGTTCTCGGTGGTGGTAGATGACAGAACAAGGAGCAACGGTCTCAAGTTGCAGGGGGGGAGGTCTAGGTTGGACATTAGGAAAACCTTTTTCCCTAGGCGGGTGGTGAAGCACTGGAATGGGTTACCTGGGGAGGTGGTGGAATCTCCATCCTTAGAGGTTTTTAAGCTGCGGCTTGACACAGCCCTGGCTGGGATGATTTAGCTGAGGTTAGTCCTGCTTTGAGCAGGGGGTTAGACTAGATACCTCCTGAGGTCCCTTCCAACCCTCATCTTCTAGGATTGTAAAGATGGGGAGCTAAGGCACAGAACAGCTAAATGACTAGCCCAAGGCCACGCAGGGCGGCGGTGTCAGAGCTGGGAATTGAACCCCTGTTGGGGGACTGACAGGACAAGGCTTTCACCACAAAACTAGCCCCCCTCTTGCTAACGCTGCCGGCATATGACAAAGCGCTGTGACGTCAGGAGGCTGGGCCGTGCTGTGCCTCCATCGTGATGTATTGCCGCAATGTGGCGGTTATCTGGCCCCTGTTCAAATGCCCAGAAGGAGGGCGACTTTCAGCACCAGGGGCTGTGTTTTTTGATGTGGCGGTGACGCACAGCGACCTGTTCCGGTGAGCCTGGAAGGCGCTTCCCTTTCCGACGTCCCCGCGGAGAGAGAGACCGTAACGCCATGCGGCAGCTGGGTCCAGGGCTTGTCCCTCCCCCCCCAGGGCCCGGTCTCCCCTGGGGGTTCCTCCCAGTCTGCAGCCGCTAGAGAGAACTCCTTTTCTTCTCAGCATCTCCCTCCTTCGCTCCGTTACTACTTCACTTCAGAGGCACCAGCTGGAGCTCCGGATTGCTCTCAGATGTCACCCCCAGGGCCACCTGGGGCTGGTTCGGCCCTGATCCGTCCCTTCGACCCCCCTTCCCTCCATGTCTCAGGCTCTCTGCTCCCCGCGCCCTGCTGCCACTTTACCCCGTCCCTGTCACCTCCTTTCAGTGTCTGGCCCCTTTGCGTTTGATGCCCGAAATGCTTCCTGCCCTTGGAGCCATCTGCCCTCGGGGCGGTCACGCTGCCCCGCTCCCCGCCCTGTCCCAGCTCCATCCCCTCCGCCTTGCATTCCTCCTGAAGCCGGGGCTGAGAGAAGGACCCAGAGATGCCCTGAGGCTTGGTGGAGAGGTGGCGCGGCTCAGGGCATCCCAGCAACGAGCCCAGGGCATGCCCTGCACCACGGCTTTAACGCAGCAGAACGGTGACGGACGGGCCTGGTCCCCCGTCCTCTAGGCTCACCAGCACCAGGAGGCCCGAGGCGGGGTGACCTGGGCTGGCGCTGACCCTCGGCCCGGAGGAAGCGCTTGGCACGGTGGCAGCTCTGGAGTCGCAGGAGGTCTCGGTCAGGCCGGGACGTCGGCACGGCCCAGGCGGTTCTAATTAAAGCAGGTCACTTCCCAGGTCGCAGCCTCCAAGGAAGAGCTAATGGTGGCCCCGGCCGGCATTGCAGGCCACCAAGGGGACTGTGTGGGCCTCGGAGCTGGCACTGCAGGACCCCGGATGGTCTTGGAGCCGGCCTTGCTGGCAGCTGCGGGGAGGGGTCTCTGAGCCATCATTGCAGGCCCAAGCCTCTGGCAGGATCTTTGCTCTCTAGTGGAGTCCCCAGCAGCCAGCGGGTGTTTTGTTGCCCCCAGGAGTGTCTCACTCCCTGGTGACCCTGTCCTGGGCTCCGTTTACCCCTCCAGGATCTCTGCCCCATAGATAATGTCATCCCATGCCTCCTTGTCCTGCCCTGACCCTCTCCCACACCCAGAGTAAAAACAAACAGCTTCAGGGAACTGGTGACTCGCTGGAATTTCTCCTTTCCCAGAAAAGGGCTCTCTGGCTGGTCCCTCCTCTGGGCTGGCCCCTGCAAGACAGGGATTTCTGGCCAAGCCTTTCAAAGGCATGAAGAGACTCCGGGAGAGCTCAGTGTGTCCCCAGCTTGCAGGGGAGGGATCCGGGATTCCTGGAAGTCATGATTTCATGCTTCCAGAGAAGGCTCTCTCCCCTGCCAGTGCCCCAGTCACCCTCGGTCTGCTCAGATGGGCCACCCATGCCAGGTCTGAGCACCTCCCAAGGATTAAAAAAAAAAAAGAAAAAAGAGAGAGAACAAGAATCTCTCACTCTGCCTTCCTTCCCAGCTGCAGGAGAAAGGGCTTGGGTTGATGACAGAGGAGTTTGTTGCTCCTGCGTGTCTGCGGGTGCAGGGAGCACTTGTTGTGGGAAAGCAAAGTCAAAGTCTTGCATTTACTGGCTGGGGTGGCCTCTTGCGGCAGTGAGTTCCGCAGTTTGGGTCCAGCCCCATGAAAGTTCTCGGCTGTTTCCTGGCTTGGGCGGCACACAGCCACCCATAGGAGGCAAGATCCAGGGTGGGAGAATCCAGAGTCTGGATCTGCATGCTGGTGCTTTTCAGGGGCTGGGTTCTGTGAGCCCATCAAGTCCCTCCACCAGCTCCCCCCACTCATCATTCCCTCCATCCTCAGGGCGTGGCTGCAACCATCCTGGTGAAAGAAAGCTGGACGCGGCCTCGCCCGGATTGCCGGGTGAATGGTCTAGGGAAAGGAACAGAACCCTGCCTCCTCACCCATGGCATCACCCCGCACTAATTGTTAGACCACCAGCCCATTCGTTGGCTTCTGCTCCCCTCAGTGCCACCCACTGCATCCCAGCCTGTATGAAATACACTGTGGCTGGCTCAGGCAAGACCTAGCAGCTTTATTCAGTACATCCTGCCGGGGAGGGCAGTGCACGGGTTGGAGAAACGCTACCCACAACATCTGGTCTGATTCTGTTCATCTCTTAGGTCAGGGAGGTGCAAAAGCCCCATCACTATGCTTCAGCTTAATTTGCTGTAGCCGGCAATCCTAGTGCAAGAACGCCCCAGGGCCAGTGCAGAGAAGGGAGGTCTGGTGTTCATTACTGACACGGCCTGAAAACAGGCTGCTCTGGAAGGGTTGTGCCAGGGAACGAACAAGGTCACGGCTCTGGAACTGTATGGCCAGTTTTAGATGCAGTGAGCTTCCTCTGCCATCAAAAAGCGTGCAAGGCCAAATGAATTCACAGAGTTGAACTTGATCCACCATCCTTGTTTATTCCCGGGGAAGAACTGGGAGGCAGAAAGTCAGAGTCAGCTGCAGGTATCAATATCCTGATCCTGATTAGCACGGATGGAGCCAACCATCTACTGCCAAGACGCCTTTGCTGCATTGGAATTAGCCCTGACGTGTTTTGTTTAACAGTGCTGGAGGATTTCGCTTTGCATATTCCAATGGTCTTAAAAAAAATTAAAGATGCTGGGTGTGGAGCCGCGCTGTGCTGGGATCTCTGCCCCGTCGTCACATGAGTGTGAATGGTGATAAATATGTCTACATCCCACCTCGAACCCCCAGCATGCAGAATTCCTCTCCTAAACGTTGGAAGCCCCAGCAATGTGCACCAGCACGCTGAATGATTGCCTCCAACGCGCATTACTTTGGCATTCGCCAATACTGCATTTCAGCTGGCAGCATACGGCCCATTCACCTGGCTTTGTCCCTCTGCAATTCCTGGGTAAAAACTAGATCAACCTAGCTACATCACCCAGGATGTAGTTAGGGAGACTTAATCCCCAGTGTAGACGCAGTGAGGGCAACAGAAAAATTCTCCCATCGACCTACCTACTGCCTCTCAGAGAGATGGATTAGCTACAGCGATGGGAAACCCCCAGCAATGGAAAGACCCCTTCCATCGACGTAGGAAGTGTCTACAGTGCCATGGAGGCACAGCTGCCGCGCTATAGCTGCGTTGTTGCAGTGTAGGCATGGCCCCGCTGTCTTGACTAACCAAGCTCATCGTGTGCGACCTGCAGGTCCTGCCGCTTTACATCCCCTGTTCCCAGATCCTTCATAACCGCACTGGTCCTTGCACAGTGCCTTGTGGCAGCTGCCGTTAAACTCGGGCCATGATGCACATGGACCATTCGCGCCTGCTCTTCATTCTCCGTCCCAGTTCCGTCCCGTTCTCTGACAGTACTGTCCTGTGCACCTCATGATGACTTAGTTTCCTCAACAGCCTGAAGAGGCTTCGACTCCGCAGTGGCAAATGGCCACCCAGCAGACTCCACCGCTGCCACCATCAGTGGAGCGGCATCAGCAGGGCATGACAGGTCCAAATTGTTTTAGGGCTCATCCGCACAAACAATCTGGCCGCGGGAAGCTGTGGCGTGACTCTACCCGGCGCAAGCCTGCTGCAGACTAAACTGTCCACGGGCGCCCTGAGGATACGCGTGAACTGTTCGTTGACGCGACTTAAGCTAGCCCCGTTTCAAAGGGGACCAGATCAAAGGGCGCTAACGAAACGTTGAGTTACCAGCTAGATTCACAACCCAGCTTGCCACAGTCTAATTGTTCCCATAGACAAGCCATTAGTGCGCAGAAGGCTCAAGAGAACCGCTTTACAGAGTAACCTTTGCCTTAAAATCTCTCTCATCACGCAGCCTGGCTGCCTGAAGTCGTGTCTGAGCCAAACCCAGGCCCGTGGGAGCATTTCACAGGTGCTGACAGAGTCTTGTCAGGCTGGAGGGGGCAGAGCTGGGGTCCCTAGACACCGGGGCTATTATCCTGCAGCTGGAGGGATACTGAAAGGAGCGCACCGAAGAAGCCCAACAGAGAGAGAAACACAGGCCATGAATAATGTCAGGGTGACACAGGGCAGGTCTAGGTGGAGTGGCAGAATATTGTTAAGGAGGAGTCGATCATGTTATCAGCATAACATTTGCAGCTGCAAGGGACGTCAAAGAAATGCAAGCGGGAATCCCATCTAATTCTTCAGAGCATAGACTAGTTACTTAGGTGGTGGGGAGTGAATTCCTCACCCCCTGTACCCATTGCAGTATCCACAACACGATGAACAGCAGGGCCCATAGAGCCCCCTGGGGAGAAGCACAATGGGGATTACCACGCGGGACAGCAGCTGCTTACCTGTTTCGCCACCTCTGTCTCCCTTCTCTCCTTTCTGGCCTCGATCACCTGGGAAATGAGAGAAAGGTCGTATCAGGTGATGATGGGATAAATGCATCACAGTGCAAGAAAACCGATAAGTTTTACATCTACTAAAATGCCTCTGGCTCAAAAACCAAATGGAGATCAAGCCAGAAAGCTCTGGCAAGAGAACGTTCAGGACTCGTTAATTTCACAAGCCGTTTCCTGTTTGGCAACCAGTGACAAATGGATAAAGTCCATTGCTTTATTTCTTTCTTTTCACACACACACACAACCTGTGGAACTCCTTGCTGCAGGATATAATGGAAGCAAATAGGTTACCAAGATGAAAAAGGATTTGACATTTATATGGAGAAGAACAATATCTGTGGATACAAATGACAGCATAAAATGTGATGAGGCCCTAAACTGATTGCCAGCTGGGCGGAGGACGAGATTTCTCCCTGTGCCTCTATTGCAGAGTTAAACGTCTGATCAGCATGTGCACCTTCCTTCGGAGCACACAGGCTGAGCCACGCTTGAAACAGCGTCCTGAAGTAATAATGCAGCACCTTTCCTCCCAAGAAACTCTTCAGCTACATGCAAATAGCAGCCGCTGCACCGCCCGACAGGACGAGGAAGGGAAAGATTGCTCTAGGACACTGAGGCAAACCCAGATTTTTACAAAACATGCTATGAGCTCCTTAGGGCAAAACGCTGAAATTCACCCTGATGCCGAGGGCCAGCCTGACACCAAGGCATCACTTGACTCCCAGTAACCTCCCCTTGGAGTTTAAATCCCAACACTGGTAGACAGGGGTTGGGCTAGCCCTTGGCCCGGGTGCAGGTTTTGCCCAAGGTCTGCCTGCGTTCCCACGCCTCGTTGTGCGAGGACAGTTACTACAATTCAATTTGCCCAGACAAGGGGATTTCTAGAGGCCTCCAGTCCCCTTTGCCCGGACAAGGACCCAGTCTGCAGACACAGCGGCACTACCTCTGCTTGCCATAGTAGGACCATGGGCCTCACGTTAGGAAAAAGCGGCAGCTTGTATCGACATAGAGCAGGCCAGACCAGACCAAAGCCTGGGCAAAGCTACAGAAGTTCAGACAAACCCTTTCAGGATCTGACCCAGTAAATAGCAAGGGACTCGGTTTACTTTCCTGGGAAGGATGAAGGGCCGAGTTGACCGTGCTGAGATTGCAACCTGTCATTCTAGAGACCGTAGGGGCTGTGAACCTGACGCTTAGATGCATAAGCGACTCCCTCCTGATTAAAAGCATTCTTCATACCACTGAACGGCGGTTCTGAGCGTCATGCTATACCCGGCAGGCTGAAGTTGCAAAAGATCCTCTTTTCCCCTCAGAGATCAAGAAAAGAGAACTCTCCCCGGGGCTCCCGCCGGCTTCTCCGGGATCGGCTGCATTACCGCACCGGACGTCTCGCGGTGCCCATCTCCACCACTCGGCGTGCATCATGGGAGACGTAGTCCAGCCAGGAAGCCTGGCCCCCAGAACAGAGCGTGAGGAGAAGGCACCCAAACGACAACTCCCATAGGCCTGACAGCACGCTTTTAAATGGAAATATTTCGGGTTCTGACCAAAAACGTTTCATTCAGGTTTTGGCGCGTTTGCGTTTTTTGACACGCTTATCGAGATGGTCCATGGAGAGCAGGCGCCTGGTTAGTCGAAACCCCATTTTTCTGTCCAAAAAAAAGTGTTTCAATGGAAATTTTCTCCCAGTCCTAGTCATTATCCCGATGAATTAAGGCCCTGTTACATTGTCACTTTAATTTGTCTCTGTAACCCGCTTTAGACACGGTTTTGTGTCCTGGTTGCTACATACTTAGTAACCATGGTAACGAACAGTGTGTCATTTCTGTCGCTGGTTTGGGTTGCAGGTGCCTGTCCTCCAGCGATCATTTTCCTCACGCTGCTATTTTGCTGTGCAAACTCGTTAACTGTGCTTGTGTAAACGGACTGGCTGTTTTCCCTCCCCTCCAGCTCTTCCAGAATGCCGTGCGTAATGTGCTGATGCTGCCTGTCTCTGTGCCTTTCCCCCGGGCCCTTCCTGAGCCCCTATGGGATAATTGCCCACAGTTTTCCCAGCACGCACCGAAAGACACATGGCGAGGAGGCGTGGCAGGTGTGGACGCACGAACGCAGACGACACGTGGCTGCATGGCGAAGGAGTGATGCCAGGTGCACAGCACCGCTCTGCGGTGCTGGAATCGGGTCAGACAAGAGTGTCGCAACGCTGCTTACATAAACACAGCTGTTGCTGATGGTGTGCGTGAGGCGTGTGTGTATACACTGAAGCATCTGGTGTTGGCTGCCACCAGAGGCGTGACAGAGGCCTAGCTGGAGAATGGTAATACTCATCTTCCTATACGTTCCCATCTGTTCCACTGCACTCGACCCCACCAGCTTCCTTGCATCATACGCAATGCCTGGCCATTCCCGAGCTGGCATGGCGCGGGGGCTGCTTCTTCCTTGGCCGACGCTGCTGCCTGTGAACTCAGTCCTGAGTGCAACCTGGAGGACAAAAGCCTGGCATATCTGAGATGCATTTAAAATGCACACATCTATTGCTCTAGGGGGGTGCACATGACACCCAGAGAATGGATCACATCCCCAACTAAAGCCCTCCCCTGCTCCGCCCCCCACACCCGTCGGCAGGTCACCAGAAGGGAAGCGAAGAGAGGAACGAAAGCACAGCTGCCAAGATTGCTGGTACTTTCCGCAAACCACCCACGGGCCTGGGTTCTTTAACACAGATGCAGCGAGCGATTTCCAGGCCTGGCTCTGACTTGTCCTCCTGTTTTGTCGCCGCGTGATAACAACAAACAACACACACAAGCTGCAATGAAAAAAAAAATCCATGCAGGAAGTTCTTGCTCTTTAGCTTGGAGATGCTGGGAAGAAGATTGCTCTCAGGGGCTGCGTCAGCTGTGTCAGATGGAAGAAACCTGCCTGGACTTTGGAGCCTGCTTTGCTGATGAAAAGCAGATGAGTGCAGAACGGAGAACAGCAGGAGAAAGGCCAGAGATGCTGCGACATAGTGTACATGTGTTACTGGGACACTACAGTCTGGTTATAGACCCATATCCACCAGCTCCGCCATATCCCCCAGATCTCATATCCCCCAGATTTTGGGATGTAAAGAGAGAGGGATAACTAATCCCATTCAAAGCTTATTTGCTTGAATAAACCAGTGCTCTGACTGGGTTGCAGCAAACCCATTAGAACGTCATTCCACAGGGATGCCCTCTCCGTTAGCCGAATGTTGAACGCACCTTTCAACAACACCTCCCATCCCAAATCATCTCACAGGCCTTCACACACGTCCCGTGTATAGACGAGAGCTGGTCAAAATTTTTCCATATAGACCTTATTTTCTGGACAAAAACCAGCCTTTTTTATTCAAACGACAAGTGTCAGTTCCTTCACAGGTTCTAGTTTTTGGTTAAAAGAAGGATTTATTTTGGGGAAAACATAAAAAAATAAAATATTTTTTTGTTGTTTCTTTCTAATTTTTCCGTGGAAAATACTTACTCTTCTGTAACCACTGCTGGTGTAGATGCCCCTCCCCCATGAAAGGCAGCCACCTCTTAGAAGGATCCCAGCAGCTGATTAACAGGGCAAAGGAAAGCAGTGCAACAGGTTAGCCAGATAACAGCTACAGGAGGTGCTGCTAACTGACTGCAAGTATTTGAAGGGTAAAATGCCAAGGAGGGAGAAGACTGTTTGGACTAATCTGAGGAAATGGAACCAGAAGCGAAGGGGTGACAATGAGTAAAGGGAAAACCAGGCTGCATCTCAGGAAATGTTTTTTTAACAGTGAGATCTATTCCCAAGTGGGAAGGGGAAAGTCTGTGCAGGGGAATGGCAGGAGCCCCAGTTGGCTGGGGAATTTAAAACAAGACAAGATAAGGGCCAGGCTGCAATTCTGCATTGAGAGGGGGATAGATAAAATAACCTAGTTAAGCCTTTTTTTTAACTAACTAAAATCCAGCCATAACCAATCACCCCAGAAAATAGTAATAGCACTTGGCATTTACACAGCACCACCCAGGTTCAAAGAGCTGTTCAAACACTAACAGATTAATTCATTCTCCCAAGGCCACCGGGAGATGAATATTATGAACCTCAAGTGAAGTTGGGGAAATTGAGCCTCAAAGACGCTGAGTAACTTGCCCTCTTTAAATTCCCCCTGAAGTGTCAATTGGATTTAGTAATCTTCTCTCCCTGCTCTAAATTGCTTGGTTGTGTTGAGGAGCACTGTTAAAAAGGCTGCAGCGTTCCACCCCAGAAGTGGCTGAATTTAAACACAAGACAAAGCATAGTATTGTTGTGCACTGTTAAACAGCTGCCATGTTCCACCCTAGTAGTGACAGCATTTCAGTAGTCAGTGAAGTGATATCTTCTGTAGACTCATAGATTCATAGACTATAAGGTCAGGAGGGACCACTTTGATCATCTCGTCTGACCTCCTGCACAACGCAGGCCACAGAACCTCACCCACCCACTCCTGTAATAGACCTCTAACCTATGACTCAAATCATGGTTTAAAGACTTCATAGTACAGAGAATCCACCAGCAAGTGAGCCGTGCCCCGTGCTGCAGACGAAGGTGAAAAATCCTCAGGGTCTCTGCCTGGGGAAAAATTCCTTCCCGACCCCAAACATGGCGATCAGCTAAACCCTGAGCACGTGGGCAAGACTCACCAGCCAGACACCCGGAAAGAATTCTCTGTAGTAACTCAGAACTCCCCCATCTAACGTCCCTTCACAGGCCATTGGCATATTTCTGTATAGTGGGTTTTTTCAAGAACAGCATCTTAAATGTATATAGCAGCTTTTATCCCAATGCACTTTAGAGATTTAGAGCTAAGTCCTGAGTCACTCAGTTTTCACTTAGACCTTACCTGGGCAAAACTCTGAGTGCAAATTCATACACTGCCATCAAAATGCAGCTACCTCTGGGGTGGAAGGAGGCGTAATCAGCACGCACTATACTGGCAGTTGGGCCCTGATCAAAAACCCAGTGAAGCTGATGGCAAGACATCCACTGATTTCAGTGGGCTTCGGTTCAGGCCCTTGGTGCGCTGTGGACGGCTGCTTCTTATACCAACCTCAGTTTGCTGCTCCCCTGTCCCTACACCTTTGTCTCTCATCACATGTTCAGACTGGCAGCTCTTCGAGGCAGGGACTGGTTGTTTATATCATGTGTGTACAGCACCTAGCATCCTGGGGCCCTGGTTCCTGACGGGAGCCATTTGAAGGCAATGCAAACAAATAATAAATAATAATACCTTCGGCCAAGGAGACCAGGGCAAATGCCAGCTCTGAGACACAGCTCCAGGGCCTCTGTAACGCCCGTGCGGAGCAGAGGGGACATTTGTAGTTAAGTTCCATTTCAAAGGCTGCCCTCCCTGTGCAGATACCCAGTAATCTGTATCCGTCGTCTATGGTAACAAATAACACTAATAATAACAACCAGCTGGTTTACAGCGTTTTCATCAATAGATCTCAAAGCATTTTAGAAAGGAGATCAGTATTTAGCTGGTCTCGATGACCTCTTGGGGTCTCTTCCAGCCCTACATTTCTGTGATTGTCCCCATTTAACACATAGGGAAACCGAGGTACAGAAGCTCAGCTTCTCCAAAAGGTATTTAAGCATCTAATTTAAGCATATAACTCAACAGGACTTAGGCGCCTCAACCCCTTTGAGGATCTGGGCCAGAGCGACCATGGGAAACTTTCCGAAAGTGTCTACCTGTCTTTCCGTCGGATTGATCATTTTACCCTCAGGGCTTTGCCCAGGGTTGAACAGGAAGTCCGTAGCAGAGCAGGGGGGTGAAGCCAGGTCTAGCGCCTTCACCCCTTCCTCTCGTTAAGACGAGGAACTTCAGAGTGCTACGTTCACCCCCGGTGTAACTCATTTCATTGCCTCCAAGACAGTGACAGCGGAGGTCAGTGTTGCCCAGTGCATCTCATTCATACAGGTGAAGGACTGAGCAGATCCTACTGGGGGGTTCGTCTCTTGTCAGTAACCCCTAGGCCATCGCCTTAGCCTGTCCTGCTCCTTCAGTGCGGGGCACTGGCCCAGTCCTGTACTTGCTAAGTCCGAGAGATACCCTGAGTGCCAGGGTCCCACGGTAGCCCCAGCACATCTTGTGCTTTGGCAGGCAGGCTGGAGCCCCCGCCCACTCCTGTTCCAAGCCCCCGTCCCGTGCCCGGACGCAGCGCTCCTATTTGGAGCCCAGCCTGCGCGCACCGCTTGGCGGCCCTCGCCACCCTTTGCCTCTCGTTAACTCCAGGGCGGCTCACTCAGCAGCTGTCTCCATCGCCTGCCACCGCCTCATGGAGGCTTTGCTCCTGGGTCCGCCTGTCCAGATCGTTTAGAGGGATGAGAAGCAGCACGAGGCCTGGGTCCTGTCTCCGGCGCCTCCTTGCAGACACGGCCTGTGTGTTGTGTGGATCCTGCCTCTTCTTCTTAACCCCTTCTTTCTCATCAGAGCTTCCCGGAGATGAATGAATTACCCCTCATGCTCCCAGCATGGGCTGGGGCAGGTATCGGAATAGGGTAGGCGGTCCTTACGGAAGCCCCGCCTTCCTGCTGGGAAAGGGAGGATGATGGGATTTCTGTCCTTAGATGCACCATGCAGGCTCTTTAGCTCTTTAGCTCTTTCCGGACCAAAACCCTCCCGGATCTGAACACCTCTGAACTCAGGGCGTTTTGAAACCCTAGATCCAGATTTGGAAGCTAGGGGCTACTTCGTCCGCCTCTGAGCCGGAACCGCGAGGAGGGGCCATTTTTTTTGGCGACAGTCGGAAAAAGGAGACGTGGGAAGGAACTATGAGCGCGGAAACGTGGGCTGTTCCACTATGGACGTGGTGGGGAGGACGGGTCTAACCATTAGCCCCTAGGAGGTGAGGTTGGTGCTGGATCGACCAAGATCTGGAGGCTGGCGTCCGCAGGAGGAGCGGCAAGGCGACTGTCCTGTCCGATATGCCTTTGCCTACAATGCCATAGCCACGCCTTCTACAGGTGACAGGGCAGCTCAGTCGCCAGCCCTTGATAAGGGACCCTATCTCCTCCTGGCCGGCCAATGGGATGCAGTGAAACCAGAAAGGAGGAGGGAACTGACTCCGGTATTTTGGGGCATGTGTCCCCCTCCTCTCTCCGGAGCTGCAGAACCTCTTACTCAGCCCAACCAGCAACATCCTCCCTACCCCCAGACCCATTGAGACCGAGGATGGGATAGTCTGGATGACGCATTCTTTCTCCTCCACCCTGCTCCTGCACCTGGATCAATGACTCCTCCAGGGGACCAAGCTGCAGATGAGACGGTAGATAAAGATAAAGTCATTTCTAACCCCTCCAGGGAAGCACATCAAAGATGGCTACATTCATCTAAAGTCAAGGGGCCTCTTACAGCGGCCGTATCAGATCAAATGATTAGTCTAACCCCAGGGCAGCAAGCGTCATGAAATCGTGAGATGCAATTTTTCATATAGGCCCTGGGAGCTCTGTTTCCTGGCAGCTCAGGACAATCCGAGATCAGATTCTGGTGAATTTAACCTAATGGCTTACTGCCCAGTGGGTAACGTGCTGTCTCACCTGGGTGTGTGGGCCAAGTGACACATCCCGCCTGAGGCCGCAAGTGAAAATCAGCCACTCGTTGTCCCTCAGTGTGCTGGTAAACCAGGCATCCAGGCTGCACCACAACGAATGTCGTACCAGTACCGGGATGGATAAACGGACAGACAGACACTACTGCAGAGCAGGAGAAGTGCATGACTTTCCCCACCTTGCTTGCCACCCTACTCTGACAACCATGTATGAGATCCAGCCTGACCTTGGAAAAAGCCCCTTTCTGTCCCCAGATCCGGCCTGACATGCGAGCCTTGGAGATAGCCGGGTAGGGTCTACGATGCATTTGGCAGGTAGATCAACATAGAATCATAGAATCATAGAGTTGGAAGGGACCTCAGGAGGTATCTAGTCCAACCCCTGCTCAAAGCAGGACTAACCTCAGCTAAATCATCCCAGCCAGGGCTTTGTCAAGCTGCAGCTTAAAAACCTCTAAAGATGGAGATTCCACCACCTCCCTAGGTAACCCATTCCAGTGCTTCACCACCCTCCCAGGGAAAATGTTTTTCCTAATGTCCAACCTAGACCTCCCGCCCTGCAACTTGAGACCGTTGCTCCTTGTTCTGTCATCTGCCACCACTGAGAACAGCCTAGCTCCATCCTCCCTGGAACCCCCTTTCAGGTAGTTAAAGGCTGCTATCAAATCCCCTCTCATTCTTCTCTTCTACAGGCTAAACAAGCCCAGTTTCCTCAGCCTCTCCTCGTAAGTCATGTGCTCCAGCCCCCTCATCATTTTTGTTGCCCTCTGCTGGACTCTCTCCAACTTCTCCACATCCTTGTTGTAGTGGGGGGCCCAAAACTGGACACAATACTCCAAATGTGGCCTCCCCCGTGCCGAATAGAGGGGAATAATCACTTCCCGCGTCCTGCTGGCAATGCTCCTCCTAATGCAGCCCAATATGCTATTAGCGTTCTTGACAACCAGGGCACACTGCTGACTCATATCCAGCTTTTTATCCACCGTTACCCCCAGGTCCTTTTCTGCAGAGCTGCTGCCCAGCTCGTTGGTCCCCAGTCTGTAGCTGTGCATGGGATTTTTCCATCCTAAGTGCAGGACCTCTTTCAAACCAGCGTGAGCGGTGGAAATGAACAACCTCCGGTCAGTTATTTCTGCATGAAGGAGGCTGATTCTTAATGCCCTGGCCACGAAAAACAGTGTGAGTCCCAGCACAGGGCATGTCGCAATGACTCTAGACTGGTTGAAGCAAATGCAAGGACCCTGCCAACAGGGTTCACTGTAAGATGGCACAAGATGATGGGACATGGGTTGAGATTGTCTTTCTCATGTGGGACGGGGAGTGGAAGGGCAGGCACTAAAAGGGAAAGACCTTTTAAAAGTCCTTCCCAAACATCTCCTTGAACACAAGAAAAGCGTATCCAGCTTGTGAGAAAAACAAAATCCGTCTGCTCTGGCAATGTTCCCGGATCAGAGGCTGCGATTCCCAGGGTAAAATTTCCCGATAGGCCCACGCCGGAGCCATTCAGTCACATACAGGACAGTTTAACATCTTTATTTTCTGTGTGCCGGTTCAAACCGCAGCTCTAATAACACCGGCCATCCAGAGACTGCGATTCCTTATTGGACTCATGTCCTGGAGAGCAGAGCTGCTCCTTCCGCTGGACCAAACTGTTTTCACGCAGACTTTGGCCTCGAATGGGTCTAATCAAGTTGGACAAACATTTACAAGGCTGAGGAGTCAAACGTTCCCTCGCATACGCACACACGGAACATGTGTATTTAATAACCTACTCCAGGGCTAAGGGGGGGCGTGTTTGCCTGGGACTGAAGTAAAGGGTCATTCCGCTTTGCTCGTCAAGACTCTGCCTGTCAAACCATGTTTTGGCAACGCTCAATGAGAAAAACCTACCGCCTCCGTCTCTCAGAAAGGAAAGGAAACCACAGGCCATAACTATCATTGTGGGTTTGGCTGGTGTTTGTGTGACTGGCTCCCGGCCCCGCTGTGACCACTGATTGCCAGCTGTCTCGCCATTATCTTTGTGATATCAGGCGTTGCTGCCACCCCTACCTCTCTCCCCCCCCCCCCCCAAGAATTGCAGCGCGCTCGTAAAAGGTGCAGGACCGTGATGATCATGTAGTCTGACCCGCTGCAGGACACAGGACAGCGGTTCCTGCATCAAGCCCATACCTTGTCATTGAGCTAGAGATCTATGCCCCCCCAAGCGTGGTGGGTGGCACAGCTGGGAACTCTGAGAGACTCCTGTTCTCAGGGAATGTACTCGTCTTTAAAAATCCTGGTACGGAAAATTGTCAGTGTCTGGAAAACAAAGAAAACAAACTGGAGCTACTGCAGCCCACGCTACTATTCTCTTTCCTCAGCTTCTCAACTTCCCTTCTTCGTTCCTCCTCCCTTTCCCTGCCAGTACATCCTGCCTAGGACTATGCCCACACCTTTGAGGACCCTGCTGTCTGCCTCAACCCCTGCCTAGGCTGAGAAGGAAGCTAGCTGTGGTTTTCTGCACAAAGTCCAGTGCTGGCCCTACTCCTGTCCCCGCACAGACATACCAGGGCTATGGACTCTTCGCTTTTTTCCAATGAGAACAGGCTAATAACAACAATCATAAAATCAGAGAAGGTTAAAATTGGCAGGGACCTCAGGAGGTATCTAGTCCAACCCCCTGCTCAAAGCAGGACTAACCTCAGCTACATCATCCCAGCCAGGGCTTTGTCAAGCCGCAGCTTAAAAACCTCTAAAGATGGAGATTCCACCACCTCTCTAGGTAACCCATTCCAGTGCTTCACCACCCTGCTAGTGAAAAACTTTTTCCTAATATCCAACCTAGACCTCCCCCACTGCAACTTGAGACCATTGCTCCTTGTTCTGTCATCTGCCAACACTGAGAACAGCCTAGCTCCATCCTCCCTGGAACCCCCCTTCAGGTAGTTGAAGGCTGCTATCAAATCCCCTCTCATTCTTCTCTTCTGCAGACTAAATAAGCCTGGTTCCCTCAGCCTCTCCTTATAAGTCTTGTGCTCCAGCCCCCTCATCATTTTTGTTGCCCTCCAACTTGTCCACATCCTGCCTGTAGTGGGGGGCCCAAAACTGGACACAATACTCCAAATGCAGCCTCACCAATGCCAAATCGAGGGGAATAATCACTTCCCTCCATCTGCTGGCAATGCTCCTACTAATGCAGCCCAATATGCCATTAGCCTTCTTGGCAACCAGGGCACACTGCTGACTCGTATCCAGCTTCTTATCCACTGTAACCCCCAGGTCCTTTTCTGCCAAATGCTGCCTAGCCCGTCGGTCCCCAGTCTGTAGCAGTGCCTGGGATTCTTCCGTCCTAAGTGCAGGACTCTGCACTTGTTGAACCTCATCAGTGTCAAGTGCTTAGCACTGCAGAAACACTGTCTAACCACCTAGGAGATCTAAAGAGCTGATGCAGCCCTAAGAGAACAGAAATCCTTTGAAGACAAGATGATGCCAAGGATAGGGATGGCTGGGAGGCCAGTGCAGAGCACAGAGTCTCCCTGTTGTCAGACCAGGTTGGAATCTGGTACGTGGCCGTCAAAGGTATTGCAATGACAATGGTGCAAGGTTGCCACCCATTCCACTTCTTCTAGGGCAGTCCTTCATTTTGAGGATGATGAGCCAGGCATCCTAAAATGTCTTTGGGGCTGAAGCAGCGTCATTCGGTTCGGGCAGAGGTGGAACTAGGCAAAATCACAGTGTCCTGGACCCGCCTTCAAGAGCTGGGAACCCTTCTGCATCCTTTTTGTTTGGCTGTCGCATGGCACTGAGAGTGAAGGGCTCTCTGTGCTCTTTGGTCAGGAACCCCTCCTCTTTTCCCAGGTTTGCAGGGTGGCGACAGAGTCAGCAAGCCCCTGCGTGGAGGTGAGTGAGTCTCAAACGTCTCTCCCCGGCCCCTAGTGATCCATGCACAGTTCTGCAGAGTCGATGGGCCAATGAGGCTAAACGAGGTGCTATTATTCCAGTCTGATGCATCTCACCTGTAAGGTGCAGGGAATCCCGTTACCTTACGTTAATGACTACAAGGCGGCGTACACACAATGCACGCATCGCACCCACCAGCTCAGCTGCACACGTGCTACAGTGGGGGTAGAACTCAGGACTGTCTCCTCCAAGATCTCAGCCCGCCCTAGGACTCTAGTTGAAGGAGATTTTCTCTTGGCTGTATTAGTTTTAGCCCTTGTATCCTCTTTGGGCCACAAGAGGGTGACACTAGTAAATCAGCGGGACACCTTTCCCTGGATTAGTCCACAGCTTAACCGAGACTTACTATTAACTGGGGGTGGGAGGGGGAAGCTATTTCCATGCCAGTGTGCAGCCAGTTCTGATTCAGACAGACTCTCAACTAGCTGCAGCTGCCCAGCGCACCTAGGAAACAGATTGGGAAAACTTTCGTCTGCTTCTCCTTTTGTTGCTCCCTGCTTGGGAGCAGACACCGAACCCGAGAACTCTCTGCGCGCATCCTCAAACGGGGCTTTGTGTGGCTTCCTCTCTACGTCGCAATTCCACCAGTGAAGCTCCCTTCCCGTACTCTTCCCTGGAGGACAGAGCTTCGTTCCCTGGCAGTCTGGGGGAGCGGTGTGCATGAAGGTGACCTGAAACAAGGGCCAGGTGGAGGAATTGCTCCTTTCAATGGGCTGCAATGACGCCGGTGGTAACTGCTGTGTTGCTGAGCTAGTGCAGTGACATGCACCTTTGGGAGTAGACAGGTAGGAGCTGCCAGACTGGATCAAACCCGAGGTCCCTCTACCGCCGTCTTCTGTCTCTGACAGTGACTAGCACCGGCTGCTACACAGGATGTCCAGAAGAGCTGGAAGGTTTAATTCTCTGTGGTGCTTTTTCCATTCTCCACCAGGCGCGTGATTCAGAGTGAGAGGTGTGTTAAAAGAAGACACTTTTGTTTTGCTTTCCACAGGGCACCGTTAACCCGAGGAACTCGCTGCCACAGGATATTATTGAAGCCAAGAGCATAGCAGAATTCCTATGAAGCGCAGACATTTGTATGTCTATCATCTGCAGGAGCAGGACAAAAAATGTGTGAGGAACATCAACCCTCATGTGTCATAGCAGAAGCCCATGAGGATCTGCCAGGGGTCAGGAAGACATTTCTCCTCAGGGCAGATCATTCCATAAATGTCCATTAGACGATTTCTTTCACCTTTTTGGTCTCTATTAGAGACCGGGTACAAGACTAAATGGATCTGTGTGACAATTTCTCTGTTTCTGTGTCAGGAGCTTGTCTATGAGGCATGTATTGTATGCTACTAACCCTACATGATACCCTCCCCACATACGCACACACTTTACTCTCGGGGGTTCTTATGCAAAGCAGGAAAGAGCGGGTCTCTCAGGGAGCTTTCCGTGGGTGCACGTCACTTGAAATGACGATGCTGGCATTTTCCTGTCTGTTTCCAAGTGCAGAGACAGCAGCTAAAATAAACATCATTTGAGTCAGAAAGGGCATGTTTTGGAAACATGGCAGTTTCTTATGGGTGCTTTTTACGTGTATGGTAGGAGACTTTTCAGACAACCTACCTACTAATTTGCTCTGCTAAAATAGGTACATAAACTCTAGCTGTGCCACGGCATCAAAATAATGGCTTATGCTCCACGACATGACACCTGTTTTTAACCTGGGATATAATCAGCCTCTTCAAAACCACAAGAAACCATAAAGAGGTGGCAGAAAAAGAAATACCGACACGAGGCTAAATGGCCAGTGTGCACGTGAGAACGCCCCTCCCGTCCGGTGGGAGGTATAAAAAGGCTGGTGCCATCCCAGGCGGCGGAGCTGGCATTTGTGCTAACCGGTCCTTGCTGGAGAAGACAGGTGACGTAGCCTGCAGCGGTGGGCCTGGATTCAGAAAGCCCCACAGAACTGGTCCCAGCATAGGGGGCAGCGTGAGCGAGCGATCAGAATGGGGGTGCAGGGAGGATCTGGGGGGCTTCTTCCAAACAGCCCAGCCTGACCCCCTCCTTCATCCATCCCCACTGTCGGTTCGACGCCCCCAGCAAACAGCAGCCCGCATTCTCTCCCTTTTTGTACGCCTCCCCTTTGATGGCACAGGGGTTGGCTCTCTCTGCAGCCCTTGCAGTGAAGGGAGACCCCGGGGACCCCTTCTCCGGCAGAGAGTTTTAACCCTTTCCCTGCCAAACTCTGGACCAGGTCCATTCGCCCTCTGCCACCCCCCTCCCGGTTTCGTGACTCGGCGTTTCCGAGGCAGCCCCAGGCGTACACGTGGGGTGGCGAGCAGTGTCGGGATGCGCCCAAGGCGTCATTGGTGGAGCAGGTATCAGAGATAGGAGCCGGGCGGGCACGGCAGCTCTCACTCGCCAGGGTGCAGAGCTGGCACCGGGCAGCCGGTTCCTCCTCCGTCTCTTTCACTATGCAGAGGATCCGGCTATTGTTCATGGAGCAAATAAGCATCAGTCCCACGAGACATTTTCTCAAGGCGCGAAGGGTCACCACAGTGATCCCTGCTCCGACTTCTCCTCTGCTCCAAAGCCATTTCCACCTGGAGGAAATGGCAGATTCTGGCAGGCCCCGGGACAGGCCCTTTGCAGCGGCCCTGACGCAGTCGTGAGACACCGAAGCGCCATTTGGGGGGAGGCAGGGAGCTGGCAGGAGAGGGTCTATTTATGTACCGGGGGGGCGGGGCCAGAGGGAAGGGAAGAGGCGGAGCTCCGCGGTGGAGCTCGATCCGGGAGCATCCCAGGATGGCTGACGTGTTTTCTGGGACCGCAGAGTTTGGGTGGATCCTGGTTTGATCCTCATTCATCCCGGACCTCTAATGGCCAGATTCTCAGCACCTGCAACTCACACCGAAACTCAGGGGGAGCGGCTGGTGCTCAGAAGGGCTAATAATCAGGACCTACATAGGCACGCGGGAGATAGCGCCTCTCCTCTGCATTTGACCAGCAGGCGTCTCCAAAACCAACTCGTCTCGGGAAGCCCAGACAGAACCAGGAACCCCCGTTGCCATGCAGAGAGAGGGTGAACACTGAACAGTACCTTTGAATCCCCGCATCCCAGTGGGGCCCGGTGGGCCGAGGTCTCCCTTGTCTCCTTTCAGGCCGTGCGGTCCCAGAGGCCCTCTCTCCCCAGGGAGCCCTGGATTAGGAACGAACAACAGACCAGGGGTTATTATTACAGCAGGAAACCAAACTTGCCAAGTGCAGGGGCCTGGCACGCAAGCTGTGCGCTAGCTGGGTCTGCCGCGCCCAGCCGGCAGCGTGAGACCAGCGACAGGCGTGCGCTCTCCACCCCGTTGTCCTGCTAAACCAAATCCCCTCGCTGCCCCGGACGGATCGGAACCAGAGACACAAAGTGCAGGGGCGATGTGGATCCAGGCTTCTAGTCTGGGCCCAAGTCTGATCAGAACCTCCCCGGTGAGGTTGGTACCAGAGCTCAAGTTGCCTTTTGCAGAGCGACTCAGCCAAATGGGAAAGGGTGACCTCCCCTCGGGACACCACGGCATGTGATGGGAGCGGGGTGGCTTCTTGCTACCTGCTCTGGAGTCCACAGGATGCCCAGATCTCCTGGGTCCATCCTGAAACCTCCCTAAAGACCCCTGAACTGCAGCGTGTCCCAATCTCACCAGAGTTTCCCCACGCTAGTTGATATGCTCCTCTGAGATGGCTACGGGGGACCAGGGCGTCTCGACTCGATCCCGCCCCGTCATGCTCATCTGGGCCCCTGCCTGGCTGCGTGACCCCCAGCAGCCCACTCAGGGTGACATATGTCCCATGCAGAGGCCTAGTACAAGGACTATGCACCATCTGTGGGTGTAAGAGGGACTTAAGCATGACCTGGATCCCTCTGAATGGGTGAATTTAATCCTCAGAGTCCAGTGCTGTTGCCAGGGAAGTCTCACGGACTTTAAGGCCAGAAAAAAAGGACCATCATGATCAGCTACTCTGACCTCCTGCACATGTCAGGCCACAGAACCTCACCCACCCACCCCTGTAATAGACCCAGAACCTCTGGCTGAGTTACTGACGTCCTCAAATCTTGAGTTAAAGACGTCAAGTGACAGAGAATCCACCATTTACACTAGTTTAAACTTGCAGGTGACCCATGTCTCACGTTGCAGAGGAAGGTTAACCCCGCCCCCTCCCCACCCCGCCCAGGGTCTCTGCCAAGCTCATTTGGGGGAAATTTCTTCTTGACCCCAAATGTGGTGATCAGTTACACCCTGAGCATGCGGGTGAGACCCAGCAGCCAGACTCCTGGGAAAGAATTCTCTGTAGAAACTCAGAGCTTCCCTCTCTAGTGTCCCATCTCCAGGCGCTGTAGATGGTTACTAACAAGTAACAGAAGGGCCATCTGCCATTGTATCATTACCCCCCACCCCGCATAAACTCATTAAGCTCAGTCTTGGGACAAGTTCGTTTTTCCCCCCCACTGCTCTCCTAGGAAGGCTGTTCCAGAACTTCTCCTCTGAGGGTCAGAAACTTTCATTGAATTCCAAGCCTAACCATATTGATGGCCAGTTTCTCGCCATTTGTTCCTGTGCCGTCACTGGCCCTTAACTTAAAGAATTCCTCTCCCTCCCGGGTGTTTGTCCCTCTGATGTATTCACAGGGAGTAATTTTATCTCCTGTTGGCCTTTGGGTCGCCTCTAGCAAGGTGGGTTCTGTAGTCCTAGTAGCCCTTGTCAATGAGAGTTTTCCCATCAACTCCAGTGGATACAGACGAGGCCCTAACCCTTTCTGCACAGCATTTTAGGGACATCATAATTCTTATCCCATTCCAGGGCAGGTGTGGGGCTCTGGGTTCTGACCGGTTTACAGCAGTCTGAGGTGTCTGAGTGGGGGAAGATGCTATACCCAGTGTGCACAAGGGGAATGAATACTGGTCAACGGGCCCTTTAAATGCTTCACCTGCACCCCTTCACAATCTGAATTCCTTTCTAAAGCCCAGGCCGTAGCGGTGCTGTAGCCGGGAGACTTTCTTGGATCCTGTGTGAAAGGCAAAGGAGCCAGAAATGGTGGAAATGTACATGAAAGTTTCGAAACTTAAACAAACCTTAAAGAGTTTTTTAAAAAAGGAAAGAAAAGTGTCTAAGGGAGTAAACAGGATTAGATGCTTAGCCCAGGGATTCCTTCTCCCAGGGTCACTGGTAAACAGTCTGATTTGGGCTGTGGAACGAATTCTCCCCCAGGGCGCACTGACACACAGAGGGAGTCTCAGAGGCTGTATAATAGTCTACCAATGGACGTCCTGAAAGCCCCATCCCTTGGTACGATGCAAACTAGCCTAGACAAAGCCCTGGAGAATACCCTGGAGGGAACAGCCTTGCATTGCCAGGGAGATAAACTGCATGATCTAATAGGCCTTTTTCCCTGTCTGTCAGACTTCCCCAGGTGGTTTTATGATATTGGTTGGGCCATCTAAAGACTTGCTGGCAAATCTGGAATTTGAGGCTTGGATCAGAACTAGAAATGGGCTGAGCAAAGCACCCCACACTTTGGGTAAGTTTGTATCCATTCAGGCCCGGTGCTCAGGACTTCTGTGGTCCGATTCCATGTGGTTCTGGGGAAGCAGGAGTTCCGGGCTGCCGCAGCTGTCTCTGTTTCAGCACCTGGTGGTCTTTGGCCTTTCAACCAACACACAGGCTCCCACTCAGAGAGACAAACATGTTTTCCTTTAGTTTGTAATTCAATTTCCCTTGACAAACCACGGTTTAAATTAAGGGGGAAAATATTTCCTGAAACTTAAAAAAGTTCCATGTAACCCCCAGGAAAGGTCCAGATCCCTAATCTGCTCAGGCTTTCAGATTCCCATTCCCCAGCCCGTCAGAAACCCACGCGCAGCTGCTTCCCACTGCCTTTGGCTTTACTGTCGCCGATGCTCACCCTCTCTTTCCTTCCTGCAAACCATCTGTTTAGTAGTTAGCGGTTTGCTGCAAACCTCAATTACAGTGAGCCGTACAGTGCATGGCTATGAAAGGAGCATGCCATCCGATGCGTAGTCTGCTGGCGTTAAATTGCTACTCCAGTGAATGAAGGCGGCATGGGAGGAGAGCAAAGGATCACGCTGGCAGACAGAGACTTGGCCCTGGCAGACTATCCGTCCCAGCAGCTCTCCCAGCAAGCCATCGGCCTCGCCGGAGATGGAGGCTCACCTTGTGTCTCTGGGCATGTGGCGGTGTCAGAAGAGACACAAAGAAGCAGGGAACGTATTTAGTGCTGCACCCATACCACGGGGAAGCTATGGGCAAAGGCATCGCAGCGTTGGATGGCAGTGATTGGCTGGTGATGACTGACGTGCCACTCCCCCTCGCATCCCAGAAGCGCTAATTTCAGAGGTCACGCTCCCTCTGCCGGTCTGGGATGCCTGTGGGTACAGCTGGTGGCTGAAGGACACCTGAAGGTCCCCACGAGCCTGCCCAATACGGGCCAGCTCTAATTCAGTGGTCGCTCTAGGGGGCCCCATCGGGGCGGTACAGCTGTGCACCAACAGGAGGTTCAACTCTCCCACCCAGCCTCGCTTGAAGGAAAGAGAACGGGGATCGGATGAAGGAGGGGAAAGTGTTCAAGAACAAACAGGGGCTGAGGTTCAAGGGTGGTGAGCTCTGGAAGTCAGGCTCTAAGGCGGCTCAGGAGCTTGGGGGACAGGATTGGGGCCCTGAAATATTTGGAATGCCGCAAATGAGGGGGAGAGAAATTGTCTCGGGTGCCATAACTAGGAGTCATGATTAGCCCTTCTGTCATGTGTTTTATCCAGAGCACCTGGAGGTGTTTTTTCAAGGAGGGCTGGCATCAATACCCTGCTTCTTACAAATGGGGAAACTGAGGCACCGAAAGGGGGCAGCGATTTACCAAGGCCGCGTGGCAAATCAATGGCAGAGATGGGAACAAAGCCCCTTGATTGCCTGCGGAGCCGGTGTCCGAACCTCTAGGTCACGCTACAAGACCACTCGACCACTCGCTATGTCTAGGGCTGTTGTAAAACTGACAGGATAGAATCAAAATAAGACGTAGACAAAGCGGGGCAATGTCCAGACAATGAGATTGTCTAGTTTACGGGTCAGCCTCCTAAAGGATGTGATGGAAACTCCGTCATTTGAAGTCATTTAAAACTAGACTGGACAAAGTGCTGGAGGCGCTACTGTGGGAGCCAATCCTGCCTTGGCTGCAGGGATGGTACCCAACGAGCCCTCCTCGTCTCTGTGTTACTGGTGTGTATTATTTGTATAGTGCTAACAGTGTGCCAAAGTCTTTCCATTGACTTCAATGGGATTTGAATCCGTTCCTGGTAGATGGTCTATTACCTCTCAGCCCAGGTAAGCCAGGAACTCCAGGTTCGCCTTCCATTCCTTCGTTGCCTTGGTCTCCTTTCGGTCCTGGAGGCCCTGAAATACGACATGTAAAGATGGTTAGTGGCTCTCTTTATACACAGCAGTAGCTGCAGCAGACAGACGTGCACAGCTCTTCCAGCAGCTGCCAGTTACGATTTAGCAAATACCCGGTGTCTCCTGGTCCTGGAACAAAGGCAGGCTCACATACAATACATACAAGCGCAATGACTGAGGTGAAGTTTGCCACGTGTCTTCTTCCCCCATTCATGGATTTCCAGGCTTGAAGGGACCCCTACAATCACTGCGTCTGACTTTCTGAATGGCACAGGCCAGAGAAATTCACCAATGAGGCCGGTCTGGTAATTCAGAATTTCCATCCCAGAGGAAATTCCGACATGTCGAAATTTCCTTTCATCCCAAACCAGAACGAAAAGCCAAAATTTCATCATTTTCTGCAAAATGAAATTTCTGAAAAAATTTGTTTTGGAAATACCAAAACCTCCAAGGCAGGGAATTCTGTATTCGATTTCACCATAACAGAGACAGGGGAGTTGCTCACAGAAATAAAAATTAGTGGTAGCTTAGGTACAAATCATCACGGCTTGGTTACATTTGTTATGTGCAAACAGAATAAAGTCCAAACCGGTAATATATGAAGTTGGTGATTTAAAAGCACCAAATTCGCAAAGCTGAAAACAATCATGAGCCAAATCAGTTGAGAAAAAGAATGCAAATAGAAAAATGTGAATGATAATTAGGAATTGTTTAAGAATATTTTATAGATACCCTGAAAAGCCACGATCCCACAATAGAGGAAGAAGATTACACGGCTTAAAAAAATCCAACAACAATTGGACGTAGAAGCAAAAAGAAGTGAAAGCAGCTATAATTTAAAAAAGAAAATCATATATCACAAATGGAAGAAAGGGGCTGCTGACAGTAATAACTCTAATCAGAAACAAGGAATAGAAGAAAACTGATAAGGGAAGCAAAGAGATACAAGGAGACAGCTATGGCCAGCAAAGTTAAGGACAATGAGGAGTTTTTAAAGTACATTAGGAACCACAGGGATCCTAGCAGTGATATTGGTTCATAACTAGATGAAAATGGTAGAACTGATAATAATAATGCAATAAAGATAGAAGTGTTCAATAAATATTTCGGTTTTGTATTTGGGTAAAAGACGGATGATGCTTTCAAATCACATACTCCAGGGTACAATACGCAGGGCGAGGGCCCGGAAGCAAGTGGGTGCTGTTGGTCAAGAGACGGCGGGTTGCAGAGAGGGATTTGCAGAGAGGAGGACACACAGTTAGATGCAAAGCTGAGAGTGGGAGGAGGACGGGGGGGGGGGGTGTTGCTAGAAAGGAGGAGCCCAGGAATGAGCTGGGTGGGGGTGGCAGGAGAGGAAAAGAGCAGGCAGCCCATGAGGCAGGAGCTGTGTGAGATGTTGAAGGGTGGAGCTATTTCAGGTGTTTTACGAGGAGGCGAAGAGCAGCAGCTCTGAAGGCAGGACCTTTGCTTGCTCTGCGACACCCCTCAGCCTGCCCCCCCCGCTATTCCAGACCCCAGCCTCTCCTTAGGACAGGCCCCGAAACTAGACTTGTCCGGGTTGCTTTGGTTGTGGTCAGTTTCACTCTCCGGTTCTCCTGCGCTAGCTCCCTTCGGCAATGTCTAGACAACGTCTCAGGCTCTTCGACAAGTGCTCTGTCTTCCTTCACAAAGCCCGCGCTTGGACCCCAGCTGGACCCAAGGAGCGTCCATTTCAGGCCGATCATTTAAAGTCTCTTCACTTCACAGGGTCTCCAAAAGTGGATCTGGAGCCAGGACATACCTAGAGAGAAGGCTCGAATCCATCCCACCACTCAAGTGCTCTCACTTCTGCACTCAGCTGGCTCCAGCGTGGCTGGCTCCGAGGTCCCTCATGCAGCAGCTGCTCCATAAAGTTCATATGGCCTCGTGTTACAGGCCAACCGGGAAGTAACCCGAGCGAGGGCCCTGCCCGGCTTCCATTCAACGTGTGCGCTTTCCCCAGGGGCATCTCAAAGGGGAGCTGAGTCGCCCCTTCCACACTAAAACCTAGAGCTGCTCCCCGCCCCCATCCACTTCCATCAACCCCCCCACAACGGTCTAAGACTCAGGCTCTCCAAGCCGGGCCCCCATGCTGGGGCAGGCACGGTGCTGTGCGGGAGGCGGGTTTTGTTAAAGACGGTTTCCATGTGTTTAGAGCCAACAACTTGTTTTCATTCCAGACCCTCTCCTGGCGCAACAGTCAAACTAGCTTAACGATACGAAACCTGAAGTAAATTACAGGTTTACGGTGCCGGGGGGGCTCACTGATGAAAGCCAGCACCCCTCAGAAGCCGCCTGCCTGCTGTTGGCAAAGCCCGTTCCCCCCACAACACCCCACAACAATCAAAGGACGAGAGCAGACCAAGCCCTTTGGGGGAGGGGACAGAAGGGGGTGCCCTTAAAAATGCTGTAATGGGTCCTGGGCCACCTAAGGCTTCCTGGTTGCCACTGGGCTGCCCACGAAGGAATCCTGCAGCAGAAGCAGCAGGGACAGAGCTCAGACCCTCCTGCTGCAAAAGCCACCTGAACGAAAGGAAAATCTCCTATTAGCTGCCAGCAGTATAGGCCCTATGACACAGGATTGAGCAGTTCTGATTTCCTCCAGCAGAGGGTGCACGCCACACAACAGGCTGCCGGTTCAGGGCTGTATGTCTGACCAGCGCGTCTATTGGCAAAGGGAGGTCGTCGTAAAGGGGCGGGCGGGGGAAAGAGGACGAAGCGTTTCAGGCGGGTATCATCTGCAGCCTATAGGAATGAGTATTTGCTAAGTAATGACCTGGGGCTGCCTGCTGATACTGGGGAGGGAGGGAGGCAGCGTGAGGGAAGCTGGCTTTAGCAGCGTTACGGAGCATGCTCAGTACAAGCCATGCAGCAAATCCGGGGCGGGGAGGATAGTTTAGGGTGGGAACAGGCGCACATGTTCTACCGCCGGGATGCTACGGTGACCAATTGCTGAGAACAATGAGCCTGGATAAATGATAGACTAGCCTGTAAGGGGTTAGGGCCAGTATGCAGGTAGGATCCGTGGTGCTCGCGTGTTCTCCTGCCGGCTGCTCTCCACGGAGTGAAAGTTACCTTCTGAGCAAGAGGGGTCCCACCGCTCCCTTCTCCAGGGAAATCCAGCTGTGTTGAGCAGAGGACACGCGGAGCGAGGGAGAGAGCGGATGTTGGGAAGGCAGATCATCCATGCAGGGCGCTGCTGGGATCACAACTTAGCTGATGGGCAGCAGGCTGGCGGGGACAGCAAGTGGGGAAAGGAGAGCGCGGGAGAGGTGGCGATCAAAAAGGAGAGCGAGGGAAGGAGGAGGCTGCCAGGAACGTGTCAGCACGGCGCTAGTAAACCCGGCGGATGGCCCAGCCGGAGAGAGTTTGCTGTGCTTCCTGCCTGTGTTAATCACAGTAACACAGCATGGGTGTCCGGCTCAGCACCGAATCCCAGTAACACAGCACCTCAGGGCTGGGGAGCAGAAGCCAACCCTAGAGAGGCCTGCAGTGGTGCTGGAGGGGCAGGCGGACGTCCTTGTGTCTACACAGCCCAGCCGGGCTCTGACACGTTTAAGCCCAGGCCCGCTGACCGTCCACACACACCTGCACCTATCCCGCTGCAGCACGGGACCACGCCTGCCCGCTCTGCAGCAAGGGCGCAGGAGACGCTAGCGTTGCCAGGCTGGTGTTTGGATAATCTGCCAGTGCGACTCGGGATCCTCTGGCCTTCCCGTCTCCCAACTCATCTTCTCCCTCTCCCATGCACACGGGAAGCGACTTCCTGGCTCAAATTCAGCCGCTCGGCATTTAACCCTTCACTTGCACACAGGCGGCTGGATTTTAAACACAGCCAAGCCTCACTTGTTGGAAACTTGCGCCGCCGCCGCCCTGCACCCAGCGTGCGCTAGCTGGCCAGACGAACACACCCAGGTATAGGAGCACGGAATGATTATTTTCAGTGTCTTCCAGTGACGCAGAACCCAACCTGCCAGGGCACAGGATGAGCCCGGGCTGAATTCACTGGGAAACCTTGTGCTGCAGCCAGCTAAATCTCTGCAATGAAATGCCTCCCCGGGCTTTCTGGAAGGAATATGGAGCTAAAAGCACGACCCTCTAACACTCCAAGGCCATTAGCTCAAAAGCCTCTTACATAGGCCGGCCACTAGAATGGGTTCAAGAGCTGCACTGCATTAGCAGGCGTTACCTATCGACATTTAAAGGCGACCTGCAAAGGGTTTGTTTAAAACTGGGCTCAAGCCCTTTTGGATGAAAAGCGAAGGCCGGAAGGGTGCATTTTAACGAAAGGATTTTATTTCAACATGTTCTTTTACCTTAGGACCGTCGGCCTGCACACCCCTCGCTGTCACCTCCCACCCTACGCCGGAACCCGGACGGGGCATCGTCAAACAATTACAACCCACACTTGATGGGGACCCCACCCTGACAGAAATCTTTCCTGAGCCCTCTTTTCTGGCCTTCAAACAAGCCCCCCACACCTCTCCAAATGCATCATCTGAAGCAAGCTCTGCACAGAGCAGGACATGTCAACTCATCACGGCCCCAGGCCCTGCCAGAACAACAGATGCGAAACCTGCAGACTTATCACCTCTGCTCCAATGATCAGCACCTCTCACAATGCGCTTTTTGAGATCCATGGGCTCGAGATCCAACAGGATCCGCGAAGGAACTCACACAGAGAAATGCTAAAAGACAAAATCCCTCCAGCACCAGTGGGCACCCACGTTTCCCATAGTGATCGTCCTATACCCACCGTGTCAGTCGCCGTCCTCAAAGGAAACCTGCACACTTTCAAAAGACCAGCCTGGGCGCTTATGTTCATCACTTTGCTGGGTCCTAAAAATCAGGGACTGACCAGAGACACTGGATTTATGGCTTATTACAACCATCTATAACCCACTTAACCCCTGTGAAAACATGAAGTTTGTCACAAAGACAGTTTGAGCATGTAGCTGAAAGCTACGAGGCAGTGAGGAATGCACTGACCGATAAGCATTGTCAGCAAGTTGTGGGCAAAAGTTTTCTCTGAAGCTAAATGAGATAAGTAAACTGCCCGACTGTCTCTTTCTTTTAACTGAAGTTGTATTTTTCCATTTTAACAATAAGCTATACGCATGACTTCCTTTGTAACCAAATACGGAAAGTTCCTTGTGTACGTGACGCTGTTTGTGCAAACTCACTCTTTTTACGCATGCTTAATGCATTTTGCTGTATAACAATGACTTGGTAATAAGGCTGCATAAAAACCCCTCACACGACACAGATCAGGGGCGCAGTTCGGCTAAAGCTGTTGCCCCAGGTAATTACCTTGTTAATAAAGGTCTTTTCCTTGCCCACCCAAACAGAAGTGAAGACTGTGTTTTCTTCAACACCACCACCCCTCCTTTTCCCCTCTAGGATTGGAGAGGTATTTACAGGTCACTTTACCTCGAATGGTCCCTTGAAATATCTGTCAGCTACTTACACTGAACAATCTGTCCCACCTTGTGTTTAGCTGTAACACTCCGAGCACTTTTCCCCGGCCTGAAGAAGGGCTGTGTGTAGCTTGAAAACTTGCCTCTCCCACCAACAGAAGTTGGTTCGATAAAAGATATCAGCTCACCCCCCTGCTCTCGCTAATATCCCAGGACCGACAAGGTGGCATGCACCCTAACTACAGACACGCCTGCTGCACAGTCAGACGCTGGGCAGGCCGTGCTGTCTTTCCGCTTCCTGGCAATAAGCCGAGTATGTGAGTGAGCCGCTACATTCAGAGCAGTGGTTAAAGCAAACCCAAACCACGCGTTACGGGTCAAAGCAGCCCACAAGCTGGCCGGAAGGGAGCGCCGTCTCCCAGGCTCACACCCACGTAGCAGAACCCAAGTTTCCATGTTCGGGACTGGCTGGAAACAGCTGCCGGGGGGCACCAGAGCCACCTCCGCAGGCAGCTGCTGCATGCCATGGGCCAGGCGGCTACTAACCTTCCGCCCTTCCCCAGGGCAGGACAGCCCAGGGGGAGCGGGGAGGTGGCAGGAAGGCCGGAAGAATGGGCTGGTGGGAGTGCAGAGACACCGGCCAGGGACGCCAGAGACCCGGGCTTCTTCCGTTGCCCGGCTGCATTCTTCTGCTGTGACTGTGGGCAAGTCCCTTCTCCACGTCCCTGCCTCCCCGCGGGTAGGAAGGGTGAAACCCCCTACGGAGAATGAGGTTCCCGGACACTGCGGTGCTGGGCGTCATTTAAGTGCCTGGATAGGTGGCCCCACGCGCTGTCAGCAATATTCCTCTGCCCTCCGCCCAGCCGGGAGGCACAAACGGGCCGAAGATGGCAGGGTAGCCGCAGAAGCAGGGGCTGCCACACCAAGGTCAGTCGGCCTGGCTCTGCCGCTCAGAGGGTGTGAAAAATCCACACCCCGGAGCGACGTAGTCAAGGCAGCCTGAGCCCTGGTGCAGACGGCGCTAGGTCGATGGAAGAATTTTTCTGGCTGCCGCTGCTTGGGGGGTGGATAGGAGAACCCCTTCTTCCCTCCCCCAGCTCTGCGGCTACGCTGCTGGAGCACTTCACGGGTGGACAAGCCCTACGGCACGGCAGCGGGGAGCCAGCAGACCCTGGCACCGGGAGAGCAGGGGCGAAGGAGCTCAAGCCAGGATCTGAGGACACTTGAGTCTGACTGGAGATTCTCTGCCCCGCGCTGATGGGCTGTTTGTGCCAACCGGCTCCCTCCCAGTCTCTTCACGTCGGCCTCACCCCAGGTCCTCCCTGCCTCCCCTGCCTGTCCCCCTTTCCTTCCCTGGCCTTTCTGTTTAGCTCATCCCCCCCTAAGCAAATCCTAGAAGATGAGGGTTGGCTGGGACCTCAGGAGGTATCTAGTCCAACCCCTGCTCAAAGCAGGACCCACCCCCACTAAACCATCCCAGTCAGGGCTTTGTCACGCCGGGCCTTCAAAACCTCTAAAGATGGAGATTCCACCACCTCCCTAGGTAACCCATTCCAGTGCTTCACCACCCGCCCAGGGAAAAGCTTTTCCTAATGTCCAACCTAGACCTCCCCCACTGCAACTTGAGACCATTGCTCCTTGTTCTGTCATCTGCCACCACTGAGAACAGCCGAGCCCCATCCTCCCTAGAACCCCCCTTCTGGTAGTTAAAGGCTGCTATCAAATCCCCCCTCATTCTTCTCTTCTGCAGACTAAACAAGCCCAGTTCCCTCAGCCACTCCTCATAAGTCCTGTGCTCCAGCCCCCTCATCATTTTTGTTGCCCTCCGCTGGACTCTCTCCAATTTGTTCACATCCTTCCTGTAGTGGGGGGCCCAAAACTGGACACAATACTGCAGATGTGGCCTCACCAGTGCTGAACAGAGGGGAATAACACATCCTCCCCCTCACACAGAAATGATGGCGCTAACATGCCGCTTGAGGTTATCGCACTGGTCGCTCTGCTTGTGTGTTCCGTCCCTTTCCTCCACCCTGTGCAGGGCAGGTACCGTCTACTCTTCGGTACCTGTACAGCTCCTATCACACTGGGACCTCGATCTCGGGCAGTCTGTAGGCACCGCCTTAATAAACGTGATTAACCCGCTTTCAGTTTGCATCTCTGCTAAGGGACCCCTGGATCCGTGTCCTTAGCGAAATAGGCAGTGGGGGGAGAGGGGGAGCAAGCCTCTTGAGCTAAAGGATCAATCTGTCAGCCGGCCGCAGTAGTAGGCTGTTATCTCCCTGGTGTGTCGCACAGTCCTTGGCTCACGTGATGGGAGGTCTGCCTCGGATGGGTGATAGTGGGGAAAGTGGGGAAGATGCGAGCCAGCCCCGCGGCCTTACCCCGCATCGTGGAGATGTTCCGCAAGGCGATGGAGTGCTCCCAGTCCTTCAGCCTCAGGTCCTCCGTCACGTTGTTCAGGATGGCCAGCTCGTGCTTCAGCTGCTGCTCCATGGCGATGTGGATCAGCCGCATCTGCCGGGCGTCCTCCGTGGCGTTGCTGATCAGCACCTGCAGGTCCTGGATGCGGGTGTGGTGGATGCCCACGTCGTAGGAGAAGGTCCTGTTGAGGGCGCCCAGGGCCCCGCCCGCCTCGGTCAGCTGGTCGCTTAGGCTCTCCACCCGGGCGGCCAGGTGCGTCAGGAGGCCATCATGATGCTCCAGCAGCAGCCGGCTGCTGTTGCTCTCCACCGAGAGCCTGTACATCTCCAGCTGGGCCTGGTCGTTCTGCTGGTTCAAGCCCTCTCTCAGGCCGGCCACGGCCTTGTCCGTTTGGCTCGCCTGGGTCTGCAGGCTCCAGAGGAACCCCTCCAGCTTCTGCAGGGAGCCCGTCAGCAGGAACAGGGAGTCCGAGTGATTCTGCAGGAGGTCCTGCAGCCTCCAGATGTGCTCCAGGACGTCCCCTTTGAACGGCAGCTGCAGCAGCTTGAGCTGCATGTCCCTGATGGTCTCGTTCAGGCAGTTCACGTTCCCCGTCAGCGCCTTCAGGTCCTCGGGGGAGCTCTGCGGCCTGGAGACTGCAGGAGCAAGAGAGGAACGAGGCGTCAGCGTCGGGAGGGGGCAGGCCGCTAGCCGCCGGTAACGGCAGCCCCCCGGTCCCGCAGCCCCCCGGTCCCACAGCCCCCACTCCTCCCTCCCTGCCTGACAGCGGCCGCTGAGCGATACGGCCATTGGGCTGTACTGCCTGCACCTGCTTGTGTCACCTGCCCGTGCAAAGGGGGACCTGAGCACAGCTCTTGGCCATTTGCCTATTCCCAAATTCCCTGAGCGTGGAGAGGACCCTCTGGGACTAGACCTACCCTAATCCCGTCCGAGCACGGATCCACCGGCCCTGTTCCCTAGACCCCGCATGGGCGGGGATCTGTGCGGGACCGGGTAGGAAATGCGCATGGTCTCCGTCAGCCACACTCAGCTTGCCTGGGGAACACACCAAAGTCTGGCTAGTGATTCATATATCGCTCGGGGTTTCGGATGAGTGCCTTGAACATCCCTGGGTTCGGGGCAAGGTTCTGTGCTGCATGGGTCGGGCAGTCAGCGTTGCCAGGAACCCGGGCGGGGGGATAAGGGGGATCCTAGAAGATGAGGGTTGGAAGGGACCTCAGGAGGTATCTTGTCCAACCCCCTGCTCACAGCAGGACCAACCCAACTCAACCAGAATGTTATAAGGCAGCGGATTATGGTTTGGTCTGGATTTAGTTTTCCTGCGTTCAACTTTCCGGCTGCTAAAAACGTCCGTTTCCCTTCCCTAAACGGCACTAAAAATGGCCCGGGTGGGCTTTTTAGTTTTGGTCTGTAATTGTTGCACGCTCCGGTTTCCCTGCTGGCCAGGAATTTGCGACCGGGATTGTGTTCTTTGTTCTCTAATTAACACCAGCAGCCTGGCTCCACCCGGCCTCCGCAGCGCTGGGCGTGGTTTGCAAAACTTCCCAGGAGCTGTCCGTCACCAGGCAAAGGAGAAAGCAGAGATTAAAGGGCCACCAAGGGGTAACCAGTGTGAGAGTCTAAATTAAAGCCTTCCTGGGTTAGTACCTGGCTTTCCCCTTGGACCTTTCAGACTTGCCTGCGACTGCACCATTGGCGCTAGGCACATAATACGTAGTAACAAAGGGATTTAGTGCCAGCGGTTGGGTTGATGGGATGCTACCAGCCTGTCAGGCCCAGCAGCGCAGTGACAGCTGCGACCTAATCCTGGCCCACAGCACCAGATTATTTCCAGGGGACCCTGCAGGAAATCGGAGATATCGGCCGAATTAACACATGGCCACACTAGTACGGAAATACCGGAGCAGAGGGAAACAGCCAGCAAAATCCAGGCACCTCTAAGACTGACCGAATCAATGCCCTGCCATTACACGCGTGCCACCGTGCTCTCGCCTGTTCTGTGCCCATGGCAGAGACTAAAACGTTTTGGTCTGTCTAAAGTCTTTGAGCTTCATATTGGGGCATTTGAGTGAAATATAACGACCTGGGACATGCCGGAGGTCAGGCAAGATGGTCTGATGGCCCCTTCTGGCCTGAAACTCTTATGAAAACAAACCGAAATATCTGTTCTACGTTACGTCTCCAAAGTCTGATATCTCAGGCTCTTCCAGGGCTGGAACCAAGCACCGCCGCCCAGGAAAAGTGGCAATCCGGTCTCGCCAGCTGTATAAAGCTGCCATTTCTAGTCCTGCAGGCTCGCAATATCCAAACCCAACCATGGCCCCGCACTGAATATTGCCCGCCCAGGGACAATATTTTGACGGGGGAATTCCACAACCGGGAGGAAAGGCAGCAGAAGTGTCTCTGCTCAAAAATCAATGGAAAACGTGTCAAACGGCTCAGGGGTGTTGGGATGTTAGAATGAGTCCCCGGGGAGATGGGCTGGGGGGGCAGAGTGCACGTGACACAGTCTATGGGGGTCAGGAAAGAATTTCCCCCCAGGTCAGTGTGGGGCACGGGTCGCTTGCTGGTTTGAACTAGATTTCCTGTAACTCAAAGTCTTTAAATCAAGATTTGTGTTAGTCAGTAACTCGGCCGGAGGTCAGGGTTGGGTGGGTGAGGATCTGTGGCCTGCGATGTGCAGGAGGTCAGGCTAGGTGACCGCAACGGTCCCTTCTGGCTTTAAAGTCTACCAGTCCCTGAGTACCCTGTGGGAACTGCAACTGACACAGGCATGTGACGGCCACTTATGCACTGTGTATCTATGCTAAGCAGGCAGCCCTGCGCACACAGACACAGAATTTGCCTGATCTTTAGAGGTGCTGAACGCCCAGGACACTCAGAAGCCGAGGGGGGGGGGCAGTGCTCTGCCCATCTGAAAATCAGGCCCTGCATGTCTATAATGGAACGCCAGCTTCAAAATTCTGGTTGGAGATAGCAGCTGAAACAGGTAAGATCAAGATTCCCAAACCTGGCGGTGTTTAGATCTGGGGTTTTGGCTGGACACATATAGAAGGGAAGGGGTACGACACCTCGCTCTGGACCCCGGCTCAGGATTTCATTCCCTTTCCTCAACTTCCATTTGCTGTGCATCTCCAAAGCAGCCTTGGGGTGAAAGGGACCAGAGCCAACCCCAACCAAAGAAAAAATCATCGCCGTTGAACATTTTATTAGGATTCACCTGGCTGAAAGCCACCAGGCCTGGGAATCGCCTAGCAACTCACCCGCTTGTTTATAAAAAGGAGGAAAAACGAAGTGAGGACATTTGGTTCAAATTACAGTTGGGGGTGGGGAGGGGGGCTCTATATAGAGAGGATGTATTTGTGTGCACACACACAGAGATTTCTAGGGCTTCTGGCTTGGATCCACCCCCCAAAATCACACTAGGTGAAGTTCACACGTATTGGAAGGTTATTAGGGAGCTGCTTTAACAGGATCTTGCTTGAAAGGGAACGGGATGGCTGGATCTTGGACAATAGTCTGTGACGACGGGGGGGTGGGGGGAATACCCATTGCAATGCTAGTAGCCAGCAGAAATCACTCTGGCTAGTTCTTGGGGAGGTGCCCCTGCGTTTGCAGCTCTGCAATTGGGAAAGGTGGTTGCCATAACAGAAGGGAGTCGTGTACCTTCCCAGGCAGCAGAGGGATGGGAAAAGCTTCTGAGATCATCACCCACTCTGTCTCCCTGGCCTGCCATTGCAGGATTGTTCTCTACGGGATGCTTTCCAGTGTCTTGACCGGTCTGAAATGTACCAAGACATGGGACTTCTCCTGGGAGACTGGTGTAGGCAGAGATCGTGCTGGACATGAGTAACCTTGTATGTAGCCTGGTGGGAGAGGTTAAACTAAACAAGGGTGTAACAGACTGAGTGCTGGACACAGTGTTTTCAGGCTTGTTGAGAGAAATGGGAACACCCTGGTCCTCACTTGACCCATACGATGTCCAAACCAATTAGATTCAAGAGGTATAGATGTTAGAGAAGAAAAATGTATATAAACCTAATATCCTTTTTGACAAGGTAAGTAACAAGCAACCCCTGTGGACAGCGGCAGATGAGCTAGATCTCAACTTTAGCAAGGCTTTTAATATTGTTTCATGTGACCTGCTCAGAAGCAAATTAAGGAACTATAGCCTAGATGAACCTACGCTAAGGCAGGTGCACAACAGGTTGGAAAACTGTGTTCAGAGAGTAGTTACCAATGGTTCACGGTCGGGCTAGAAGGGCATAGCGAATGGGGTCTGGCGGGGAGCTGTCCTGGGTTCGGTTCTATTCAATACCTTCATAAATGATTTGGATAATGGCATAGAAAGTACATTGATACAGTCTGCAGATGATACCCAGCTGGGAGGGGTTGCCAGCGCTTTGGAGAACAATGTTAGAATTCAAAATGATCTTGACAAACTGGAGAAATGGTCTGAAATAAATAGGCTGAAATTCAAATGTGAAGTACAACACTTCGGAAGGGGCCGTTGCACAGACACACTCTGGGAAATCACTGCCTAGGAAGGAGTGCTGCAGAAACGGATCTGGGGGCATTCATGGATCACAAACTAAAGGTGGGTCAGCAATGTAATGCTGTTGCAAAAAACGTGAACATCTTTCTGGGACATCATAGCAGGCGGGTTGTAAGCAAGACGCAAGAAGTAATTCTTCCGCTCTCTTCAGCACTGGTGAGGCTTCAGCTGGAGGATTGTGTCCAGTTCTTGGCACTGCACTATGGGAAAACTGGAGAGAGTCCAGAGAAGAGCAATAAAAATGATGAAAGGTCTAGAAAACATGACCTGTGAGGAAAGATTGAACAAAGTCTGGAGAAGAGAAGACTGAAGCGGGACATGGCAACAGTCTTAAAGTACAGAAAAGGTTCTTATAAAGAGGTGGGTGATAAATTGTGCTCCATAGCCACTGAGGACAGGACGGGAAGCAATGGGCTTAAATAGCAGCAAGAGCCATTTAGGTTGGACATTAGGAAAAACTTCCGGACTGTCAGGGTAGTTAAGCACTGGAACAAATGGCCTGGGGAGGTTGTGGCATCTCCGTCATTGGAGGTTTTTAAGAGCAGGTTAGACAAACATCTGGCAGGGCAGGGCTAGATAATACTTAGGCCTTGTCTACACTAGAAAACGAAGTCGACCTGACATTGGTTGACTTACAGCCACTGCAATAATTACTGCAGCGGCTGATGTCCACACCACAAGCATTTCCACCGACCTAAGAGGGGCAGTGTGGGGAGATGACGCTGTCTCTCAGCTCCCTGCCAGGAGCCCCCTGCCATCCCATTTCCTGCCAGGAGCCAGCCCCGGGCTTCCCCATGCCCAGGGGAAGCTGATCAGGGCTTCCTGCCCCTGGGGAATGGGATCCAGCTGCCCTGGCTTCTCACCCCCATCCCCGCCCATTCCACAGCTCCTGGTGGGCAGTGGGTGGAGAAGCAGCCAAGGGCTTCTCCCCTCCCTGTTCCCCACCGGGCACCAGGGGAAGCTGTCCAGGGCTTGTTTGTTCCCTGCGCCCCATGAGAACCTGGGCAGCTATGTCAGTTTCAGAGATTGCAGCGTATGCACCTGCACTGTTTTGTTGGAAAAAGCTGACTTTGGTCAACAGACCGAGATGACCTGCCGAGGTCCCTTCCACGCCGACGTGTTTCTGATTCTACAAGCTCTGTGTTTGGTGCGATGATCTGGAATTGTGATATCACCCTGTACCTAAACCCCTGCATCTGGACCTGGCCTAGGAACTGCTCCACCTCCGATAATGTAACCTGAGGGATGAGCTGAGTCTTTGGATCGAAGAGAACTGGGTGAAATTTTCTCCCAGAGCTTGGCGAGATGCTCTGGATAAACTGAGTGGAAAAGGGCTTGGAGGGAATCCCAGCATATGGTGCCCTCTCGTTATCACCCTGGTAGAGGCCTATGATTTAAGGGCTCTGAGTTCTAATCCCCCAGGTTCAACAATGGACCAAGTTTCTCCTGAGGTTAAGTTGCATTATTATTACATTGACTGCAGTAGCACCTGGTTTTGTTTACACACATAGAGTAATATGCTATCATCTAAATAGACAGGATAGATAAAGGAAGTGTTATCACCCCCATTTTATAGGTGAGGAACAATTAAAAACCCAGGGATTAAGCAAAGTCAGGGACAGAGAGGTTGGGCTTTTGAGACGTTAAAGAGCACCGTTTCCTCATTAGAAATGAGTCCCTTCCTGTCCTTCTGTCTGTCTCTCTGTCACGGTCTCTCAGTCCCCAAATGGCCAACATGCCTCTCACAGACAGTGAGATGATTTCCCACGGAGAGAAAGAAATGTTACAATGGACGGGATGTCATCAGAAGGACAGCGATTTAGCTAGTGTGTATATGGACCACCGCCCTCTCTCGGATGGACTCAGACCTGTCTCCCTGTGTGTCACCGGCGCGCTACCTCTGTCAACACATGAAGTTTCTCCTCTGGAGAGCTGTGCTTGGAAGAACCTCAGTTCTCCTCTGCTGCCAGGAAGTCACAGGTTTGTTACAACATGTATCAATAAGTTAAGAGGGAAAACAACCGTATTCGAACATTGCAGAGGACAGAATACAAACGTTAAACTAAGGACACTGAGTCTCCCTCCCCCAAACCCGAAAACATATGTACTCGCTGGAAGATGCTGGCTTGTGCTTTTGCAAATCCCCACAGCCAGCTGCAGCCTTCCCAAAGCCTGTACCGGTGCCACGCGTTCCTTAAGAACGCTGCAGAGTTCCTAATGTACACATCCATCACATTTAATAACTTGATCTCACCACCCCAAAACTCGCCTCAGGCCAACAGGCTGAAACAAACGGGGAGGTACCAGGCCAGGCCATTGCAAGGCTACGGACGAGCCAAAAAATATTGGGAAACTTTCAAGAAATGAAAACACCTCATGGTTTTTTTTTTTCTTAAACAACAACTCTTATATCTCCAAAACGCCTTGTCCCATTTGCCTCAAACTTTCCACAAAACATGTGCCCTGGCATAGGATCATGCCTGAGAAATTACAGATGGATTGATTTAGTTTTGGAGGGATGGGGTGGAAGCTGGTCATAATCGAGTTTCTGCTGGAAAGCTAGATAACCCACTGGCAAAGTGTGTGTCATGTGCCCCTCTAATGGTTGCTCTATTACAGGATAATAGTCTACCATTAACTAATAAGGTAATTCCTTTAACTCAAGGACGGAGATCCTGGCTTCAGACCCTTCAGGGGGACATCACACGGGCTTTTATCTGTACCAGGGAGAGGCTAGTGTCTCCACAGAATAAAAGCAGCAACTGGAGTCCCACACGCTGGGGTAAAACTACAGAGGCTATTAATCCTCATGCTTCAGGGCATAAGGTGATCAGCAATGGGGACAGGAAGAAACTCCTCCCATGAGACACTATAGCACAATTCAGAAACACTTTGCATGGGCCATGATGACACGATACCAGGCTCAATGGATCACATTCAGATACACTTCCCATAGCAATACAGCTGCCCACTCTATTAACAGCCAACCCAGCACCCTATGGCTACCAGCCTGGCGCAAGAGCTATTCATTACCAAGCACCAGAATCCAGCGGATAGTGAGAACTAAATAGGCTCATTACATTTTACACAGTTATAGCACTGTCCAACCAAAGCCCTCAAAGCCCCTGAATCATTTGGGGCTTGATCCTTCCGAAATCCAAAGGGGGCTTTGTCATATAGTTCAACAGCAGTGGGACCAGGTCATTAGCCTCAGCACACCCTTGTGAAGTGTTATCATCCCTGTTTCCAGCTCTCTTTTCTGGTGGCAATTCCTGAGAGACATACATGGGAGCCCGGGCTACAGTTGCTCTGCAAAGCAGTTACCCGTGCAGAGCTGGCAGGGGTGCGCCTGGGCTCCAGCAATTTCCAGCTGCCCCATAAGGCCATGGGTGGCTGACTGAAATGTAGAGCAGCCCCGCAGCAGTTCTAAGTTGTGCGTGGAATCGGACTGGTCTCCAACCTGTTTAGGACAGGGAATAAGTAGAGGTGGGTTGCAGCCTCTTTTCCTTTTCCCCTCTTCCTGCAATAAGGGCCTGATCCAAATCACATGCTTCAGGGCTTGCGATGATCTCTATCAGAGGTCAGGATGAGACCTAGGTGAGGGGCAAATTATCACACATTGGCTGCTGCGGGGAGCAGTTCTGCAGAACCAGAGGACCCATTGTTTCCATATTGACAGCGTCCCTTTAACAGGTGGGTGGGACTGACCAAATACACTCAGCATGCGGAGGAAAAACAAGCTCTTCTGAGCTGCAATGGCAAATCCCCTGCCTCAAACAAAAATAAGGAGCAAGGAAAGTTCACAGCAGGGAAGAGAACTCCTAGGGAGAAGGTTTCCAGCGTGAAGACTGAATTATCCTGCAGGCTAGAAGAGGTGCACAGGAAAAGCATCAGATCTACAGCCCCCAAAAGGTAGGTTCGAGAAAGAAACAAGATCCATCACGGGGCCAGACAGGGAGACGGAGCGCTCTGAGGCTGTGCCGAGGCAGATCTGGCAAGGAACCCCGACAGCCAAACCCTCTGATCAGCTGCCAAGAGGACGTGAGGGTCATGAACTCCTTGGGGGGGCTAAGCCATGTTTGGACCTGTTTGGTACTTGGCTGGGAGATGGCGAAAGGAAACGGGGGAAGTGGCCCTGGTGATGCAGGAGGGGGTACTCTTCTCTTTAAGTCTGTAGTGGATGAGCTTGGTTAGTTGGCAGTAAGTGGTGCAGCATTGTAGGAATAGGCAGAACTGGAGGAAAGAGATCTCCGCTGAGCAGGGCCTGAGGCCAGCGTTACGTGCCGAGAAGCGTTCGCCTGGTGCATGCTGGAGCATCACACCCAGCTAAGAGGCTCCTGAAATCTGCCTGCCCTTTTTCAGTCCCACTTGTCACAGGACGGCACTGAGGGGTGCGATGCTGCTGAAGGGGGCGGTTGTTAGGTAGGGTGAAATGCCCCATTGGTTAACGACGTTCTTTTCCCCTACACTCTCCATGCTCACCTTTCCCGAAGCCGCTTTGGGGGCTTTGCTGGTTCTGTGTGGCCGGTCTGCTCCATCCCAGAGCTGGAATGGAAGGTGCTACAGAAATAGAAGATGTTACCTGCATCTTAATATCCACCCTGCTAGTCCAGTCCTGGCTCTCTGGTACTGCCTGTCATGGCCACCTTGCGCCTGGCACTGAAAACCCTCATCTCTCCTGGCAGGCCAGGGGTTAAGCACACATCCTGCCTTGCAGTAGGCGCTCAGTCCCCTTCAGGACGGGGCACTCAGTGGGTTGCACCCAGGGCCACAAAACTTCTCGCCAGCTAAGGCAAGATTTGAAGCCAGGTTTCTCAGTGCGGAAGGGGAAAGAGACTTTAAAGCACCTTATTCACAACACCCCGAAACAGGCGGTGTGTTTGCAGGCAGGGATGGGGGGCCGAACAAGCCCGGATGGGGGGCACAGACTCTGCTCCACGCCAGAGACCCCGCTGACATGGGCAGCCCTATGAAACTCTTCCCAGAGCTGGTTAATGCTGCTTCGGCACTGTGGGCTGAGCAAACATATCCCCCACCCCAGGGCGGCAGCGAAGTGAAAAACTAGTGCTTGGAGCCCAAAATCTCCACTTGCCTTATTTTCTGGGTCACCCCTTTGTCCATCTCTCCATCCACGCTACCCGGGGAAGGAAGGAGAACACTCAGCCCCCTGTAAGTGGGGGAAAGCCAGTCTCTCTGAGCAGCGTCACCAGAACAGCTCCAGCTTTCAGGGCCCGCTCACAGCTCTACACAGCAAGTGCCTCATCCACCCTGCTGCTCTTGCGCGCCCAGACCGGGGAAACACCACAGAGCAAAGCTGACAACGTCACGGCGACAGACCTCAGCTCCTTCCAGCCCCACAAGGCCAGGCCATTTCCACTCCAGCCGAAGGAGAAGCATTATCAACCTCCCGGGACCGAGAAGCCGCGGCTGGGCGGCTCCGATTCCACCCAGCACAAGTCACCCAGACAGATCATTACCACACTTTTCCTTGTGGATTCTGGATGACAAAAGCTTGTGCGTTTAGAGTAAGGAGCCTCCAGGGGCCTTCTGTGGTTTGGAGGGAAGGCCAGGACATTGTGTCTCATCAGTGGACGTTAGCAAACAAACCACACCACTAGCCCACATGGCACAGATTCCCCTGCCTAGCTGCCACCCACATGGCTCAGAGATCCGTGCCCTGCCATTTGTGAGGCTGGTGCCCTGCCATCACCCCAGCACACAGCCTGGCCCCCGGCTCAATTTGGATCACACTGAATTACGCCGCTATGGCCAAGCCGGTGACAGGCTGGGAGCTGGTTAAGGTTCCCATCCGGGCTCGTAATTCCATGCGGCGGATCTGATGCGTGGCACAGTTCAGTGAATCCCGCCCCGGCAGAATTGCTTGTATCGCCCCCTGCGCCAGTCACAGAGAGGAGCGCCAACGTGTGACGGGCGCCTAAAGTGTCTGGGGCAAAATCTGCCAATTGAAGATCTAGGCACGGTGGCTGAAATCCTGGCCCCACTGAAGTCAGTGGCAGACTTCCCATCAACTTCAATGGGGCTGGGATTGCCCCCTTTACACCCAGAGGGGGTTTAAGCTGCTACCATGCTTTGTTCAGGACCAGGAAAGTCAGGTCTGTCTCAGCCTGGATTCAAGCGGACAGGAGAAAGCACAGAAGATGCTACAGCATGGGGAGTCAAGCCAAGGGAGACAGGCGCTCCAGAAACGCAGCCAGACGCATGGGGGAACCAGAGAGATCCTCTAGTGCTTATGGGCAGGACTGAGAAAAGGAGACAATAGAGGGATGGGGGAGCAAGGGGACCCCAAGGAAGCTGGGGAAGATAGGGGAGCTCTTGTAATGCTAGAAGGCAGGTCTGAGCCGGGAGCTTAGCGGAATAGGGGAGGTGGAGGGGAGCACCCCTAATACTACGGGGCTGGGGGATCGGAGCATGCAAACGTCTTTTCCTTGCATGAATTACAGCCCCGGGGGCTCGACTAACCCAGAACACACTTGTACAGCCCAGAGCTCAGGCCCACGGAGCCAAGACAACTGCAACGTACCAGCGCCGGCACGAGGGCTGGCCCGGCCCGGTGGGAGCGGATCATCCTGGAGCAGAGCCGAGAGGCGGCAGAGTGTTACACTTCTTGTTGTGTGCAGGACATTTTGGGTGAGGTAATATCTTCTGTTGGACCAGCTTCTGTTGCTGAGAGAGACGAGTTTGCCAGCTTGCAGGTCTGAAGAGACGCTCTGTGACAGGCGCAGGAAAGCTGTTACTTCATCCACCTCGGCTCGCTAACATCCTGGGACCGACACGGCTGCAGCAACCCTGTGCGGGCCATCTTGTTCTCTTAGCTTGTTTTTCATCCCTTGACCGCAGCCGCGTCCTTTCTCCTTGGCCTGGCCGGCAGGCTGTGCTCAGCAGAAAGGTATGTCTGAGGAGGCAGAGCGCTCTGAGCATTTAGGACCAGCTGGTGTTTGCCTGGTGACGTGGCCCAGAGCCCGATTGTCTTTGTGAGAACCCCGATAAGCCCCTGTTGTCCTGTCTTCCTCCCCCCCGCCTCCCTCTCCAATCCTCACACCCACCCCGAGAGGTGGCGGGGTAGCCACATTCTCATTTGCATGCAGTGGTGTTGTAGCCCCGTTGGTCCAGACCCGAGGAAGGACTCTGTGCAGCTGGAAAGCTGGTCTCTCTTACCACCAGACGTTGGTCCAATGAAAGATATTCCCTCCCCCACCTTGCCTCTCTATTATCCTCATATAAGAGATGGGGAAACTGAGGCACGGAGCTGCTGGGACTTGCCCAGTTGAGTTCAGGACAGAATCTGAAGTAGAACCCTGGAGTACTAGGACGCATCTACACTGCAATAACAAACCCACAACCGGCCCGCGCCAGCTGACTCAGGCAAAGGGGCTGTTTAATTGCGGTGTAGACATTCAGGCTGGGGCTGGGGCCTGGGTTTTAGGACCCTGCGAAGTGGGAGGGTCCCAAGCTCTGGGGAGCACAGGCCAGCTGCGGGTTTTTAACTGCCGTGTAGACACAGCCTAGTGTCACACCCTTCTAGCCCTTCCTAAGCACACAGCAAAGAGGACCATTATTCATGCAGAAGTATTTCGGAAAGGAAATGTTAGCACAGCCCCAAAACAGGCCTTGATCCCTCAGGCCTGGGCCGACACCCATGGAAGCCGATGGAAAAAATCCTACCCATATCGATGGACTTTGGATCAGGCCCCTGGAGCGCTAGGACGTGCTGCAGATTCTGAGGGCGGGGCCGAATCCCAGCCTTTGGATCCAGGTCCAGAGCTTCTGGGAAGAGGCAGGTTTGGATTCGGCTCCAAACTCCCCGAAACCTGAGGGTGTTTGCATGCAGCCGTGTGGATCAGAGCCAGGACACTGTACCCCGCTGCAGCAGGGTGGAGGCCGTCTCGGGCTAACCCCTGGAGTCCAAGCCCACCCGACCCCCTGGGTCCACGCGCGGGTGGCCAGCTCTAACCGGCAGCGTGGCTGCTGCGCCCAGTCCACTCAGATACTCACGCCCAGCCTCAGTGTAGACATCCCCTTGGGGTCCTGGCTCTCCACTTCCAGGTGTCCCCTCTCCCCAGCATTGAGGGGGCTGGGCCAGAGGGGGAATGGGGCTCAGGCTGCCCCATGGCACAGAGGCAGTATTGTGATGGTCAATCAGCCCCTCCCGCCCCCAATTTCCATTAGCCCCACTGCTCCCCCAGTCCCACCACCATTCCGCTCAGGGCAGGTTTTGGTGCACCCGGCACGTTGACCCTTTACCCAGTCACACAGAGCGATCCACTCCCCTTTCGACCAGTGTAAACAACCCCCAGTCCCTGTCATCCCAGGACGCGCCAGTCTTTGGAACAGGAGAGCCCATCACTCGCGGGCCAAGGTTTATTTTCATCGCTGCCAAGAGAGACCCCACTGGTTTGTGAGCCTGGTGCGTTCAGACGGTGTTTGTCTTCCCCGCTGCCTCTCTGCACCTCTGGAACTCAGAATCTAACCCTTGGCCTGCATGGGCTATTATCTGGGCTAAAACACCTTCTCTTTCATTTTTTCCCCCAGCGAAGATGATGAAAACACATGAGATCATTGGGCTTTATATAGCCAGGCTTGGCAGCGACTTCCTATGTACTTGGCCCGGCGGATGCAAAGTCAAGCGAGGACTCTCCTTCCAAGAAAAAGAGATGTGTTGCCTGGTTAAGCATGGAAAGAGTGTGGCCCGCTGTTCTAAGCAGAGGAGTGGGAGCCCTGTGGCTGGAGCAAGTCACTTACTCATCCCGTGACTCGGTTTCCCCACCTGGAAAATGGACATTGTAACATTTCCCCTCCCATACTGGGGTGCTGGGAGGATTTGTAAGGATTATTGTTTGGAGTCCAATCCTGAACATAAGAAGGGCTGTACTGGGTCAGACCAATGGTCCATCTAGCCAGTATCCTGTCTTCTGACAGTGATCCATCCCCTGTTGTCCAATCCCAGCTTCTGGCAGTCAGAGCTTTAGGGACACCTAGACCATGGGGTTGCATTCCTGGCCATCTTGGCTAATAGTCATTGACGGATCTGTCCTCCAGGAACTTAGCTAGTTCTTTTTTTAACCCAGTTATACTTTTGGCCTTCACAACATCCCCTGGCAGCGAGTTCCACAGGTTGACTGTGTGTTGTGTGAAGAAGAACTTCCTTCTGTTTGTTTTAAAGCAGCAGCCTATTAATTTCATTGGGTGATCCCTGCTTCTTGTGTTATGTGAAAGGGTAAATACCACTTCCTTATTCACTTTTGCCCCACCATTCATGCTTCTATAGATCTCTGTCATATCCTTCCTCAGTCTCTCTTTTCCAAGCTGAACAGTCCCCATCTTTTTAATCCCACTCCAGCAAAACCCCCTGATTTACTGTATACGTAGTCAAGCTGTGCATTATGACAATAAGGGTTCCTTGCGCTGGATCCTGCTTTGATCCTAATTCCAGCCCCGCCCCACTATTCGTCTCATCTCCTGTACCCCGAGTACCAGCCTGCGAGACTCTCTCATATTAAACCCAGTTAAAAACAGGTATTAGTAATAAATGAAGGTATTACATTTTGCATTTCTTCAGCACAACGCAGGTAAAGGTTCTCGCAAAGTGTGCAGCCTGCCTCATCTACCTTCACACCGACACACACCTGTGTGCACACATTCCCACACACCTTTGCACATACAGCTGTGTGCACACAGAGAGACACACCTATGTTCACATGCATTCACATATTAGGGGCATGCTTACATTCACTCACACTCCTATGTGTACACACACACACGCACACACCTGTGTGCATATACATTTACCCATTCAAACACCTTCCTACGCACATGCTCACAGTCATGCATACACATTTTTACTTTATGTAGACACACAAACACACTTACATGTATACACAAATGTTAGCAGGATCTGAAGGAGCTCTTCCCTGCCCCGCTTCCTGGGGAGGGGAAAAGGCCTCAGGATCAGCTTGTATTCACACGAACACGCCCACTCTGCCCAGGTACCCAGCGGACAGACTGGCTGTGTTGCCAAACTTTTGGCTGGTGTTGGGTTACAAATCACTTTACAAATTCGCTTCACTTGATTGCGGGGGTAGTGAAATGTTGTTGTCTGAGTAAAGGGCAGCAGAACTGTGACTAGTTTTTAGGGCTCTGATTTTTATTTCAGCACCCACATCTTTAAATATTGATCAATATTGAGCAAAATCAGACCGAAATTTGAACTGACTGCATTGCAAAGAGTGCGTGGGACTTTCAGCTCCATGAGTTTTGAAGGAATAATCAGGCCCAAAAATAGAGAGAGAGGTGGAAATGTTTTTCTGGACATGTACAAACCTGAAAAAACAAATGAATACATTGTACCTGAATTTGTCTAAATGGTCCCTACTGTCTCTGCTTGTGATTTGGCAAGCCCATCTTCATTGCATATTGAGACTGCATTTCACTGCGTCGGGAGTTGAGAACAACCATCCTGAAATTGGGGCCCCAGTGATGGCTGTGTTTGTAATGTTAACTGACCCTTCAGCACCATCTGCACAGCAAAAATAACCATGTTTAAATGTGGTTGTGGCCATTTTTAAAGAGAACCATGTTTTAACGAGAGATGCCTGGTCCAAAAATGTTTTTTTCTTCCCATGGTAAATTTTCAGGTTTTGAAAAAAAACCCAAAACAAACCCAGAACAAACCCCCCACATTTCAATCAAAGAATCAAAATAGTTTTATCCTGAAATGCTGCTGCAGTGCCCCCTGGGAGTTGTAGTTCTGGTGCCTCATGCTCCCGGTTTTTTTCCTCTACAGGCCGGGCTCCCTGAATGGACTACATTTCCCATGATACATCATGGGCTCCCTTTTTGGTGAGGAGAGGCCCTGTATTGTGGACGTCGCATGGCTGTGGTGCATCATGGGAGCTGCAGTCCAGCTAGGGAGCCCAACCCACCAATGGGAATGAGAACATGAGGAAGCTAAACAACAAGTGGCATTTCAGGATAGAAATATTTCGCTGCTCAGCCAAAAACATTTTGGTTGAGGGGGCACTTGGGCTTTCAACAAAGAACCGAACGTTTCCATGGGCAGCAGACAGTTTTTGCCCGCACACATGTGCACCCACCCCACAATTGTGGAGTCAAAAAGCCAATTTATTCGTTGACGGTTTCAACAGAAAACTTTCGACCAGCCCTACTTTTAAGCATGGTGAGTAAAACATGCTTCTCCACCAGAAGTCTCAGCCCCTGGTTAGTCTGTACGCTCTTTTGTGTCAGGGAGTGTCATTTCATTTTACAGATGTGCAGCACCTACCATAACAGGGCCCTGATCTTCTGGGCACTACTTCAAATAGTAATACTAATAATTATTCATTTGTATTACCGTAGTCACAGACCAGGATCCCGCTGTACTAGGTGCTGGTCAGACACAGGACAAAAAGACCACAAAGGCCTTACAATCTAAGTATGATACAAGAGACGAGAGATGGATACAGACAGATGGGGGAGCACAAAGAAGTAATGAGACGACACTGGTCCGCGTGACAGGCTGTGTTCTCAGAACACCAGCAGCCTAACTGTCGTCAAGATTTTGGCAGGCATCCCAACAGCGTCTAAGAACCTGGGGACAAGTATTTAATAAAGGGCTCTTCAATCGCGCAGAGAAAAATCTAACATGCTCCAGTGACTGGAAGTTGAAGCTGGACAAATTCGGACTGGAAATAAGGTGTTAATGTTTGAACAGACGCAGTAATTAGCCATTGGAACAATGTGCCAAGGGTTGCAGTGGATTCTCCATCACCCATCCATTTTGAACCCAAGTTTGGATGTTTTTTTTTAAAAGATCTGCCCAAGGAATTATTTGGGAAGTTCTCTGGCCTGTGTCACACAGGAGGTCAGGCTAGAGCAGCGGTTCCCAACCTTTTTGGCTCCAGGGCCGCAAATATCATTTCTACAACCCTGAAGGGCCATTAATCTCTGCCAGCAGGGCCCCCCCGCACTGCAGCCAGACAGAAGGAGTTCAGCGCGGAGGCTGCCTCACTCCTCGCTGATCTCCTGTCCCCCTGGCTGCAGCAAGGAAACCGCACATGTTCTGCAGCCCCCGGCGCTCCAGCTGGGTCCCTAGCCTGCGGCTCCCTTCTGCAGCCAAGGAGATGGGAGATCAGTGCTGCCCTCCCTCTGGAGAGAAGGACCTGGGGGTAACAGTGGATAAGAAGCTGGATATGAGTCAGCAGTGTGTCCTGGTTGCCAAGAAGGCTAATAGCATATTGGGCTGCATTAGTAGGAGCATTGCCAGCAGATGGAGGGAAGTGATTATTCCCCTCTATTCGGCATTGGTGAGGCCACATTTGGAGTATTGTGTCCAGTTTTGGGCCCCCCACTACAAAAAGGATGTGGAAAAGTTGGAAAGAGTCCAGCAGATGGCAACAAAAATGATGAGGGGGCTGAAGCACAGGACTTATGAGGAGAGGCTGAGGGAACTGGGCTTGTTAAGTCTGCAGAAGAGAAGAATGATGGGGGATTTGATAGCAGCCTTTAATTACCTGAAAGGGGGTTCCAGGGAGGATGGGGCTAGGCTGTTCTCGGTGGTGACAGATGACAGAACTAGGAGCAACGGTCTCAAGTTGCAGTTGGGGAGGTCTAGGTTGGACATTAGGAAAAAGTTTTCCCCTAGGCGGGTGGTGAAGCACTGGAATGGGTTACCTAGGGAGGTGGTGGAATCTCCATCCTTAGAGGTTTTTAAGCTGAGGCTTGACACAGCCCTGGCTGGGATGGTTTAGCGGAGGTTAGTCCTGCTTTGAGCAGGGGGTGGGACTAGATACCTCCTGAGGTCCCTTCCAACTCTAATATTCTATGATTCTATGGCTCCAGCAGGGACTCCAGCACACAGGGACCCAGGCGGAGCGCTTTGCCATGTTCCCTGCTACAGCCAGGGGGAGGGAAGCGCTGATCTCCCGTCCCCTTGGCTTTAGCAAAGAGCCTGCCCTGGTCATGTAGCCCCACGACACCATACTCTGCCGGGGTCCTTCGGCAGCAGCTCCCTTCTGCAGCCAAGGGAGCCGCAGGCCACTTTGAAAGACCCCGTGGGCCGCTTTTGGCCCGCAAACCATGGGTTGGGAACCACTGGACTAGAAGATCACAGTGGCCTTGGAACCTACGACTGTGATAAAAGAGAATTTTGAAGGAGGCTGAAAGGTTGGGTTTGTGGCTGTTTTAGGACGATTCTTTTCACACAAGCAGGGGGAACGAAAGCACGATAGAACATGGTGAAGCCACAACCGTACTTAAATATGGATCGTTTTGGAGCGTAGCTGGGGCATTCATGTTTTAAAGTTGCCAGTAAGGGAACAATCCATTTTCCTGAGCTGGTAATCCACTTGTTTAACCAAGAATATTTGAAAAGACTTAAATTGAGAGTTTCTCGATGAAGGAAGAAACAGTGGCATTAAGATTGTGGACCTTTGTGTTCAATCCAAAGTATATTAGATGAATCCAATGGAAACAGACAGGAAAGGAGCTGGAAGGTCACTGAGAATATTGAGGTTAGCAAACCGGACTCTGACATTACGAGCACAGTTACTTGTGATTAGCCCCCGGTGCGGGATTACTGGAACTTGCGTCAGATGTCAGCGCTAAGAGGTTTGCCTAAGATGAAAGGCACAGCTTTTCCAAAGCCAAGCCAACAGCCTGTGCTGGGAGTTATTGGAGATTTTAACATTGCACATGTGGAGGGTGGCAGGGGAGTTTCAAACTTGCAGCAAACACTTATGGCTTAAAATTCACCCCTGAGTAGAGGGACAGCATGAGCTTTATTGTCCCACTTTCACTGAGCAATTAATGGCTAAACGAAATACACAGGCCCAGGGATATTGCACTATAAAATCTCCCTCTGAGCGGGTATTTTTTGCAGCTTTAGGTTGGACAGAAACTTTGGGGGTTGGTAAAAGTTTTTCTGTCAAAGCAGGGGGTGGAGAAAGGTTGGCAAATCTTTTGCAAACACATCCCCTCTCCCCCCTGATTTCCGTAAACCTGTGGGGGTGAAATTCACCTTTGTATGGAGAACCAAACTAAGAGCTTGTCCACACAGAGAGGTTGCGCTGCTTTCACTATACAGGTGCCAAGAATCAGGACCTGCAGCAAGCCGGTCTCTGGGCCCCCTAAATAGCACAGCTGGCCGGCAGCAGGCTGCCTGGTCCACTACGCCGCCCGGCTGGTGGGAAGTGTCAGCCGACCGGCTCTTAAGCCCAGGAGCACTTTGGCAGCTGCCCAGAGCATTCTCCCATGGCAGCGATAGCTCCTGCTCGTTTGCAGCCCTGCTCCTGCCTCGCTCTAGGCAACCTGGCTCTGACCCTGGGAGCCGATTCCTGACTTTGGCTCTGATCCTTGGCTCTGGTGTCTGGGCTCTGACTCCAGTTCTGATCCTCCAAGTCTGGGCTTCCAGCTCCGGTTCTGACCCGGGCTTCTATTCCCGCTCGGTCTGCTAAGCCTAATGCCTGCTCCAACCATTAGGCATGACATCCCATGTCCCTGGTCTCTGACAACGGGTCTAGCTAAAGTGGCACAGTGCTGGCTTAGGGTGGATGCAATTTTAGCCTAGCACTGACTAGGGGGGGATGCAGTGTTGACTCCTGTAGCTCCCTGGGGCGTTTCGCTCTGTGTTGTACAACGCCTAACACAACAGCGTCCTGATCCATGACAGGGCTCCTAAGCACTCCAGTGATACAAACAAATAACAAACATACATAATAATACTAATGGGAAGAAGCTACACCAATATACAGCACCTTTATACCAGTATAACTGCATTCACACGAGGGGTTATCCTAGATGGGGAAGGCTCTGAGTTACTATAGAGAATTCTTTCCCAGGTGTCTGACTGCCAGGTCTCACCCACATGCTCAGAGTCTAACTGATCACCCTATTTGGGGTTGGAAACGAGTTTTCCCCCGGGTCAGATCAGCAGGGGGCATGGGTCACTTGTTTCGAGGACTTCAGTGACTCAGCCTATTACAGGAGTGAGTGAGGTTCTGTGGTCTTCAATGTGCAGGAGGTCAGACTAGATGATCACAATGGTCCCTTCTGACCTTAAAGTCTACAAGTCTATAACTATTTTGGAAGAGCTAGTTGAAAAGTTTTCCAGTGGAATGCTTTTCTGTCGGAAAATGCCGTTTTGTCAGCGTGGAAATATTTCATGGGAACATTTTGATGAAATTTCATTAAGAAAAAGAATGGAAACCAAGCGTTTCGATTACAGCAAACCATTCCATTTCCACGTGATGAGAAGAAAACATTTCAATTCTCATTTTCGAAGAAATGTTAAAAGTTAATTTTTCTAAAAGTCAAAAGGGGAATGAAAATATTCCGATCAACCCGAAACAAGGTTTTTCTGACAACTACATTTCATAAGGCCATAGAGTTTAAGGCTAGAAGGGACTAACAGATCATCTATCTGACCTCCAATCCCAACTCCAACCAACACTAACCAACCAACCAACCAGCCAACACCTGGCAGACAGCCAGCCAGCCAGCCAACCCCAACCAACCAAACCTCCAACCCCAACTCCAACCAGCTCCAACCAACCAACCAGCCAACACCAACCAACCAGCCAGCCAGCCAGCCAACACCAACCAACCAAACCTCCAACCCCAACTTCAACCAGATCCAACCAACCAACGAGCCAACACCAACCAGCCAGCCAGCCAGCCAGTCAATCAACCAACCAGCCAATACCAACCAACCAAACCTCCAACACCAACACCAACCAGCACCCACAAACCAGCCCCCACAACCAGAATTAGACCAAAGTATTGCAGAACTCCGGAATCTAAGCTATTATGTGCTACAGGCAGAGAACAGGAGGGACTGAGGTACACAAATGCCTGCAGCCCCACGCAATGGCAGGGAACTAATTAAGTGAGATATACCAAGTGGATCCTAGCAAGTGACCTGCATCCAACACTGCAGAAAAAAAAAAAAAAAACAGTTCCTTTCCAGTCTGACCTTAAGGAAAATTCCTTCATGAGCCCAAATTTGGCAATCAGCCCCTGAGCATGTGAGCAAGACCCATGGGAAATGTCAATTTTTTGTTTTTTTGCTTTCATAGAATCATAGAAGATGAAGGTTGGCAGGGACCTCAGGAGGTATCTAGTCCCACCCCATGCTCAAAGCAGGAACAACCCCAACTAAATCATCCCAGCAAGGGCTTTATCAAGCTGAGCCTTAAAAACATCCAAGGATGGAGATTCCACCACTTCCCTAGGGAACCCATTCCAGTGCTTCACCAGCCTCCTAGGGAATTTTTTTTCCTAATGTCCAACCTACACCTCCCACCCTGCAACTTGAGACCGTTGCTCCTTGTTCTGTCATCTACCACCACTGAGAACAGCCTAGCTCCATCCTCCCTGGAACCCCCTTTCAGGTAGTTGAAGGCTGCTATCAAATCCCCCCTCATTCTTCTCTTCTGCAGACTAAACAAGCCCAGTTTCCTCACCCTCTTCTTGTAAATCATGTGCTCCCGCCCCCTCATCATTTTCGTTGCCCTCCTCTGGACTCTTTCCAATTTGTCCACATCCTTTCTGTAGTGGGGGGCCCAAAACTGGACACAATACTCCAAATGGGGCCTCACCAGTGCTGAATAGAGGGGAATAATCACTTCCTTCGATCTGCTGGCAATGCTCCTACTAATGCAGTCCAGTATGTTGTTAGCCTTCTTGGCAATAAGGGCACACTGCTGACTCGTATCCAGCTTCTTGTCCGCTATAACCCCTGGGTCCTTTTCTGCAGAACTGCTGCCTAGCCAGCAGTTCATGCCAAATTGGAATGAAAAACGTTGGAACGTCTGAATTTCCCCTGGAATGGAAATGCCAAGTTTCTACCAGGTCTATATTTTGCTAAAAACAAAACCTACATCCCTGACTGAAATAGTTATCCTGGTACAAAATCTGTGTAGACCAGCCTTAAAGGTGCCCACCACTGTCACCGTCAGGGCTTACAATGCATCAAGAGGTTGGTGAACCAGCGACAGAATCACCCACCTGGTCTCTGCCCTTCCTGCACACATTCTGCAGACAGGTGATCTAGTGAGCTCGGGGCGGTGGGGCCTACGGCAGAGGTTGGGCTGTAGGGTGGGAAAGAACAGGGACTGCCAAAGCGGTCTGGCCTGAGGGGCTCAGCTCCGGTAGAAAACGGGGTCCTGTTAGAACACGACCTTACGGAGTCGACGTTAAACATCTCCTGGCACTCAGCGTGGAGCGGGACAGATCGTGTTGAACGTCATGTTGGCTAACACGAGCTACATTTCCAAGGAAGGAGAATTTAGAAAGTCTGGGGCAGAAGCAGCAAGGTCAGGGGCAAGCAAGCCCAGACTCCCTTCCCCTCCCGTGTCGATGGATATGAGACACAAACGCACATCCGCACCCACGTGCGGTCACGGTTCCTGATACACGTGCCTGTTCCTCGTGCACTGTCGCATACATCTCAGCACTGCACTTTTCAGGCTGATTTTCACGCTGGTAGGCAGACGTGCACATTCGTGCTCACTTTCACACATGGAAACACTCGCCCATCATCTCTCTCTCACAAGCACACACACACACAGTATAGTGACACATGCACACATCTGTCCTCAGCTTCTGTCTCATATGTACTCACGCTGGTGTACAAACACGCACACACACACACACGCTCAGATTGGTGCACAACCCACCTGCTTTGCGTCCCTGAATCGCAGGAATAGCAATTGCTCTTTGCTCTCGTTGTTTAGCCGAGCCTGCTGCACACAGCCCTTGGTTTGGAGGAGAATCAGCCCAGCCCTGCTCTGTTCACTGCTCTCTTCATTTCACTAAATCATGCTGTCAGTGAAGACCAACGAAGCCTTCAGCTTCCCTTTCTCAATCTAATTCACCAGGAGTTGAATTCTCCCCGTGTGCACGCCTGCACCGGGAGCAGTGCGAACCCACCCGTGTAACTGAGAGCGGAGTCTGGGTCTATGGCTGCTCAGGCCTCGGGGAAGCTCACACCTGGGGCAGGAACCACGGGGCGGCGTGATGCGCAAGGCAGAGGCGTTCAGAAGTGCCTTGGCAGAGCGTCTCCAGCCCCGAGACTCCCCTGCTCTTCTCTTGGAGGGCTGCACCTCTGATTTGTGGGTATCGGTTCCCACTCTCAGCAAACAGACTCTCCTTAGAGAAGAAGCGGGTCCGGTGGAGAGAAGAGGTCCCTTCCGCCCCCCCCAGTCTGGCTGCTTCAGTCTCCAGCTACAAAAGCAATGTCCATTTTGTCCAAGGGCCGCTGGAGACCAGAGGGGTGATAATGTGATTTATCCCCTCTGACACTGCTTGGAAGGCAGAGACCCCAGGAAGTGGAATGCCGAGCCTTTTCCATTCCTCTGTTCATCTGGGAAAAACAATCCATCGCAGATACCGGATAGCGAGAGATGTTATTTTCTTTGGAAGGTGCTGGAAGATCAGCACGCCCATAAATCCTTCGATCTCATTTGTTCTGGCAAGTTTGAGCTGGTTGACTTCTTGGCTGAGAATTCGCCAGTGAACACTGGTTAATCCTCTGGTCCTGGGAGAGTTTACACACAAGTAACTGATGTGCTGCTCACAGGAGGGGTGGTCCATTGCGTGACCTGGTGTGTGTCTGTGGGCACATCACGTCTCCCTCTGGCCTGGCTATTGAGACTGGACGCCCCCAGAGCAGTGTCTGCCTCTCTGGGTCGCACAGGGCCCGAGTCTAGGTACTGTTGTAACAATAAAACAGGACTTGTCCCTGTCTGCACGGAAGGGTGTTTAAGGTGAGTTCCAGCACACCTTTATTTCCTTGTGGAGACAAGCCCTCAGACGGCCACATGTCAGAGCTGGGAGAGAACACTCTTAGGATGAAGAGTGCAATAGGACTATGAGCTACCATTATTAATAGCCCGGGGAATTCTGCTTTAGGGGACACTGTTCCCTGCTCTCAGGGAAACAGGGTGAATTTGCTCCCCAGTGCATCAAAAGACCTGCGATTCAAAGGCCATTGGAGAAGGCCCAGTGAACGATCCTGAAGGTGTCATTTGCCTCCAATGATAAACAGTTGCAGGCGTAGGGCAGCTGTCCCTGCTCCCCACCCTAGCTGGGAGGTGATCTCCCTGACAGCTGCATCTGTTGCTCTTTGTGGGTAGGATTTGCCATGTCTAAGCCACTGGCCCAATGTGTGAAACATGTTCCCCTTTCGCAGTTTGTCCACATAGAAGATAAGAGCCTTCTACTGCTACCAGCTAATGAAATTACTCCTGCAGATCAAGTGGGAGAGGCCCATGCTTTTAACACTGAAGGTCTCCGGTCCAGTCCCGGCTGGCGAGCCATGATGTGGGGGTCACTGCGTATGCACCTGTTCTGGTATGAACATGGCACGGTCAGGGAGATGGAGGGGACTTGGGCAGCACCGCTGGATGTCTCATCACCGATCGAGTGCTCTCCCAGGTGGAATTCACTCGCGGACGAGTATTGTCCATTGTCAGACAAAAAGCTAAACCCTTACTGTGGAGGTTTATAACATTAGCTTTCTTTCCCCCTCCCCAAAGGGAAGTTGTGGCAATGCTCTCCACTGAGCCCCTTAAAGTGAGCTGAGGGAAGCCAGGGTACAGAGCTGTGCAGGAAAACAACTCTCTGCATCTCCATCCTAGCCCCTTCCACCCGAGAATCTCAGTGTCTTTCATAAGCACTCACGAATGAGCCCCACGAAGCAGGGGATGTAGGTAAGAAATTGTGATTCCCATTGTACAGAGGAGGAAACCTTGGGCACAGAGCTCTGAAGTGACACCCCAAGGTTACACAGCAAGTCTGTAGCAAAGTTGGGAACACAACCCGGGAGACCCAACTCTCAGCTCCGTCTCTTAGCCCCAAGACCATCCATGGCTTAATCATGTTATACACGGACACACGGGGGGAGATTTCTCACACTAGCGGGCTCTTTAGTCAAGCAGACAAAGGCAAAACAAGATCCAGTGGCTAGCAGCAGAAGCTTGGAAAATCATAGATTCATAGAAGATTAGAGTTGGCAGGGACCTCAGGAGGTATCTAGTTCAACCCCTGCTCAGAGCAGGACTAACCTCAGCTAGATCATCCCAGCCAGGGCTTTGTCAAGTCAAAGCTTTAAAACCTCTAAGGATGGAGATTCCACCACCTCCCCAGGTAACCCATTCCAGTGCTTCACCACCCTCCTAGTGAAAAACTTTTTCCTAATATCCAACTTAGACCTCCCGCCCTGCAACTTGAGACCATGGCTCCTAATTCTGCCATTTGCCACCACTGAGAACAGCCTAGCTCCATCCTCCCTGGAACCCCCTTTCAGGCAGTTAAAGGCTGCTATCAAATCCCCCCTCACTCTTCTCTTCTGCAGACTAAATGCAAACTGGAATAATGCAAGTTTTTCACAGTGCAATAAGTAATCCCTGAGGCAGCTAACCAGAGGCTGTGGCAGATTCCCCATGACTTGGAATCCTTACATTAAGATGGGTGTCTTCCTAAAAGATGGCTGGCTGAGCAATAAGGTAAGCTAGGAGCGGGAATCACTGCGTGGGCTATCTGGCCTTTGGTCTGTACAAGGTCGAAGCAGACAATAACCTTCTGGCCCTAACGTCTATGGATCTTGCTCTATAAATCTTTTCCTTTCCTTTCCCACTTTGTATGATTCCCCCTCTCTCTTCTTTCAAGTGGCTAGACCAGAGCAATCCAGACTGAACAAGATTGTTTATGTCCTCTGGAGTGTATAGAAATGAGTGAGCCAAAAGAACGGCACTACCTCTTCAGTCTTTCAAAAGAGGATATTAAAAGCAGGCCAAACTGAAAGCAGCATAAATCTCCAGCCTGTTACATCCTGTTTTGCAAGACTCCAAAGTAATTCAAGATATTTTTAGGGGTTTACTCATGCTCCTGTCCCTGTACATAGAGCGTATTGAGATTCACATGACGCTAGCCCAAGCCAAGTTACGAAAGGAGCCGTCCCTGACAGGTAATGTGCAGTATGTCCCTGAAAATACCAGGAAGCCACATTTGTTTTGTACACAGGCCTAAATCACTCTGTTTTTTACATGGGGTGAATTTCACCTGTAATGAAACAGATGAGCCTGATGCTTCACAAGCAGATAAAGACGAGGCCCCATCCCTTGGAAAGGTCACATAAAGCAGATGATTTTAGTAGGTGTCTTGTTTATCAAGACATGTACACCCACAGAGCAAGTGTTAGGAGCCAGCTGGCTCCCTGGACAGATAGGAATGACCGTGTCCAGCTTTTTATAACTCCTGAAGCAATGGAAAGCAACTTCTTAAGACTTCACAGGGCTGTTGCCTAACGTCTTTGTGTCGTCTACACAGACCTGTGGCCATTTAGCACTATGATTAATTAAACTAAGATCCTACTGTGGCAATCAGGGCCCAGACACCCCAAGGGGAGAACAGGGTGGGTTGAATCCCAAAGAACAAGCAGCTGAATCAACTGGTTGCATACAAAGTTATCGTGCTGTACCAACATCGAGTCATTTATGAAAGCTTGTCATATTCTGAACTTGACGGGTCTCTGCCTCTCTTGTGCAGGTATGTATCTGGGCAGCTATAACGCCATGCTCGTATTTGGGCTACGACATGCAGCTCCGCCTGACAGACAGGCAGCTGACTGTCAGGCAGGGAGGGGCACTGGCTTCCCAGCGAGATGAGACTAGCTCCGAGCACCTAGCATTGTACAACCCAGGAAGAGACACATGCTGGGCACTGACATTAATGGAAAACCATGGAGATATCCAGACTACCAACTCCAGAGGGAATTTCCCCCATTCTCAATAATCATGAACATAGGCACATAAAAATGGCCATACTGGCTCAGACCAATGGTCCATCTAACCCAGTATCCTGTCTTCCAACAGCGGCCAGATGCTTCAGAGGGAAGGAACAGAACAGGGCAATTTATCGAGTGATCCATTCCGTCATCCAGTCCGAACTTCTGGCAATCAGAGGTTTAGGGACACCCAGAGCATGGGGCTGCATCCCTGTCCTGACCGTCTTGGCTAATAGTCATTGATGGACCCATCCTCCATGAACTTAGCTAATGCTTTTTTTGACCCCATGTATAATTTTGGCCTTCACAACATCTTCTGGCAACGAATTCCACAAGTTGACTGGGCATTGTGTGAAGAAGTAATTCCTTCTGTTTGGTTTAAACCTGCTGCCTATTAATTTCATTGGATGACCCCTGGTTCTTGTGTTATGGAAAGGGGTAAATAACTTCCTTATTCATTTTCTCCACACCAGTCATGATTTTATAGACCTCTAACATATCCCTCCTCAGTCATCTCTTTTCCCAGAGGAACCGTCCCAGTCTTTTTAATTTCTCTTCATACAGAAGCTGTTCCATCCCCCTATTCATTTTTGTTGTTCTTTTCTGGACTTTTTCCAATTCTAATATTTCTTTTTTCAGATGGCGTGACCAAAAGTGCACGCAGCATTCAAGGGGTGGGTGTACCATGGACTTATATAGTGGCATTATGATATTTTCTGTCTTATTTATCCCTTTACTAAGGGTTCTTAACATTCTGTTAACCTTTCTGACTACTGCTGCACATTTAGCAGATGTTTTCAGAGAACTATCCACAATGACGCTAACATCTCTTTCTTGAGTGGCAAGAGCTAATTTAGTCCCCATCATTTTGTATGTACAGTTGGAATTATGTTTTCCAGCGTGCATTACTTTGCATTTATCAGCATTGAATTTCATCTGCCATTTTGTTGCCCAGTTTTGTGAGATCCCTTTGTAACTTTTTAAAGTTTGCTTTGGATTGAACTATTTTGAGTAATTTTGTATAATCTGCAAATTTTGTTTTGTTCACTATTCACCTCTTTTTCCAGATCATTTATGAATATGTTGAATAGAACTGGCCCCAGTACAGATCCTTGGGGGAACCCTGTTATTTACCTATCTCAACTGTAAAAACTGACCATTTATTCCTACCCTTGGTTTCTTGTCTTTTAATCAGTTACTGATCTATGAGAGGATCTTCCCTCTCATCCCATGACTGCTTACTTTGCTAAAAACCTTTGGTGACGGACCTTGTCAAAGGCTTTCTGAAAGTCCAAGTACACTAATTCCCCTGGATCACTCTTGTTCACATGTTTATTGACACCCTTAAAGAATTTTAATAGATTGGTGAGGCACGATTTTCCCTTTACAAATGCTGTGTTGCCTGTTCCCCAACATATGGTGCTCATCTATGTATTTGATAATTCTGTTCTTTTTATCATTTCAACCAGTTTTCCTGGTACCGAAGTTAGGCTTATTGACCTCTAATTGCCAGGATCGCCTCTGGAGCTTTTAAAAAAAAAATTAAAAAAATCAGAGGATTTTTAAAAGCCATGAGTCACCATACCAGGAGAGAAAGGAAAAAAAGGCGGGGTGAGGGGAAGAAAGCCTTTTAACAATGAAGCTTGAAAGTGAGGTAATCATCCAGAAACTGAGGGACAGTCACTTGACGGGTGCTTTCCGTGAAACGCTGGACACCAACTATGGCAGGGAGCATGCTGGGAAACTGTTCAAAGGCAATAGGTAACTTGTACTAAAAAAGGAAATGTATCTAAATTTGCAAGTGTAAAGTCTGTGGTTGCATCTTCATGTTTATTTTCTGCGTCACTTGTGTTCGCTTTTCCTTACTATTTTCTCTCTGAATCGGTGATTTTTTTCTAATAAATAAGCCTTCTGTTTATTTTTATCCCAAGCAAACGGTGTGGAGTGTCTGTGCCCACCACACGCTGGGATCTCAGGGGCTGGTTTCACACCTTTGGGGGCGAAGAACAAAAGGGGAAAAGTCAGAGTGCTGGGTAGCTAAAAACTTGGGATGGACGGAGCTGGGGAGACTCGGGCCGGAAGGGCTGCTGGGGTCATCCTGCGCTACTGAGGCTGGTGGAAACCAGGGTGAGATGTTGCGCTTGTGGGCTGGCTACTGGGGTACCCCAAGTTCTAGGGCAGGTGGTGACAGAGCCCCTTACTAGTCTGGGTGATCCCCAAAGTGTCACAACTACTGAGGATCAGCTTCTCGGAGCATGAACTTTAGTGTCTGCAGATGGCTGGAGCACAAGTGGAAGCTGTTAGATTCGATGGAAGAATCCCTCTCAGATACTTGGGTCTGTGCCCCATAGCAGGTCAGCCCGGATGGTCCTAATGGTCTTTTATGGCTTTAGAATCTATGAAAGGCAGCCTTGGAGACTAGAGTCAGCTCACCACACATGAGCGACAGCCTAGGCAGCGTGCGTATCATCTCTCTACCAACATCCCTCCAGGAACGTGTCTGCTTTCTGACCTGCAACCATCTCCAGGATGACCGCGAAGCACAACTGGCTGGAAAATGGAATTTCCATCCTGGGAAGAATGAGGATGTTTTGGGAAAAAAATTTATCCTGATTCAGGATAAAAAGTAAAACCTTCAATTTGTCATGGAACAGAAATTCCAAAAAATTCTGTTTTGGGAGAACCGAAATGGGATTTTTTCGGGGGTTGGGGGGGACTTGCTAGCTGCCTGCCTGGACAGGTCTCATCAATTTAATTTTCTCCCCTTAAAGTGAGATTGATGAGCCGTGGAACTGGCTGTCATTTAGTTTCTCCCAGTGGAGAATTAATTTGGGGGGGAGGGGGTTGGAACTGAAATTTCCCCCATAGAAAATTCCGATTTTGCAAAAAGGGCATTTTCTGTTGGCAGATCAAGCCGATGGGAAATCCCCAGCCAGCTCTACTGGAGGGTTGAGTTTTTCTGCTCAGACAATCTCTGCTGGGACTGACAAAAAGGTTTACTGTAATATTTGTGCATTAGGAACTAGGCTGAGACCCGCCACCTACGTCAGCAACCAGCCATCAGATGATGAGGACGTCTGGTCGAGGCTGGAAGTGTGCCCAATTGGAACAGATGACCTGGAAGCGGAACTGCAGGGCAGGCGAGCGTCACCGTCACTGCCTACACTGGAGCTATTCTGTGGCTAGAGCAGGGCAGTTTTCAGGGTTGTCAATCCACAACTTCACGCCCCCCGCTTAGCTCAGAACTGAGCCCCACAACGACACGGTGCAAGGGGCTAGGTGGCTGGTTTAAGCAACCAGCTGAAGATTCCCCAGTGGCATAGAGCCAGCATAGCTGCCTTCTGCCACCATCTCAAGCCCCTGGCATAAGGGATATGTGGGCGTAAAGGCCCACGGGTGCAAGGGGGAGCGGCCACAGCATATCGCACTCTCCGCAGTGCCTGGATGGATAGCCGGTGGCCGCTCAGGCGCTGCTACGGTCAGAGGTCAGCTGAGAGTAGCGGTGGCCAAATACAGTAACCAGGTTGCCCAATAAAGCACCCGCATCCCTGGAGAGAGATTTAAACAATAGCACCACCAAGCTTTGACGGTAAAACCCCCCCAAGGGACACCGTCTGTGGTATGATTCAGCAGGCAAAGCTTTCAGGCAACCTTGCCTCCCAAAAGCTGAGCTCTCAGCTGGAAGCCAGGGAGTTTTATAGAGGGCTTCCCTACCCAGAACCCTTTGCAGGGAAGCGAAATCCTTCCCCTGTCTCTCTGGGTGACAGACAGCCCATCCAGCCAATCATCTCTCTTTTTCCTCACTCCTGGCTCTGCAAGAGCATCTCCGCCCCGAAGCAGCTCTGAAGCGTCTTCGGTGTATGCTAGGGGCCGAGCCAGCTCCTCCGGAGCAGCCTTATCTCTGCTGCATTCCGTGAAGTGTGGGCACAGCTGAGGACTGAGTTCTTAATGTGGACATGGAAGCTTCTCCCCTTCAATAAGTCGCTGGCTTCCTCTAGCACAAGCAAGGCACTTTGCTGAGAACTAGGGGCCTTTGGACGACCTTTACATTCAGGTTGCATAAGAATATTCCACACAATGATGCTGGCAGTGCAGGAGCCTCAGAGAAGGCCAGCTGACTCCTCCGGGCCGGGGCAGGCTCCCGGTGTCTTCAATGGAAGGAGGCCATAGGAATGCTAGGATTCTTTTTCCTGCCATTATTTGAAAAGGCAGCTCCCGCCTGGCGCAGGAAACGGGTCATTGGGAGAGAGATCTCAGCGCTCTTAAACACTGCTCATAAAAAGCGGCAGCAAAACATTCAAAGCACATGCAGATGGAAGTACCTGTTGCTTTCCTGGAAAGCTGGGAGAGGCAGTGAGTGGACACAGCTGCTCCAGGACAAACAAGACAGGCTGGAGCATTGCCACCGGAAGAACAAGACTGCACTGGACCAGGAACCGGGACGGAAGGACTGGGGAGAGGTTTACAAGGGTGACTCGGAAGGGTCCAGTTACAGGATGCACGCTCGCATCTCTCTGGGAAGAATCCATCCCTGCTGCGATCTGAACCTGGAAACCCACAGCTGGAGTTCAGTCTCCGCTGTGTGTTCAGTTCTCAGTCTCTCTTCTGAGACGGTACCCGAGGCGGGAGGGAACGCTGAGCCTCGTTCTACCTACACGGCTGGTTTTTGCAACTTGGATACCGGGTCCCCGGAGAACTGGGCTGAGTTCACCCAGTATCTATCAGACGGGTCACGCTGTTTGATCACTGGCGAGCTGGGCAGGAAGTGAACTCAGGGCGAATGGTTTTATATCTACCATGCCATCCGCTCCCCTGGGTTATGGGTCACACTCATAATGCCCTTAGCAACAAGGGCTTGAGCCAAAGCTTTTTGGAATTAACAAAAAGAGTTCACTCTTCGCAACAAGCTTTGGATCAGGTGCCCGGACAGCCAGGGGAGTTCAAAGCCCGTGTGGGCCGGGACACTGAGGTGATCGTCACACTAATTTTAAACAACAGCCCTGTGATCTAAGGGCCAAAGACGGATCGAAGGGACCACGGTCCCTGAGAAGGAGAATGCCTTTAACAGGCAAAGGTCCTCACTTGTAAAGCACCAGAGAATCAGCATTTTGCTAACCCGTGTAGGACCAGATGGGCCCAGCCTGCCAGCCCCTACACTCCATCCTGGCATGTTTTCAGATCTCCACCATTTATTTATCACCTTTAAAAGTGATGTTTTCAGGTGGATTTTTGCAGCTTCTTCTCTAAAGCCAAATGGCCTCCCCTGGCGTATGATTTTTCTTTTGCTCTCCACTTACCCCAGCCCCACCAGCACTCGGTGACCTACAGAGTCCCTCGTACGCTTTAAGGACAAAAGGAACCATCGTGGTCATCTAGTCTGACCTCCTGCACATTGCAGGCCACAGAACCTTGCCCACCCACTCCTGTCGTAGGCCCAGAACCTCGGCCTGAGTTACTGACGCCCTCAAATCAGGATTTAAAGACTAAGTCACAGAGAATTCATCATTTACTCTAGTTCAAACTAGCAAATAACCCATGCTCCACATTACAGAAGAAGGCGGAAATACCCCAGGGTCTCTGCCAGCCTGATCTGATCTTCCTGACGCTCATCTTTCAGAGTCACTCCCTTTCTCTCCTATTATGGCATCTTCACTTGAATTACAACATTGAGTCACTAGATGTCTCTGTGGGCTTGTCACAGGGATTGACTGACTCACTCACCAGGTGCTGTTCTGGGGATTAGCTCTTTTCCAGGTCCAACACATCCCCTTGCGGTCTCTTCCCTGTTGTCCGAGCTGCAGCTTGCTCGTTGTGACTCAGCACCAGGTCGCTATGAGGCTTCCCTTTCTGGGGTACAGAGTCTCACTGGCAATGCCACTCCATCATTGGCTGGGGGGGAACCTGGACCCATCTCCTACTCCAGGTTCCAGCCCAGGGACCCTATAACATGCAGCCAAGGCCTGCTCAGTCCCCATCCTTGATGCTCTCTCCCTGGGTTGCTTCCTACTCTGCCTTCCACGGTCTTTTTTCTCCCCCCTTCTCTCTTTGGGGTACACCCTTCCCTCAGGGCCAGGCTCCCATCTTCCCACTCTTTCTCTGGCTTCCCTCTGTAATGCATGGAGGGCAGCTGTAGACTTCCTCACTGCAGCCATTTCTGTGGCTAGCTTCCTGGCTTTATCTTTGCCCAGCCAAGATCTGCTCAGCTGAGTTCCATCATCCAATCAGAGGTTGCTTCTGCAGCCTAACCCCTCATGTGTGGTCCATCTCACTAACTAGACCCTTTCAAAGCTTCCTTCACCCTCCCAAGGTTGGTTTGGGGTGCAGACCCCATCACAGGGCTTTACAGCATTCCTGACAGGGCATGGTCCCTGGTAAACAAGGGAGAAGAAGGTTGGAACTCAAGCGGCGTAGAAGCCTGTTTGTTTGTGTCTGTGTTTTGTAGGTGCTTCCATTAATTTAATAAATGCCTCCTGCTGAAGATGGATTGGTTCCATGCAGCGTGACAGCCACTGGTTATTTTTCTAATGTGGTATATACAAATCTAATCTTTTTTTTTTGCTGTTTCAGCATCATTTCCCTCTTTTCCCTTCCATCTGGTTGCTCTGTGCCTCTAACTCTCCTTTTTCACTTTGTTAGCAAGCTGGTTTCAATTCCTTTGGGCTTCCGCTGCTTGGCTGAGCTCACTGTGTGTCAAATTCACCCTATGCAGCGACCCAGCACAAGAGGCCCAGGCTGTGCCCTATTTTGACGGCTTTGTGCTGGCCTTGTCTCTAGGGGCGAATTTCACCCATCGGTCCCCATCCAACCATGCGATCTGCTAGCATGGACCCAGGGAGGCAGGGCTCCCTGCATCAAAGGTTGCCACCGCCGGCCTGTGTACCCATGTCTTTATTTTCCAGCATTATTCTAAATTCTAGCGTGGGCTCAGGGATGGGAAGCCAGGACTCCTGCATTCTGTTCTTCTGAGGGCCAAATGTTCAAAGACAGGCTGTAATTTTGGGTGCCCCGCTTCAAACGGTGGGGGGAGGGGGCAGATTTTTAGAGTTGTTGAAGTAACCTCCCATGCGGGTGTGTTTGAACTTGGGATTTTCGGTACCAAAGCACAAGACTCTACCACTTGCGCTAAAGGAGTAACTCCATTTGCTATCAGCAGTAGCTGACTTTTATCCTCTGTGTACACCAGCCACCACAGAGGGACACAACACATACTTGGCCAGTGGATGAGTACTCAGCGATTGTGAAGATGAATTCATCTGTTTGTAGAGCACTTTGAGAGCCTCAGATTAAAGGTCTTAACCAGGGCCCCCAAGGGATTTCCATTTCAGGGCATGGATTCTGTCAGGCCAATTCCAAACATTCAAAACTAAAGAATCAGGTCCCCCAAAATCATGAGCTTGGGTTAAAAAATCAAGAGAGTATAAAATAAACAAACGTGGGATCCTTTTTATTTGCCTCCTGGTTTCTGAGCCTTGGTCAACCACATTCTGAAGCTCTTCTCTGCCACCACGAGGGCTAGCAAAGTACTCTTTTTCTCCACATGAAAGCTGAGAGGCTAATGTAATCACCTGACTCCAGGAGCTGGGGCTTTAGATAAAAGTGCCAGAGATCATGATATAATTGTGAGCCTTTGTAACGGGGCAGTCTGCCCCCTTGAGGGGAGTACTGCCTACTGGTCAGTCCACCCTGCCACCTGGCATAACTCTTCATGAGTTGAAAGGTCTGATTATAGATAGAAGGACTTGGGAGAGATTGGGAGAGAGGACGTGGTCCCGGGAACAGGAAGGGCTGGGGAGGAAACCCCATTACTGTTTCTTCACGGGCCTGGGGCCAGGAGCCTTGTAGAGAAGGTAGGAAAAGGCCCCCTTCTCTCCCAACCAATTGGGGATGAACTGGGAGGAGACCAGCTTAAATGCTGCCTTGTCCCTCCTCGTAGGACAGGTGGCCCGCAGACCCTTCATGGCCCTGAGTTAGCAGGGAGCAGACACCAGTAGGAGAAGGCTGCCAAAGCCGCTGAGCCAGAAGGCTCGCTGCGAGAGACAAACGGCGACCCAGCTCCAGGAGGAGAGCTGGGGACTGCTGGCGGGGAGAGAGACAGGAGGTGCCTGGCCTTCCCAAGCTCCGGCAGGAAGGTTGCGGTTCCTGCCGGAAGCACCTTTCGTTTCTTTAGGGACCTTTTTGCATGTAATAAACAAACCCCAAAGGGGATAGCGATGCCTCAAGGGTGCACGAATGGAGTTACCAGCTTCCTGAGAAGGGAAACTGAGGCAGGGAGCCCATGCAGCGCCACAGTAACTCAGCAGGGGGCGCTGCAAGGCAGGGCAGCGTCCTGTGCCGGAGCTGGTTGCACTACAGATGTCCTGTGGCTGCCTGTCGCATGGCGCCGCTGTGGGGCCGACTATTGTAAATCCAGCTGGAGTAATGGGGCCGGTTCTCTCATCCTTGCACAACTCACGGCATCACGAGAGTCAGACTCTTCAGTTCAATAACAATATTTAAAGCATAGCAACTCGCGGGATGGGCGGGGGGCGGGGGGGGGATTGACAGGCTCCAGCTGACGTCCTTCTGACCCAGTGGGAAGGACTGACTCCCTCTACGCGAGCCCTTCAGATCGCAAAAGATCCAGGCTGCCAGGCTGGGATTTGGGCAGAAGGCCACTACAGCCAGGTTAACAGCGAAATACATAAACCTCCCCCATGGCAGGCGACACGCCACGCTGGGGCAGGGTCACTCGCTGATCGGGCAGTCGCTCCTTTGGTCCCAACCGTTAGTTCTGCCCACGCCCAGGCGAGCGGATGTTGGCGGCCTGGGGTGTTATGAAGGCCTGTTCAGATTTCACTGTTGACTGTGGAGCGCTGGCTCGAGTCCCGCGGGTTAAGCCCTTTGAAAAGGAGCGATCCCAGGGAAGGGGATCGGCAGACGCAGTTTCCCTACCAGCACGGAAGAGCGGGCCAGTGTTTTCGTAGGCAGCCGGCCTCGGGGAAGCTCCGCTGGGGCATTTGTGTGTATGCTTCATAGGAGCCAGGCCCTGGGAGGCCTCCATTCACATGATCCGCCGGCACGTTTTCAATGACTCCCAGCAGGGAGAGAATAAAGCACACAGACTGACGGGAGGGCCGCCCTGCCTTCCAAAAATTCCCTTCCCTGCCACACAGCTCCGTGTGCTTTGACAGCAAGCAGCAGGCAGACCTCCCAGCTATCCAAAGAAAAGACTGTCAGTGTCGAGGAAGCAGGGGGTTTATCTGGAAGGCGGAAGGGTGCTGCATGGAGTCTGTAGGCGAGCTCTACGTGGCGCTGGGTTTGCAAACCAGCCGGGGAGACAGTCTCTTAATTCATGCTCCGGTCGGAGGGGCTGTGAACAGATTCTTTTGTACACTGCTGACGGGCCTGATTTCTATCTCTGCTTCCTTTCAAGAACTCAGTGCTCCTGGGCACCCTTCATACATGCTGTAGTGAACAGGGTGGGATGCGTGCGCTAACAATACCCTCTGTTGGACTGAATGCGACGTGTGTGTGTCAGTGAAGCTATACTGCGAACAGCCAGTGGAGAGTCTCCTTCGGTGGACGAGGCCGGGGCCTTGGAAATGGGAGGATTCGGGTTCTATCTCCTCCGCTGCTGCCAAGTTCTGGGTGGTCCCGCTGCGTCCTACGTGCCCCTGGATTCGGTGCTGAACACGTACAGCTATGCAGGCGGCCCATGTAGGATGGGCCCTTCCAGTGCACACTGGAGGATGGATTCTGTAGGGACAGTGTCTCTACCAGGAGTTTCAAAGTCCAGCCCCAAGACACTGCAGCCGCCTAGTGCAGGGCAGGTACCTGGGGTTAGCAGTTGCCAGCTTGAGTCTTTCCTCCAGCCCGAGCTAGTTCAAGCAGTAAGAACTCATCCCAGATCCACCCCTGCACCCTATAGCTGGGTGAGGTTTCTTTCCCCATGGAGGCTATTGCCAGCTCGCTTTCCTCCAAGAAGGTGGGGCGGGCGGCTGGGCCGACAGCATCACAGCGATGTCTCCTGACGCCTCGTGGGAGATCTGAGTTCAGGAGTGTGCTCATACAACCCACCGCCGCGCACAGCTGCTAGGCTGCTGGAGGGGTAACAGCCTACTGCCACCAGCGGATGGAGCTCCTCCGGTAGCTCAAGTGACAGGGGTCAGGATAGCAGCGCTGATGGCCAGGGATTCAAGTCATGCTAATGACCCACGCAGGAGGAGTTGTGAGGCTCAGCCTCTCAATCTCCTAGGCTGACAAGGACCATCAAGCCCAAGGGAGTCTGGTGCATGTGAGGGGAAAAACACCCCCCACTGGTCCATGTCCTGTGTGACACCAGGGTTTCCTTTGGGGGCTTCTGCTCATAGCATTGGGTACACTTAGTCCTGTCCCAGGTAGCCTTGTGGGTCCAGGTCCTGGGAGAGGCGGTTGACATGCACACAGTGATCTCTATTCTGATCAATAATCACGTTTATCTTGGTGGTGCTCCAGGGCCGACCAAGAATGGTGCCCCGTTGTGCTAGGTGCTGTACAAACAGTCTGAGCCTCCCAGCCAGGCCCCGAACGCCGGCGTTTCTCCTGAGACACCACAGGCCGGCAGAGCTGGGCAGAGTCAGGACTTGCTTTCTGGGGCATCGGGTCTGGGAGGCCCACGCTGCTCTCCGTGGAGGACTCTCAAACTCAACAAGAAGTGAGGGGGTTGTTTCTTCCAAGGCCTAGACCTCGCCCCGTGGCCTCGAGCAGCATGCCTGGCTACAGCCAAGACGCTGGGCGGCAGAGTGAACAGAGAACCCTGGCACCATGCTGAGGGGACTACGTGCTTTCTGAGGGGAATCTTTGAGGCGCAGCAACTGGAGAAGAAAGCCCAGCGTGGCGGGTTTCTTAAGAACGCAGCCACGGAAAAGCGGAAGAGGAACGCAGCCTCCAGCTGGAGACCGCCCCAAGTCCCAATGGGCTTCAGAAGGCGATGGAAGTGCCCCGGGCGGCCACAACAGGCCTGTTGCTCCTCGTCGGGCAAAGCTGCCATTGAACTCAGCGGGAGCCAGGAGAGTTCAGTTACCCACGGGCGCGTTTGGCGTCTTGGAGGCTCCAGCCCTAACCAAGGCTTCAGGGCTCCATTTGCTCTGTTTTGCCTTTCTCTGGTGCCTGAAGATCTCAAAGCACTTTACAACCACGCACTGATCAAACCTCGCAAGAGCGGTGGGAGGCAGGTGTTACGGTTATCCCTGTACTACGAAGATGGGGAAACTGAGGCACGGGTTTCCCTCCCCCCCCTTCAGTGTGACTGGCCCAAGACGATGCAGCAGGCCAGCGACCCGGTCAGGAATAGCGCCTGGCTCGCAGTAGGTGCTATGTAACTAAAGGCAGTGCCTCTGTCTGCGGGCTGACGGCTGCCCTGAGTGATGAGCCAGTGGGCGAGGGAGGCAGAAAGGGCGACCCCGGCTGGGCATTTGTGTCATGAGGACTCACCACTGCGTGAATCAGATTCCAAAGCCAGAAGGGGGCCCCTGTGATCCTCCAGTCTGACCCCTCCGACTCTCCTCCCGCTAATACAGCACAGCCAGAGAACGGCCCTGAACTCATTCCTGTCTGAGCCAGAGCCCGGCTTTTAGAAACCATGCACTTCCGGCCCTGCGGCATCCCGCCCCGGGCACACCCGGCTGAAAGAGGCGGCAGCCCCTGGACGGCCGAGGAGGCTACGGTATGAACGCTGGATTCACCACCCCTTTCCGCTGCTCCCCGGAGAGGGAGGCAGCTCAGAGCCGCCTTTACCTGCCAGGATGAAGACTCCGACGAGAATCAGGAAGACGAGGAGGTACAGTCCGACCACCGCATACTTCAGAGCCGCGATGGAGCCCAGCCGGCCACAGCGCCCCAGTGCCCTCCTCCTGCTGCCGGGACCTGGGGTGCGGGAGGAGAACAAAGCCCCGTTAGGAACAAAACTCCTCCTCTCTTCTCCGCTTGCTCACCCTCACCTGCCGGGCCCCGATCCAGCTTCCCTGCGACGCTGAGCATTAGCACAGGCTCCTTCTGAGCTTGGAAGAAAACCCGCTGGCCCCAGAGCGCGGTGAAAGCGTGGGAGGCTGGGGGTTACCAGCGCTCGCCATGAAGATGACCCACGGCAGGCCGATTGGGGCCCAGCCAGCTTCTGCTAGGATCAACGGGAGCTGGGTCGGACCTGCTTTGTGGGACTGAGCCAGTGTCTGCGTCCCCGGGCGAAGGAGAGAGTGCAAAGAAAGGCGGGAGGGAAAAGGCAAGAGGGAAAGGAAGAAAAGCCAGAGCTTGGAATAAGCTGAAGTCCATCTCAGTGCATCCGTTAGCTCGTCATCACCGCCTCTGTCCATGGGCAGCGTCACCAGCCACGGGACCAGAGCAGGGACGGCCCCACGCCTGGGATGCGGGAAGGAAACGACCCCAGCGCTAACGAGTTCGTGGGCTAGCAAGGGAGCCGACTCTGCCCTCTCCGCCCACCTCTGGGAAACCTTTGCACACAGGTTGGGAAATGCCAAGCGCCGTCACAATCCCCCGGTGGAGAGTCGCTGCCACACACCCAGGGCTGAACCCCACTGTGCGGACGGGGAGATTCAGGAAAAGGGTCGAGCAATGGCCCCACGGCAGCAGAGCGCAGGCAGCAGAGCGCAGGGAAGAATTGTGCCTATCTATGGGCACAGTGCTTCCTGGGCATTTACAGCCACGCCCCTGCTGCTGGCATCTGGTGCAGGGGATATGGCTCTATGGCACATTCCTGCCTCGCTCAGACAAACCCTCTCTGGGCTGAGTCAGCCGTATCCCCACTCAGACTGTGGATGTAGGGATGGGAAGAGCCTCAGTGACCCCTCTGTTCCCACCCACACAGGGCCATCTGTGAGTCCGCCCAAACCAAAGCAGGTCAGCGTCGGCGGCTTGGATGGCAAAGGAAAATCTCCCAGGGTCTAGCCCAATGTGAACTCCCAGAGCCAGGCCCCCAGCAGTGACAACTGTCTGGCAGACAGCCGGGCCCCCCGCACGCGACTCACACCGCAGAGTTTTCAACCCTGTGGATCTGCGAGGCCAGCGCTGCCGGGAGACCCCCAAGCGCCTAGGAGTGCTGGTCATACCCCACTGTGCTAGGTGCTGTACAAACGCAGAACAAAAAGACAGTCCCTGCCCCAAAGAGCTTATCCGCCACAGATCTGACAAGAGACAAGAAGTGGACACAGCAAATAGACCGGGGAGCCCCTCTTGTTACATGGCACCTTTCGTCCTTCAGCAGATCTATCCCATTGTCGCTAATGCCCACGTGAGCGTGGTTGGCGTACTGATACCCAGCTCGTCCATGCCGCTTGCATCGCTAGATCTCCAAGCTCTGTGCAAAGGCAGTTGCTACCCTTACCCCATTGTACAGATGAGGAAACTGAGGCACAGGAAGGTGTAGTGACTTGTCCAAAGTCACACGGCAGGCCAGTGATATTGCAACCCAGGTCTCCATGTCCTAATCCAGGTGCACCCCAGGCTCACACAACAAAGTGGTGCTCCAAGCCAGGCCGGCTTCCTAGCGCCCCCCAGGGGCATGGTCTGTGGTTGTGTTTGTACGTGGGGAAAACCTGGCTCCAGCCACTCTGCCGGTGACGCCCTGGTGAGACTCACCGGGATGCGGATCAGGGCAGGAGACAGACGGGGTCACGCTGCGCCATGGACACAGGCAGGGAGCGCTGGAAAGCCTGTTGGCACAGAGCTGTGCCCAGCTATCGGCTCCGCGACAGGTGAACGAAGCCTGGATTTGCAGCGCTCGTGCTAGAGAGGGGCACGGAACGGGACAGGCAGGAGCCACCAGACAGGAGTCTGGGGCCTAGTTAGATCGCCACGAAGCAGGAATTCTTATCGCACCCCCAGACCCACCTGGGTTCTTGCCCCCCAAGCAGGAAGGATTCTCTCCACAGCTCCAGATGCCCTGGGTTTCAGGAGCAGCACTAGGAAGAGGTCACTGTAATTCTGGACAGCGAGGCCAAAACAGGCCACTTGTCTCCCCCCGCCCCCCGTTTCGGTTGAATTCTGGGGGGCTTTTCCTACTTTCCAAGGCCAGAAGGGACGGCTGAGATCAGCTAGTCTGACCTCCCCTGTCACTGGCCACAGAACGTCCCCAGAGTAACTCCTCTTTGCATTCGAGCGTCTCTTAGAAACACGACCCACCTTAGTTTAAAAATTGCCAGTGATGGGGAATCCTCCACGACCCCTGGGAAATCGGCCCAGGGGTTAATTACCTTCCCTGTTTAAAATGTCAGCCCGAGTCTGGCTAACTTTGACATCCAGCCACTCGGTCTTGTGAGACGTTGTCTGCTAGACAGAAGATCAACGATTTGTTCCCCAGGTAGGTACTTACGGACTGTGATCCAATCACCCCATAAACCTTCTCTTTGCTAAGCCCAGGACACTGAGCTCCTGGAGTCTAGCAACATCAGGCAGTTTTTCTAAGCCTTTTAACCATTTTTATGGCTCATCTCTGCTTGTCGGACCTCACTTCTGCCAGTGAAACCCTGCAAGGAGTCACTCCTGATTTGCACGGGTATTAAGTGCAGGTAGCGCCAGGCTCCTAGGGCTGGAAAAGAGAGGACCCAGTGAGGACAGGATCCTAGGGGTTTATTTCCCCTCTCGGGAGCCGATCAGACAAAGAGCAAAGTCCAGAAGTGCCGGGAAGGAGAGCGTAGGCCAGGCATGGGGGGAGCTGTCCTTTAGCACCGCCGTGACTGTGCAGCAGAACAAACCACAAGAGTTGTAGCTATCCTGGCATGCCTGGGGCAGTGCGAAGCATTCAGGAGCAAGCCCTGCAGCTAGTGCACAGCTGGCTCCCGGAGGAGGGGGAATGGCCAGTGGGTCTGCAGGATTGCAGCAGCCCCCTCCTACCGATTCCCATCTCTTCCTCTCTCCACTCTGGGAATCCGGTAGCACTATGCTTCATGGTGCCCGGGATGCTCTGCACATCCTGCCTCTGCCCTGTGCACCAGACCAGCACTAATGCTGCTCGGGCAGTCTTTGGAAGGGAGGGTGGGTCAGGATTTACCCTTTCAGGAGTAATTCCGTGGGTAAGGAGATGTGAGACAGGCCAAGCCAAGCAGCATTTTCTGGCCTTGTCTTGGAATCTATGAAACTCGGGTCTCCCTTCAGTGCTGCTGGGGGGTCCAGGGAGCCCCTCTGAACAAGCAATCAGCCCCATTGCTGCATGCCAGGCACAAGCAGTCATCCCTTCACAGCGACGCCCACCAGCACGTCTGTTTTTCTGGTCTCCCAGCAGCAGCCAGAGATTCTCCCCAAAGACACATTTTCACCTAATCTGGGCAATCCAAGGATTTAGGCTGCCCTCGCGGCGTAGTTACTACCATCTGTTTGTCAAAATGTCAGGCTGACCGACCGCTGTGGTGGGATGATCCCGGGTCGATAGTATTGCAACCGTCAGAGATCCCAGGGGAGGTGTCTCGCCTGAAGCAGAAGAATTTCTCTGCTTAGGCTCATCTGTGGCCTCCATCCCCGTGGTGTTCGAGCTCCCAGGGTGAGGAGCCGTGGGAGCAAACTGACTCTTAAGGAGGAGAGAGACTGTTTCCCTTGCAATGTGCTTCATAATACAGAGCAAGGGAAGGATGGAGCCAAATGCTCAGCTGGTGCAAATCAGCAGAGATCCATGCTTTACACCCACTGAGGATCCAGCACCATCATTTGTAGGCTGTATTATGGATGTATTAGCCGGACTGTTGTAAGCAAGACACGAGAAGTCATTCTTCTGCTGCGCTGATCAGGCCTGAGCTGGAGTTTTGTGTCCAGTTCTGGGCGCCACAGTTCAGGAAAGATGTGGACACATTGGAGAAAGTCCAGAAAAGAGCAACAAAAAGGATTAAAGGTCTAGACAATGTGACCTATAAGGCAAGATTGAAAAAATTGGGTTTGTTTAGTCTAGAGAAGAGACGGAGAGGGGACATGAGAACAGCTTTCAAGTACATAAAAGGTTGTTACACGGAGGAGGGAGAAAAATTGTTCTTGTTAACCTCCGAGGACAGGACAAGCAGCAATGGGCTTAAACTGCAGCCAGGGAGGTTTAGGTTGGACATTAGGAAAAACTTCCTCACTGTCAGGGCAGTTAAGCACTGGAATAAATTGCCTGGGGAGGTTGTGGAATCTCCATCATTGGAGATTTTTCAGAGCAGGTTAAACAAACACCCGTCAGGGCTGGTCTAGGTATTACTTGGTCCTGTCGTGGGTGCAGGGGACTGGACTAGCTGACACCACGAGGTCCCTTCCAGTCGCACACGACTGTGATTCTATGAATTCAATGAAGTGGGAGAATTGCAGCCCCAGTGGAATCTCATTCACTTCAAAGCCGGGCCTGCTTACACCAGGGTTGAATTTGGCCCGGGGGGGAGGGCTTTTGAGGGGTTCCCACAGCAGCAGAGCTGGGGAGAAAAAGAAACGTTTGCAGCGGAGCGCTGTAAGCAGGCGGGACTCGTCTGGTTCCAGGCTCTGTCTGAGTTTGAAACTCAAACTGAATTCTACAGGCATCTGGGCCAGGTCATGGGCTCAGATGGAAAACTCACTGTGGCAGGTATGGGGGGTTTATAGGTGAATTCGCCTTCAGGGCTGGGGTTTGTTAAAGGTCCATCCAACTCAGCCTCGCTGTTCCATCCCTCCCTTCGGCAGGCATTGTGAATCCGGAATTACACGGCAGGCTACCGACTCTCTGCTGTTTGAAACTAACAGCCCTGCTCTGCTCATGCCCCTGCACGCTGGGGTGTGTGAGAAATCCCAGCCCACGCTTGCAGCTGAGGCCCCCATCTGGACCAGGTTCATCAAGAAAGGATGGAGCAGCTGCCTGCAAACCAGATGCATTGCGCCGCTAGCAGATAGCTCTGTACAGACGGCATGAGCACTCGAGCCTCAATAACTGTGCAGAGCAGGTGTGACTCGGGGCTGGGTGATCCCAGATGACTCCAGAGACGGATAAGCAGCTGGAAGTAAGGATGCTTCTTATCTGAAGCAGTTTGTCCTGGAAACAGAGCTGCAACTCTGACAAGATTTCCCAGCCCTGCTTGGTTACATGATGGCAAATGCACAGACAAGACTTCGCAGGTGTTGCTATGTTGTGTTCCACACGAAGTCACAGCCGGGTCCTCAAGCACGGACCACACAACGCCCCTGCCAACTGTGCTAATTGCGAGTCCCTGCTTCCCCAAGTACCCATGGTATTTCCTCTCCGAGTCCCTGCCAAATCCAGCCGGTAAAAATGCAAATGAAGACTGAGAAAAAGGTACCACTTCACATGTTAGATGAACCTCAAAAAAGGGTTGGGTTATTATGGTAGCACCTAGATACCATCACCAAGTTCAGGGCCCCGTTGTGCTGGGTGGTCCTAAGAGAGCATCCTGTCCTGAAGAGATTACACTATAAACAGCTCAGTCTGGCAGAGGGTGGGAAGAAGGAAATAGGCAGAGAACGGAGGAAGAGAGAGATACAATGTCTTCCCTAGCCAGGGAGTCAAGAATAGATCTCCTGGGTTCCAGTCCAGTGCACCATCCATAGCCCCATCCTGCCTCCTGCATTTGTTCTTTATATTCAGTCTGAGTGGCTGTTGTCTGAGCCTAACCAGCTGCAGCCGACAAGTTCCCACGGGCTTGGGTCGGGTGTTAAGTCTAAGGTCTTGGCCAAATTCCCAGCTGACTAATTGCCTGCTGCGTCCCTAATTTCCCCGGTGGTTTCGCTGGGATGTGGGCTCTCCACTCCCATGTCAGAGCACTGCTGTTGACTTTAAGAACTGCCACCTTCCATGCCACAGCTGACGAGCTAATGACGTGTTTTAGTCTTGCCTGACTGGAAATCACAGCACAACCCTAACTGTGGACCCCTCCCTTCTTCTCTCCCCCCACTACCAATGCCTCTATAGCTTCCATGATAGACTGTGTTTTACATGAAGCTGCATGCAGAGCACCAGCCAGGTTTGTATTATATCTTAGCCAGATGTGAACTCCTGACGAGAGATGGGAGGAAGCAGAAGTGAGTGTCCAATTCCTGCAAACGTGTCAATAAGATCATTAAGAAAACCAAGGGTGGAGTTACGTCCCTCTTATCCCCACCCCGTCCGGGTTTGTAGCCTATAGGACTAGCTGCTTGCTGGCACGTACAGATCTGTCTATCTTTCCTTATACATGCAAGTATGGTTGTTTTATTATAATACAGTCATAGGTTCATATTAGAGTATTATAGCTGTAATGCGAGGCACCTGACAGGCCATATCCTGTATGAAAGCTCAGGCCGTTAGCAGACGTATGTTCAGGATCTTTGGCCCAGACGAGTAATGCTGAGTTAAAGGATAAGACATAGATGTTATAACCTTTACCCTAGGTAAGTCTGGAGGCATCAAAACTGTCTCAGAGCTGTCTCAGGTTATGCCCAAGTAAACTGCACAGATACGCCACAGAACCCACAAAGGGCCAGAAATAACAAAGGTGAGATAAACGAACCATCTGGAAAGGCTGTGGATGTGTCATTAATACGCACGAACCTGCCCGCCTATAGAATAAGAGTGCCCTAATAATTTGGGGCTGAAGAATTCAAGTTTGGACTTAGAAGGACCCATATTGCTCAGGGTATGAGAAGGGGCAAATCATGTGACTTGGGGCAATCGTCCTTCTTGAAGCTTCTTTTAGTGCATTACGATTCCTTCGTTTATACTTAGTGTTATTTGTAGCGTTAGTCAGCCTTACAGCTCTTAGCTCTCGAGCTGTGCCTGGCTCTCCAGCCCTCTACTCCAGAGTTGGGGAACCAGACATCTCTCTCAACCAGGTTATCAAGGAAGGGTGTGTGTATATTAATCCAAAGCATGCCATAGATATATATATATCACATGAGTCTTTAAAATAAGACTGTAATCCTATCCATTATCCACCTGATTATTCATTGTCTTTTAGTCAGTCATTTGTCTGTCATTTTATGTTACCTTAAGAAAAGCTCATGCAATTATCCAGATTTGTCTATCAGTGTGAACCTTCCTGTCGTGCACCCCGGGGGTCCCTGTAAAAACTCTTCTGGAGCCTGATTCTGGGACAAGAACCTCATTATCTTCTGCTCAGATCAACCGGCGAGCCTAGAACCCCATTCAAATGACTAAAACACCCCAAATCAGGCGACAGGTTCATAGCTTCCCAGGCAAGAATCCTAGAATCAGGAAGGTACCATCTAGTCTGAACTCCCATGTAACACAGGCCAGAGAACTTCTCTGGATAAGGATTTATTCCTGTTTGAACTAGAGCAGATCTATTAGCAAAACATCCAATCCTGATCTGAAAATTGTCCATGATGGAGAATCCACTATGACCCTTGGTAAAGTGTTCCAATGGGTAATTGCTCTGTTAAAAACATACTCCTGAATTCCAGTCTGAGTTTTTCTAGCTTCAGTTTCCAGGCATTGGATCTTGTTAGCTCCTTCTCTGCTGGATTGAAGAGCCCATTATTAAATATTTGTTCCTCATGTAGGAACTTACAGACTGTGATCAAGCCAGCCCTTACCCTCCTCTTTGGTAAACAAAATAGATTGAGTTCCTTGAGTCCCTCACTTGAAGGCCTGGTTTCCAGTCTTTTATTGTGTTAACTGACAAAGAATTTATGCTGAAATAAAATAAGATCCTATCTTAAAGCATAAGCACAAAGGGGCAGAGTTAAGGTTAATTCTGCATTTCCCCATTTTCTCATCCTTAACATTGCATTAACATCAGGTTTTAACCCAATGCCTCCTACTGCTGGTTTTTTGACCAGCTGGGGCCAGATTTGAACCGCCGACTGCTTACAGAGCCTTCTCTCAATTGCTTGCGGCCTCCCTTGTCTCAGTCCCATTGGAATGTTGATGCGGTCGTCCTGCTTTTAAATTAAATCTCCTTTCCAGCTGTGCCAGCCTTCCACCTCTGGCCAAGCCTTCACTGCAAAGAAAAACCCGGGCTCCTAGGACTCGACTTAGCCCAGGCTCTGGGACCTTCCCACCTCACAGGGTCCTAGAGCCTGGGCTCCAGCCCAAGCCCAGAAGTCTACACTGCAATTAAACACCCCTTAGCATGCGCCTGAGTCAGCTGGCATGGGCCGGCCGCGGGGGTCTAACCACTGTGCAGACATGCCCTCTGTGACGAGCTAGACGGCTGTAACAACAACACGGTACTTAGCACTGCTATGGAACCGCGTTCGGTATGTCATCCGAACGCACATCATGAAGGTAAATCAAGTAACGTTATCTCCGTTATATAGCTGGGGAAACTGAGGCACGAGAGGTCAAGGCCCCCGTTTTCCGAAGGTGGCCTCTCACTCTGGGTGCCTCCAGTTTTTGGGGTGCCCCTTTCCAGGCACTTAGGCTCTGCTTTCCAGAGCTGCTAAGCACCCACACCTTCACCTCGAGTCGGCTGGAGCTGGTGGTGGTCTGCACATCCCACAAAGCCGGCCTAAGGCATCACTTGTGAGGTACCCACAATCACAGGCCGCTTCTGGGAGCCTGGCCCATTATCTCCTGGTGCCTCAGTCTCCCCATTGGTGAAATGATCCGAGTGACCTGTGCAGCGAGGCACGGGAGGAGAACCTGGGCACCCTGGCGGTTAGTTTGCCGCCCTTCTTACTTACGGCCTGGGTGTGAGATTCTGATTTTCAGGGGCACTGAGCACGCACAGCTCTCATGGATGCCACAGGGAGATGCCGGTGCTCAGCACTCACTGAAAACCAGGCTTGACGGAGTACATGGGGGATGAGCCACTCCCGATTAAGCCAGAGCCAATATCCCAGAGCTGGGCATCCTGGCGCCTCAGGGCAGTTGGATCCTGGAGCAAACAACTGCAGCCTCCAAAGGGTTAAGCTGGGTGTAGATCTGCAAGCGACTGCAGCCCCCTGATGAAATGATGAAGTGCTGAGGTCAGCTCTGACCAAGGGCGAGGCCGGGTCCCTGAAGGAAACATTGCTTTAAGAGCCAGTTGGGAGCAGGGAGTCAGCCATGAAATGCAGCAGCCCCCGGGCCCTCCCGCATGTGCCAATATGCAATGAATTACCAGCATGTGGTTCCCATTTGCCGGCCTGAGTATTATGTCACGGGCCAAACAGATGGAGCCGGGGGTTCAGAACGAGGATAGCTGCAATATTTTTCTGACATTAGCACTCAGATCAGGTCCTCAGAGGGCCCTTGAGGAGCTGGCCTCAGCCCTCAAACCATCCACTCCCTTCTCGCTCGCTCTTGCAGGGGAGAAAGGATCGCAGCTGTCCAAGCAGGGCTTTCACAATCCCCGAAAAGGAGCCCATGGCTTTGGTTTGCTCTCAGCAGTAACCAAGGGGAAAAGCAAATATTTCTTCCCCCCGGCAGAGGATTTTGCAATCTAGCCATCCTGTGGGGCAGCTCGATCAGCCAGCTCCTGCCCTCTTGCTGTGCCGTGCCCAGAGCCGCTGCTATCCCGTTTGCCAGGGTTCCCGCTGTTTAACGAGCAGGCCGGTGTGTAGGTCTTTGTGCCACCGCCCTCTGCACGATGGCATCAGAACGGCTCAGCTGTGAAAAGCTCCGGCACCCAGGGCTCTGGCCATGTGGCGGTGGGCACGGATCCCGGGTGCTGGGCCATCCCTCCGGCCACACCGTTCCCATCCTTGGCTTCGAGCTCTGGCTGTAGGCACTGGCCGCACGGTAGTAGGGCTCAACCCCCCCTCGCATCTACCCCTCCCACCATTGCCCCTGGACCCTGCTGCCTCTCCTGGCCTGGCATCCATCCCACGATTGCCCCTGACCCCCACTGCCTCTCCCGCCCACGCCCCCATCCAGGGCTGAACAGGGCCTGCGTCTTGCTGAGAAAAGTGATATTAACAAACATGCAAGTACCACTTTTCACAGCAGACTGACTAGCTGGCTGGGAGGCTGTGAAAAGCCAAACTTGTATGTTTGTTAATATCACTTATCAGTTTTCACAGCCTCCCAGCTAGCTACCCAGTGCCATGTGGCAGGTGATATTAACAAACATACACTTCTCACTTGTCACAGCATTATTGTTACTACTGAGTTTGCAGGGAAAAAAATCCCTACATAAAAAAATGATTTGTTCGTCTCTGGTGCACACTGATTTGTTTTTCCTAAAGTTTATAAGTGTTTTAGGAAAATGTGTCAGTGCAGCTGCCAGGAAGAGCTGGTGGCTTCATTCTGAGGTCATGAAAAATTTGGTTATGAGAACCCCTGTTATAAAGGGTCTGGGCCAGGGGGAATCAGAGAATCATAGAAGATGAGGGTTGGCAGGGACCTCAGGAGGTATCTAGTCCAACCCACTGCTCAAAGCAGGACTAACCTCAGCTATATCATCCCAGCCGGGGCTTTGTCAAGCCGGGTCTTAAAAACCTCTGAGGATGGAGATTCCACCACCTCCCTAGGTAACCCATTCCAGTGCTTCACCACCCGCCTAGTGAAAATGTTTTCCCTAATATCCAACCTAGACCTCCCCCACTGCAATTTGAGGCCGTTGCTCCTTGTTCTGCCATCTGCCACCACCGAGAACAGCCTAGCTCCATCCTCTCTGGAACCCCCTTTCAGGTAGTTAAAGGCTGCTATCAAATCCCCCCTCATTCTTCTCCTCTGCAGACTAAACAAGCCCAGTTCCCTCAGCCTCTCCTCATAAGTCTTGTGCTCCAGCCCCCTCATCATTTTTGTTGCCCTCCGCTGGACTCTCTCCAACTTGTCCACATCCTTTTTGTAGTGGGGGGCCCAAAACTGGACACAATACTCCAAATGCGGCTTCACCAATGCCGAATAGAGGGGAACAATCACTTCCCTTGTTCTGCTGGCAATGCTCCTACTAATGCAGCCCAATGTGCCATTAGCCTTCTTGGCAATAAAGACACACCATTGACTCATAGCCAGCTTCTTGTCCACTGTAACGCCCAGGAGCCCAAACAAGTCTGTCACCTTTAATCGGGACTCAGGGAAGGAGAAACCAGAACAAACAGATCGTAAGGACCTGGCATCAGGATCCTCAGGGCTCCCAAACATAGAGTCCTCAAGCAAAGTCTCTGAGCGGGGGCGGGATAGTGTCCAGGAGCCGGAAAGCCGAGCCCGTCACCTCTTGTACGCTGGATGACTTCACAGCCCGGTCCCCACCTGAGCTCAGCATCCTGTTTAAATAGCCCAGACCCAGGGCCTCTTTGATGTCATCCAGCCTCCCCCTTAAAGGGGTGGAAGAGTCCTTCACAGGGGCCCTTGAATGTACCCCCATAGCAGGGCCAAGAATGGTCAGTTGTACACGGCTCCCGCAGATACAACGCAACCTTCAACAAAACCTAGCAGGCAGGCTTGATCTCCAAAGAGCATTAACGCCCCCAGCCCTGCTCGTCAGCCAGCTCTTCCTCCAGCCCAGGGTGATGTCTCTGCTTGCGCTAGCCGCGGGGCAGGAACTTTGCCTTTGTATACGTGCAGTGCCCCACGTACACGTCCATCATCATGGCATCAAAGCAGCGCCCTAGAATTTATGGCTATTGTCTCACAATCCCCCTCGGAGGCAGAGAAGTATTATTCCCCATAACTTATAGACAGGGAAACAGAGAGATTAAGGGCTCAGCCCATCTACCATGGAGCAGGATCAGCTCCCAAGTGATCATGCCCATGATCTTAGAAGACACAGCTAGGAATTCACTCCAGATCTTCTGAGTATCGTACCCACTAGACCTCGCTTCCTCTCCAGCTACTCCTCCTCTCGGTCATGCATTTCTGAGCTGGGTGAGCACGGAGGAGCAATAGGGCCCAAGCCATGATGTCTACAGGAGCTTTGCTAGGCCCAGGAGTGCAGAATTTGGCCCAGCTGCCTTTCCTGCTGTGGAAAGATTGTACGAGTTCAGCGGCGCACATGTATCTCACGGACGGCTCAACTTTACCAGCAGAACCATTCTGGGTGGCAGCCGCGCTTCCATTAGGAAATGCCCTCCGGTGGATGGCAGGTGCCGGTCCCAAATCTCTCTGCCCCCTTAACCAGGTTTGGCTTCCAGCAGCCAAGATTAACTAAAACTGCCACTATAGACATCTACAACCACCACGGCAGCTTCGCAAAGGAGCCAGTCTCCTCTAGAAACCACACCAATTCTGTCTGAAAAACAGTACAGAAGAGAGCAAAGGCCTCAGGTACGATGGGCTAATGGATCGAGTACTGGGCTGTGAGTCAGGACACCGGGGTTCTGTTTTACACCACATTACTGCCCTATTTTGGGCAAGTCCTTCCCCGCTTCGCACCTTAACATGGGGATAACAGCCATTACTTTCCTTCGTAATAAGCCTGGAAATCTACCAATGAAACTCGCTCCATAAGAGTTAAATATTAGCATTAGTCTACGCTATGCAGGTGCTCACCCCACACTCGTTACCGCAGCATCTGAGCCCCTTCCAGTCACGTGTTAAGCAGAGTGACTAGCATCAACGCTACAGGTCACCGGCAGGATGCCAGCACTTGCTGGCTCGAATCGTGGGCCGCTTGTGATGTCCCAAACAAAGACCTGATTGAAGAGTCAACGAAAGAAGTCCCAGGATTGTGCCTTGCCCATAGGAAGTGGACTGCACTCAACCGCGTTCGGACAACGCATGGAAGGCATGGATATGCAGATGACACTCAGCGAGGGGGTGGTAGATACCCTGGAAGGTAGGGATAGGATACAGAGGGACCTAGACAAATTGGAGGATTGAGCCAAAAGAAATCTGATGAGGTTCAACAAGGACAAGTGCAGAGTCCTGCACTTAGGATGGAAGAATCCCATGCACAGCTATAGACTGGGGACTGACGAGCTAGGCAGCAGCTCTGCAGAAAAGGACCTGGGGGTAACAGTGGATAAAAAGCTGGATGTGAGTCAGCAGTGTGCCCTGGTTGCCAAGAAGGCTAACAGCATATTGGGCTGCATTAGTAGGAGCATTGCCAGCAGATCGAGGGAAGTGATTATTCCCCTCTATTCGGCATTGGTGAGGCCGCATTTGGAGTATTGTGTCCAGTTTTAGGCCCCACACAACAAAAAGGATGTGGAAAAGTTGGAGAGAGTCCAGCGGAGGGCAACAAAAATGACTAGGGGGCAAGACTTACGAGGAGAGGCTGAGGGAACTAGGCTTGTTTAGTCTGCAAAAGAGAAGAACGAGGGGGGATTTGATAGCAGCCTTTAACTACCTGAAAGGGGGTTCCAGGGAGGATGGAGCTAGGCTGTTCTCAGTGGTGGAAGATGACAGAACAAGGAACAACGGTCTCACGTTGCACTGGGGGAGGTCTAGGTTGGACATTAGGAAAAACTTTTCCCTAGGAGGGTGGTGAAGCACTGGAATGGGTTACCTAGGGAGGTGGTGGAATCTCCATCCTCAGAGGTTTTTAAGACCCGGCTTGACAAAGGCCTGACTGGGATGATTTAGTTGAAGTTAGTCCTGCTTTGAGCAGGGGGTTGGACTAGATACCTCCTGAGATCCCTTCCAACCCTCAACTTCTATGATTCTATGATATCTCCACCACAAATGGAAAAATCAACGAATCACCAAACTGTGAGTGTGGTGAGGTACAAACCACGTGACACATCACAGACAACGGCCCCTTACAGGGGTGGCATGTTCGGGGGCCCACACAGCTGTCCCAGAAGCCCTTTTGAATGTCAAGTTTCAATTATAATCACAGCCTGTTGCTTTTCAAATGCCATATGACAGAAAGAAGACGACTAACATCTGTCATGTTTGTTCTCTCCTCCTCTCCCCAGGGGGAGAAGCGCACGCAGGAGAGAGAGTCTTGTTTTGGATTTTACAGACAGACAGACAGACAGGGACACACACTGCTCTAGGTTTATGCTCAAAGGAATGCGGGAAGGTGGGGAGGTCTGAGAATTTGGTCAAACTTTCACGTCAGTGAGAAAGGGGGGAGAAAGAAAGCTCAGTACAAACAGCCAAACAGTATCTGGCTGAAATGCAGGCAGGCTGGAGTTTTCTGTCCATTGCAGGTCACGGCAAAGCTCTGGGTTCCGATGCAACGCGTAGCCAAAGCGACAGAGCTCCTGGAGCACTGGAAATGACGTGCCTCTGCAATCAGGAAAGAGCAGGACCTGTTCCAATCCTGTCCCCTGAGACAATGCCCCGGATGTTACCCAGGCAGTGACCACTGGACGTTGCCACCTCATGGTAGCTACAACTTTTCCGGGCAAGCTGGTGGCAATATCTCTGACTCCCAGATCTGTGCTCTCCCTCCCAGACCACACAGGCCTCTTGACAGGTTAATAAAGTGCCAGTAACCATTTATAAGGTCACCGCCCCAGCCTCCTCGCCTGCGGAAACCAGAGCTGTTGGCAAGCGACGTGCAACCCGCTTCCCTGCATCCGTGGCTAACAGCGGCTACGAATAACGCTGGCTACGGCAACTCCCCAGGGAGCCCCTGGGAGAACAGCATTCGCCCGGGCAGAGCAGCGCTGGAAGAGGTGCCGCTGTCATGGCAATGTCAGAAGAAACGTTCTCCAGGCTGCACAGATTGACTGGGACCCGAGGGGGTTTGCTCTGGCCGTGCTGGGGCAGACACTAGAGTTCCCAGGCTATGAGGGCAGGAACACTCATTTGGAGGAAGGCTGGCTCCCAGCTGGTGAATTCTATGCCCTGGGGAGCCGTTTGCTGTGTTACGCCTCCACCCTTCTTTGGTGTATGCAATAAATGAGGGCGCACTCCGGCGGCCGAGCCAAACCTGCTACTGCCAGAGGCCTGAATGCTGCCCACGGAAGAAGCAGGACTCTAGTCCCAGCGAGGGATAGCATCTCAGCGGTGTCTATTGTCTGGAGACAACCGATCCATGACGAGCTCAGGGAGCGATGCACGGCCCAGTGGCTAGAACCTGGCCACCGGGAGCTGCGTGACCTGGGTTCAGATCTGCGGCTAACATGCAGCGTGACCGTGGACCAAGTCATGCTGACATTTCAAAAGGGGCCGGCGCTGCCGGGTGCCCAACGCCTGAGCCATCCCGGGTAGAGAGGCTGATACGCACGACTGAGCTGTTCCGTTTCCATCCACCTGAATCATGCACGGGGACCGCCCAGGGGTCTCTGTGAGCCCACACGTGGCTCAGCCAGTCTCTGGAGCTAGGAAAGATTCCCTTGACTCAGCCCCCCAGCAACAAAAATAATCTTAATGTGCTTCCACAGCAGCCGCCCCTCCAGGAGTCTTTGATAAAAACTCTCCCTAGCTGGAGGCGGGTCTAGGGTAGTTTAAGTGGCTCAGTGACTGTATTCACCTCTTGGCGTCTCCACCGTGTCTGCCACCAAAGGGCAATTTGTGCCAATCACGGATGTGGGTTTTTTCCGCCCCTCGATGGATGCTTGTCCGCTGAGATAGGGGCAGAAACCCACCAAACTCTAGTCACAAAGGCCACCACGGCGCCATCAGCCAAGGCTGAAACGAGCTGTCCCGTTACCAGCTGGGTTTCCCGTCGCCCTGCCAGAGTTCAGGCTGGGTGGGCCGGGAAGGACGGGTGGGGTCGGAATCAAGTGACGGAGAACGAGATGGCAAGGAGGAACTGGCTGGATCTTTTCACTGTCCGTTCCCAGAGTTGCTAAGGGAAGGCAGCAGGAATTTTGTTTCAAACAGTGCAATATTGTTTTGGGCGTTAGCTGGTCTCCACAGAAACACACACTCAGCCGTGGTTTCTGGACCGAGTCTGGTTCGGATCACGTCTCACCCGGGCTGGATGTGACCCAATAGGCCTCGGAGTGAAAGTCCCCCACGGCCTCCTCCCTTCACCAACTAGCATTTAAAGCCTCTTTTACTTGCACTTATTTTCTCGCATGGACTCCAGATCAGAGCCAAGCAGCACACGAGTTAAAAGTCATAAGACCTACTGCTTACATGAGATGGTTTTTCTCACCGCCAGCCCTGCAGATCCACCTGGGATCTGAGAGTCAAGCTGGGTCCTCCCCCTCCCGTGCGGCATCACCAGGAACAAAGATTTGGCAGGGCCAACGATGCCCTCGGTTAAAGTTGACGCCCTCGGTGCGCCATAGCAAGGCCTGGGCCAAAGGACCACGGCCTCAGCCATGCCTGGCCACGGGCTCAGGTAGTCACAGGACTGCAGTGGAAGGGCTGGCCCGGCGTTCCCCCCGCAGCAACGGGACTCTCCACACAGCCCCACGCCCAGCTGGCAACGCCACCAGATGGAGAAGCAAGTCTCAGCCCCACACGCCTTCCGCTCCGCCCTCTCTTGGCAGCCGCGTCCCTGCTCCAGCTGCTCCCGCTCCCAAAGCGTAACCCGAGCTGAGCCCAAAGCCCCAGGTTCCTTGTAAACGGCACCTGTGCCCCACACTGCACTTGGGGGACCCGCGGGTCTGTAACGGCCCATGCGCTCTCCTCCCAGAGCAACGCGCTGAGCAGAGCCAGCAGCATGGGGAGCGTCAGCCAAGCAGTTCTCCAGTTCTGGCAGGAGGCCTGTTCGCAGAGTCACGTTCAGAGCAGGAGGGTTGGTCAGGGAGCGCAGCCCCTTTCTGAGAGCAGCAGCTGGCCCGAACGGAGCGTGGAATCAGGCTTGACGTGTCTGGCCACGGCTCAGGTGGGGCCGCAGGATGTCAGGACACTTCCCAGCCTGAAGCCAGGTGTTCAGGAGACACCTGTCTGCCCCTGGGTGTGGAGTCTTCCCTAACCACCCACTGCTGGGTCGATATTTTCATTACCGACTTGGATCTGGAATAGCGAGTACGCCTATGGAATGTGTGGATGACACCAAGCGGGGAGGGGTTGCAAGCACTCTGCAGGAGAGGATTAGAATTCAAAAGGAGCTCGAGAAATTGGAGCGTTGGGCTGCAATCAGCAAGATGGAATTCAATAAAGACAAGGGCAAAATATTTCAGTGTGGCAGGAAAAAACCAAATGCACAGCTCCTAAATGGGGAATCACTGGCGAGGCGGCCGTACTGCTGAAAAGGAGCCGGGGGTTATAGTAGGTCACAGATTGAACCTGAGTCAATAATGTGATGAGTTGTGGAAAAGGCTAATATCCTTCTGGGGTGTATTCACAGGAGTGTCGTGTGTAAGACAGGGAGGTAATTATCCCACTTTTCTCAGCACTGGTAAGGCTTCAGCTGAGGACCGTGTCCAGTTCTGGGCGTCACACTTTAGGAAAGATGTGGGCAAACTGGAGAGAGTCCAGAGGAGAGCAGTTAAAATGAGCAAAGGTTTAGAAAACCCGACCTGGCAGGAGAGGTTAAAAAAAGGACATGTTTGGTCTTGAGAAAAGAAGATTGAGGAGGGACCTGAGAACAGTCTGCAAATCTGTGCAGGGCTGTTATAAAGAGGGCAGTGATCAATTGTGCGCCAGGTCCACAGAAGGTAGGACAAGAAGTAATGGGCTGAAAATGCAGCAAGAGAGATTGAGGTTAGATATTAGGAATCTTTTTCTAACTCCAAGGGGAGCTAAGCTCTGGAACCGGCTTCCAAGGGAGGTGGTGGAAGCCCCGTCAGTGGTGGTTTTTAAGACCTGGTGGGACAAACACCTGTCAGGGATGGTCTAAGTTTACTTGGGCCTGCCCCAGTGCAGGGGCCAGGACAGGCTGACCTCTCAAGGTCCCTTCCAGCCCGACATTTCTATGCTTCTGTGACTCAGATCCTCTGGCTCGAACAGGTCCCTACAAACCTCGGCTCTTTGGGCCCAGTAGAAGAAACCTCAATGGGGATGGGGGACCCGAAAGCCCCGAAAGAGGCACCTCCTAGAAGCTTTGCCTTGGCTGGGACTTTTACCATTCGATCCAACCAGAAACATCTCAGAGAGGCAACGGGGACCTGGAGAAGACTCATGGGTCTTTGGCCTCCATTCACCATCAGCGCTCGCTTTGGCTGGCGTTCACTTTCTCAGCAGCGCCCTCGCTCGCGTGCGCACCTGAATTCGACCTCGAGACGTCACGTAGCGTCGCGCCCGGAGCGCCCCCTCGCCCCAAACCGGCCGTGAGGTTTACACACCAGCTCTTTTCGGGGCTCATGCTCCTTTGTCCCCCGGGGTGTCCTGGGCAGAGCATTCCTGGACAGCCTGGGGCAGGGCGCGGCTCCGCACTTACCATCCTCGCAGAGGTTCAGTTTGGACATGTTCCTCCCTTCGAAGGACTCCTCGAAGATGGAGCCGTTCTCCCGCTCGCTGAAGGTGTGCAGGTACATGGCCTTGTTCTCCATCCTCGCGCTGCCGGGGAAAGGGAACAGGCAAGTGAGACACGGCCCCCGGGGAGGGACAGACAACGCAGAGGCAGAAAGCGGGTGTCACCCCTGTCGCCACCGTCTCTGCCCTGTGACTGTGGCCACTGGAGTTGGTCATCAGTGACCCCCAACCTGGTAGCAGGGGTATAGCCCTTTGCAGCCCCGACCCACGCCGGGGGTTAGCATCCACAGATGCCAATAACTCTACTGCCATTACCCAGCATGCACACTGGCGTGGGAGTCGATCCACGCATGATGGTGCCCTCTAGTGGCTGGTCTGCGGCGAGGATAAAGCACTTACTACTGCCGGCAGCAGACCGAGCTCTCCGCTAGCTCACGCAGCGGATGACTGGTTTTGGAGCTCGTGCTGTCAAACGTGGGCTGAACTATGATCTCCGGAACCACTCAGGCAGGGCTGCGGCCCAAGCCTGTCACAGCCCAGGCTCGCCTCGGCAAACAGCCACGTTAGAACCACGTCTGTGAGGGCAAGCGGGGGCAGCTGGCGCACCCTAGGGTCCTCCTGGGTCAGGTGTTGAAATACAAGGCATCCATCCTCCGCCGGGGATTTCAGACCCGGCTGCTGGCGCGTCTCAGCTCCCCTTTGAGCCCAGCCTAGCCAGACCCTTGGCGGTTCCCGTGGGCGCGTGGGCTGGAGAGGTGGAAGGGCGGGTCGTTGGGCACCCTGGGCACGTCTCCCCTCCCCTGAGCCCTGCCTTTGTCCTGCCCTCTGCGGGAGGTGGGCGCCCTAGAGAGGATGCTCTGGGTCACCCGGACCCACCAAAAACCCTCCCCTCGGACACCCTGGCCAAACATTGCCGGGTCGGACTGGGGGGGAATCACACCAGCCTGGCAGGCACAGGGGGAAGTGATGCAACCAGCCAAGGGCAACCAGGCCAGGGCTGTGGTGTTGGGGGGTTAATACCGGGCTGCTTCCTTCCGAGCTGAGCCTGCCAGGTGGAACGTGATGAGCCTCCCCCAACCCATCTCACGTGTGACCCCCAGGAGCTGGCCGCCGTGGAGAAGGGCCTGCTTTCCCCGCCAAGCCCGCTTCCTGCCTTTTCCATCTCCAGCCAACATCAGCTGCCTCTTGCTAATGTGCTGGGTTTATTTATCGAGACCCCGGGGCCAACGGCTCGGACTCCATCCACCGTGGGACCCCCCTGGGGTCGCCCTGAGCAGCGAGTCCTTCCTCTGGTTGGAAAGTTGCTGAGAGCGAGAGACGGGATCTTTATTCTCTGTAACACAGGGCCAGCCGGGAACTTCCAGCCAAATCCGACAGTGCCAACACCTGGAGCAGACACCTGGGCCTTGCCCTCGCGCACCGCTGCTCCAGACGGAGGGCGGGGAGTTCCCTCCCGAAAACACACAGCCCTAGACGGAAAACCTCCAGTCCCAGCCTGAGATCACTGGTGGCCCCACCCGGTGCTCGCCCTCCAGGGGAGCGGGGCTCTCCCTCTCCCCGGAGCACCCAGCGCAGTTCTGGGGCTGAGTCCCACAGCTGGAGAGTGAGCGGGTCAGGCGCTGCACGCAGGCTGTCCAAGCTCCCCGTCAGCACAGCACCGAGGAATGGACCCCGCAGGGAAGGGAAGCGTCACTGCCCTGGTTTTACAGAGGGGCACGTTCAGGCACGGTGAGGTGAAAGCCACCTTTTTTGAGAGCCATGGCTGATGCTGTTCGGGGGGGGGGGCCGGGCTTGGGGATCCAAAATTCAAGCACCCAAAACTGATGGCCACTCTGGAAAATGGTAGCCTAAGTAACTTGCCCAAAGTCACAGAAGTAGCAGACTCTTGAATCCCTGACCCCACTGCTCTAACCACTGCACCACACAGCCAGTCATACACCCCAAGAGTCCTGGCTCCCAGCCTCCCTCCACCCGCTCTAACCACTGCACCACACAGCCAGTCATAGACCCCAAGAGTCCTGGCTCCCAGCCTCCCTCCACCTGCTCTAACCACTGCACCATACAGCCAGTCAGAGACCCCCAAGAGTCCTGGCTCCCAGCCCCTGCTGTCACCAGGAGATGACACCCTTTCCAGCATCTCTTTTGCTAGTGCAGCCCAGGCAGCTCCTCTAACACAGGGTCCCTGTACAATCATTTTGGGCTCCTTCAAGACCCTCTTGACCTTTTCAATATATTACAAGGAGCAGCCAAAAAATCCCTGAGTCCCAGGTTGGGTGGGCGGGGGGAGGGAAGACACTCAGTAAGCACACCTGCTGCAGCGCCTTTTCCCAGGCACGCTTGAGCAGGGCCCGGAACCCAGAGCAGAGCCATCGGCCACCTCGGCGCCAGGCTGGGCTCTTAAACACGTGCCCGGCACCCATCCCTGCGCTGGGAACCCCTGTGCCCACCGGCCCACACTCTGCCAAGCCATCCTGGCCGAGCTGGTTAAGCCGGGTTGGAAATGTACCGCTCCCTGCACCCATCTCCCAGCCTCCTCAACCTTCCCCCAGCAAAGCCACTCACCTGCAGGCTGAAATCTTCCCGCTTGACGGACGAGGAGTTTTCCTCTCAGTTCCCAGGAGGCAGCATGGCTAAGGGAGCTTTGCAGAGAGCTCAAGAAGGGCAGAAAGTTGCTAGGCAGAGGCTGCAGCACCTTCCATAGTCAGCGGGAGCTGCTCAGCGTTTTGCAGGTTGTGCTGGGGATGCAGAGATTTCCCCAAATCCTCCTTCTCCTTCCCGGCTCCTTCCCAGAGAAGGGGAAGTTCAGAGAGAGACCCCAGCCCCCCTCCGGAGCAGCAGTCTCACAGGTTTGCCAGGCTTTTGTCTGCAGCCCCCATTCCTGGGGGGAAGAGGGCACCGAGGGATGCTTTGCGGAGCCGGAGGCAGCTGCAGGCTGGGCTGCTGTGAAGTGCAGTTGCTCGGTGGCAGGAGACTTTTGTAGCTCTTGGAGGAGTCGACAAGGCTGAGGCTGGGGTTTGTGCCTCCTCTTGTGGCCAAGACGCTGCGGTGCGGGCGGTGCCTGCCGGAGTAGTGTTATCTCGGCGGGGTGGGGCAGGGGCTGTGGGTCTCCAGCTCTGAGCAGGAGAAAACAACCGGCTCGGAGCCCCCAGCCCTGGACATCCAGATTTGCCCCATGTCCCGTCAGATCAGAGCGGGCCTGCCAGCGCCCTGGAGCCGAGAGTTCGGGCCAGCGCGTGCAGTAGCAACGGGCCGGGTCTCTGGGAATCTCCGCACCAGGGCAAACCCCAGCAAAAGAGCCAGGGGCTCGTCCTAGCTAAGGTCTCGCATCCTCTGAGTATCAGGGAACCTCCCTATTTATCCCCCTGGCCGGGGGAATGGCTGTTTTCCCATTGTGCAAATGGGAAACTGAGGCACGGGGGAACTAAGTGACTTGCCCAAGGTCACACAAGGCATCTGCGGCAGAGCAGGAGACTGAACCCAGGTTCCTGGCTAGTGCCTGTAATACTGAATCACCCTCACTCCCATCCTGCACAGGAACGGTCAGGATGGCACAAAGAACAGCAACCCCCCAACTCCAGCCCCAGTGGGAACTCTCAGCTGGATTTGAGCCCCGGCCCTACAGCACAGCACAGCACAGCTCTCTAGCACTCAAGCTAAAGGAGTAATTCCACCGGCTGGTAGCAGTCGTAGAAACCCCTCCCCCTCCCTGCCTCGAAAAGTCCCCGGCAGCCGCCCCAGTGCATTGCGGTTGGGGGGAGAAGCTGATCCTCTCTGTCCAGTTCTGGGCCCCCCACTGCAGGAAGGATGTGGACAAATTGGAGAGAGTCCAGCAGAGGGCAACGAAAATGATGAGGAGAGGCTGAGAGAACTGGGCTTGTTCAGTCTGCAGAAGAGAAGAATGAGGGGGGATTTGATAGCAGCCTTTAACTACCTGAAAGGGGTTCCAGGGAGGATGGGGCTAGGCTGTTCTCAGTGGTGGCAGATGACAGAACAAGGAGCAACGGTCTCAAGTTGCAGTGGGGGAGGTCTAGGTTGGACATTAGGAAAAAGTTTTTCCCTGGGCAGGTGGTGAAGCACTGGAATGGGTTACCTAGGGAGGTGGGGGACTATCCATCTTTGGAGGTTTTTAAACTGCAGCTTGACAAAGCCCTGGCTGGGATGGTTTAGCTGAGGTTGGTCCTGCTGTGAGCAAAGGTTGGACTAGATACCTCCTGAGGTCCCTGCCAACTCTCAGCTGCTATGATTCTCTTTCCTATGTGCTCCCCCCCCCCCCCCCGCCTAGGCAATCAGGGACCCCTCTCAGGCAGGGTCCATCCCCCCCAGGTGCACACCCCTCTGCCCCTCATCCTTCCCCAAGCTCCTGGGCCCCTCTCGTGCCATAGACCTGCCCCACAGCACCCCGGGCAGGACTAGCCAGGCACATACCTCCTGCCCCTGCCCTATAGGAAGGTGGGGGCATGGCCACCAACCCACCTCAGCATTGGAGGCTCCTTCCTAGGGCACCCGGCCAGTCCCAGAACTCAGCCGGCCCCCTCCGCTGGGGGCTTGGCCCATTGCACACACTGGCCCCAGAACTGAGCCATCGCCCCCTCCCCCGAGCTCACGGGCTGGAAAGCTGCAGCATCCGCCCTCGTTTCCCCTAGAGGGCGGGTCACAGCCTATGTCACGGCCACCCCACCCGGGATCGAACCCAGGCCCTGTGGAGCTGGGCGCACCAGCTGCTCCCGCTTGAGCTAAAACCCAGCAGCTGTGGGCCATGGTGACAGGGAACCTCCACAGCTCAGCCCGGCCGGACCGAGGCCGAGAGCCCTCGTCAATGCAGAGACTCCTGCCCCCTCGGCAGGCAGCTGGTCCGTCCACACGGCACCCTGAGAACTGCTGCACCCCAGGCCTGGGCTATCCCCGGCCTCGGGGTTAATAGGGCCGTGGGCACCAGGCCCCGTCTGGCAGGCGCTCGCTGCCCTTGCAAACATCCCTGGCCGTTCCCACGCTGCAGCAAGCCCAGCTGTGTTTATCTCCGTGATTAGACGCCGGGGGCTGGGTTGGCTGCAGTTCCCCAGGCGAGGCCCAGGGAGGGGCCGGGCCCAGGCTGTTTATTTTAGTTTCCTCCTAGTCCTCGGAGCAGGGTGAGAATGATTTAACGGGGGAGAGGAGCTGGCTGGCTCCCTTAGATGGAGCCTCTCGCGCGTGATCAGGGAGCCAGGGGAAAGTGTGAGCTGCTCCAGGCTCTCAGCTACAAGAACGGCGGGTGGGCAGGCTCAGGTCCCTTTACCCTCGCTCCGTCCCGGCTCTGTGCTGGGCACCGCCCTGCCCCTGCTGTCGGCTAGAGCAGGCTTGGGGCTGCTCCAACTCATGCTCCAGGCCCTGGGAAGGCAAAAACGGCTGACATGCGAGGCACCCTGTCTATGCCCCCAACCTGGCCTCTGCTCCACACGCAGAACCCTCAACCCATCTCCAGCCCAGCTGAGGAGACTGCCCGGGCTGCGGGTTCTCTTAGCGCCTCGCACCTGCCCCCTTACATTGTCGGAGAGGCATCAAAGGTCCTCCATGGGACTGCAGACACACACGCAATCATTGCATTGTTACAAACACACACAGCCAGAGAGGGAGATAACACACACACACACACACACACAGAGGATGCCAGGCAGAGAGCTGGGCGTCTATTACATGTTTCTAACATCCCCACCCCACGACTCTCTCATGCAGACTTTACTTTTGTTCTTTCTTTCTGTTGTTTTCCTTAATCTGAACTCACAGCCCTCTCTCTGCAGCACGGAGGCGGCTGTCTTTGGATTGGAAAAAACACCCACCTGGCTGTTGCCCTGGGGAAAGCAAAGAGGGAGGGTTGAAGGCAACACTTGGTGCTCTGATTTTGCTGCCCTGTGGAGCTCGTCCATTACTCCGGAGGTCACGAAGTGGAGCTCTGCTTTGAGATCACTTCATCTCCAGCTCGTGGCGACGATCTGCTGCAGCGCTGGCCGACTCCCAGAAGCCTCCTCTGCTGGGAAGCCCAGTTTGTAGCCCCACGGGGTCTCTTCCACCACCACCAACCGCTGGTGCGCCCGGCGCTTCATTCAAGCGGTTCTTTCCGAGGGGCAGGAGGGGAAGGTCCTTTCCCCTAAGATACTGGACAAAGGGGGAAAGAAAAATCAGAGCCTCTCTCTGGCTTCGCTGCCCCCTTTGAAACAAACCCCCAGCGCTTTGTGCGCCGCCAGCTCAGCTCACGTGAGCACCTGACGGGATTTGGCAGGGTCACGATTTAAGCCTCAGCTGCCCAGGGTGAAGGAGGGTGGGTGTCATTATCTGGTCGGTCACGCTACGTGTGTAAAACAACCCCACGCTATTCTGGGCCTGGGGCGGGGGGGGGACACTGAGGCCTGGAGTTGGGGGTCGGGGATGGAGCTGCGAATAGAATCCAGGAGTCCTGCCCCCTCCCACCCCATTGTGCTTTAACCAGTAAGTTGCCTCCAGTCCCATCAGACGGAGCATTAATCGGTTTTCCACGAACGGCGTGGAAAGAGCCTCAGCTCCTGCCCCCATCCACCCACCCCGTCGCCAATTCCTATGACATTACAGCTGGACTAAATACACCACCAAAGCCCGCTGTCATGCAGATCCTGCCTTAGCCACACCCAGGAACGTGGATGTGCAGGGTGAGCATATAAGCCTGTGTTTCATCTCCAACTTTCATACTGCAACACACCGGGCTGGCGGGAGGAGCTGCAGGGAAAAACATGGCCACGAGCCAAACTGTCCGTCTGCTAGCGTACGAGGCACAGTGAGGCATTCACAGCACAGGCTAAGTCAGGCTAGAGAACTCACGGAGTCTTTGCACGCTCAGTAACGGCATTTGTTTAACGTACAGGGGCAGTAGAAAGAGCAGCATGCCAGCTGCACAGGGACCTCTGGGGTAATACTGGGGAACTCACGGACTCAGCTAGCCTCTACAGTGTTTTGGATTATAGAAATTAAAAATCTGAAGCGATGCCATAAACCGGTAGCAGTAGTAGGTTGTTATCCTCTGTGTGGCTCAGGTATTCGATGGAAGACCCGGCACATTCAGCCACTGTGTCATGCTAATGGCCATTTTCTTCAGAGAAAACCCACCTCAGTGTACAGGGATAGGCTACAGAGGAGAAGCCCAGGCTTCTGGCCATATTGTGACCAAAGGGAAACTTCTCATGTCAGGGTCAGCCAAACCAGGGACCTCAAGACCCTCATCTCAGGGACTCACCTGCATGGCTGGTCATGGCTTTGCAAGGGCTACACACCTTCCAAGAGAAGGAGCACGCCTCCATTTGACAGCCACAGCTTCGACGAGAAGCTCTTTGTCCTTTCACTCTGTGCGTGTACAGCACCTAGCGCAAACGGGTCCTGATCTGCAATGGGGGCCTATAGGCTGCTACCGCAACACTGTTAAATACGGACAGTGTCATTTCCCCCATCGACTCCCAGGGCTGCAATACACCGATAGCGATGCACCTCCACAGCCTGCGGGACTTCACCCCACGTCTCTACATCCCGCCCCTCTTACAGCTCTTTGCCACAGCCACCGTCCGTCTAGCAGGGGCCTGGCCAGGACTCAGCCACTGAATCACGCAGTCCTTCCTGCCAAGGGTACGTCTACACCGCAGCAAAACCCTGTGACAGCGAGGCTCAGAGCCCGGGCTACAGACACAGGCTGGTGGGGCTTGCGTTACTGTGTTACTTGCGTTACTGTGTTACTCTTTTGACATTCACACCTTCTCATCAACTGTTGTGAACAGCCTCATCCACCCTGATTGCATTAACCTCGTTAACACTCGCCCTCCACACCGTGCCGTGACTCACCCACCCTTGCATGTGTATATACCTGGCTCAGGCTCTGTAACCCATCGCCTCCTGTGGCCGGGGCAGCTGCTAGGATGCCTGGGGGCCGCAGGGACCAGACCCTTGGCGCTGGAATTAGCAGGTTAATGCCAGCGATGTGGGGAAGTGCCACAGATCGGAGGCTGCTGGGATGCAGTGCGAAGGTGGGGCCGGTCCAGAGCACTCAAGCACACGTGGACATCATGCTCTTCCGTTACCACCAATCCTCCTCCTTGTTGTCAGTGGCTTTGCGTGCGTGTCCTTTCCGTGGGCTGTCCCACGTCTTCCGCGTTGGGGAGAAATAACTTAGGTACCGCCTTCTGCCTTTCCTGACAGCGGTTTGTGACCTCCCCTTGTTCCTGATACCTTGGACAAAGCAGCCCTGTTCATTGTTTTGTCAGGCCATCTTACCTGGCGCGAGGTTGCGCTGTAGCCGCACTAGCTGGAATAGATTTACGTAAATACCTAGGATCTGGTACTCCAGCAACAACTTGGCCACGGTCATGTACCGGACCGTGCACGTGTAAGCATCTGCTCTAATGCACGGCCTGACTTTGGTTCACAGCCTCTGGTTCAGGCCTCAGATCCAGGGCGAGCAGAGAGCAAGTGTGAAAAATCAGGACAGAAGGTGGAGGGTAATAGGTGCCTTGTAGCCGGGAGGTGTGGCCTCCTTCGGAGATTGACCCGACCACTCCACGGAGGAGATGCTGCCGGAGCTACCCATGGCGTGGGGCCCACTACAGGCCAGAGCCTGTTCCCTGCCCCACGCTGCCGAAGGGCCGGGCTCTGGACCATTTCCTCGCCCCTCTGGGGCTAGAGACTGTTTTCCCCCTACTGCCAGCCTGCCCTGCCAGAGGGCTTGGCCTGAGACCGTTGCCTTGCCCTGCTGAGGGCTGAAGGCTGTTTCCCGCTGCCTGCCCGTCCCCGGCCATAGAGTGTTTGCTCGCCCGGTGAGGGCTAGAGACTATTACCCCTAAGGAGGGACCGGAAACCAAGGCTCGCCCTACTAAGGGCCGGAGGCAGCCCCTTTATCTAGGACTCCCCGCAGGGCGTAGGCGCCGGGAGGTGTGGCCTCCCTCGGAGATTGACACTGTGGGAGAGCCCCTGGCGCCTCCCCCAACAGGAGATCTTCTGCACTGTACTTCTAAAAGCGGGATGTCTGGTCACCCTACTCAGATCTTGCGCCAGGCTCAGTGCACCGAGCTCTCTCTACTCCACTTTTGACTCCAGTACCTCACACTGACTTCCCCCTTTCAACTCCCTTCTAACTTATTAAACTTTTACACTGCAGGAACACTCAGAGGCCACAGCGGAGATCAGGGTTCCAGTGTGTCAGGAGCTGCACGGACACAGACTAAGAAACAGTCCCTGCCTTGAAGGGTCTAAGGATTATGTCTACGCAGGAAGTGGAAGGGTCATTTCCCAGTAGAGCAGACACAGCCGCACTCGCTCTGATAGGACAGGGTCATAGGACAGGGTCACACTCGGGGTACCTAGATCCTCTGGCTGCCGTGCCGCCACGGCTATGCAATTGTTTCCCACGGTTTGGATGAAAGCTAGCCCAGGTGTGTCTGCTCAAGCGGGAAATGACAGCTCCACAGCCCCTGGTTCAGGCTTCCGATCCCAGGTTCCCGCACACACCCTCACTCCCTTGCAGAGGGGGATTCTGGGAAAGAGCAAGGCTCTGTGCATACAGATGGCTTTGTAGGACCCTGAAGGATGCCCAGCCCCACCCCAGCAAGGGGGGAGAGAACCCCAAGACAACACCAGGCCGCGGCAGGACGTCCTGACTCAGTCAGCTCTGCCACTGAAGTCAAGGGGAGTCTTTCTGCAGCAAAGGCTTCAAGGTCTGGCCCCATCACAAGGCGGCACAGAGACGCCCCAGACGGGCACTAAAACGTGTTGCGTTTAGAGCAGCTATATTTCTGGAGCCAGCAGAGAAGGAGACAGACAGATGGAGTGAGAGCTGATGGACACACAGCTGTCCGCCGTCCTAGCTTTTATTGTTCTGGTGGCACAACAGACGCGAGCGGGAAAGAGAGGTTTTGCACGGGGCAGTGGGGGAGATCACCGAGCCCCCTGAACGCTTAAAGGGACCGGACATCATGTGCTTCCACCCGACTTTAAAAAGCTTTCCAAACACGCGTACATTATTGTTTACACAGGGGGCTGGGGTGCGGCATGCACCGCTGGAGGGAGTGAGCGGCTGGCGGTTTTGGGGGTTAGCTCTGGGAAGCCGCCATCCCTTCCCAGGCTGCATGCCATCTCTGTAGGCTTGGTCTGCAGCCCCCGCTCGCGCTCCAGGAGATTCAGCGGCCTTTTTGGGACTTGTCCTTCTGGTCAGGTCACTCGGTGGTTTCTCCTTCCAAGGTGGAGTCCTTCAAAGACTCTTCTGCTCCAGAGGCATCAGGCAGCACTGTGACCGTAGGCAGGCTGACCTCCACAAGCAGACTGCATGGGGGATGCAGAAGGGGTACAACAGGGACCAGCAGCAGGGCCGAGTGGAAGCCAAGGACCTGTGGAAGGCATATCAGAAGGCCAGGGAGGCCAACAATTGCTCAGGTACCGAGCCACAGACCAGCCACCTTTACAAAGACCTTCGTGCAGAGACCTCACCAGACCCCGCACATACCTCAGGAGGTGTCTAGTCCCACCCCCTGCTCACAGCAGGACCAACCCCCCAAACCATCCCAGCCAGAGCTGTGTCAAGCCATGCTTAAAAACATCCAAGGATGGAGATTCCCCCACCCCCTCAGGTAACCCATTCCAGTGCTTCACCACCCTCTTAGGGAAAACGTTTTCCTAATGTCCAACCTAGACCTCCCGCCCTGCAACTTGAGACCGTTGCTCCTTGTTCTGTCATCTGCCACCACCGAGAACAGCCTAGCTCCATCCTCCCTGGAACCCCCTTTCAGGTAGTTAAAGGCCGCTGTCAAATCCCCCTCATTCTTCTCTTCTGCAGACTAAACAAGCCCAGTTCCCTCAGCCTCTCATAAGTCTTGTGCTCCAGCCCCCTCATCATTTTCGTTGCCCTCCGCTGGACTCTCTCCAACTTCTCAACATCCTTCCTGTAGTGGGGGGCCCAAAACTGGCCCAGTTCTCCCCAGAGGATCAGCTTCTCCCCCCACAGCAATGCGCTGGGGCTGCAATAGTGCAGTTGCTGGAGGTCTGCAGGGGACCTTTAGAGGAAGGGAGGGGGAGGGGTTTCTGCTCTCTACCAGCCTATAAAAGATGAGGACTTTGGATTTGGTTCTACAATCATCCTCCACGAGCATCGGTGCACATGGGCAGACCCCTGCCCCTCCCTCGAGTCTTAGCCACCCAGCCAGTGGACTAACACAAGCCACTGAGGCTGGTAACTATACTCCATCTTTGTAGATCACTGTGTGTGTGTGTGTGTGTGTGTAGGCAATTGCTTTTTGAAATCTTTGCATTCACAATAAACGTGGTGTACTGCCTTGTCCCCCTAAATAAGATCCTGCTGTTTCTTTGATCAGTATAACATTTTGGTGGAGAATTGAGGAAGGGGGAACATTGGCATACATCTCAGTTATTGTGAATCTGGTGTGCACACCATTAAAAAAGGTACCTCGTTTTGGAAATTGCCATTGGCAGGGCATTGTAGCTGCACCAATATTATAACTCCAGTCACCGCACGAAGGAGCTCGTACTACGTGATCGTCACTGTTATTCATACATTAGGAGTTCGCACTGTGTGTTGAGTTTTGAATTTAGCAGGTCCCCACTCGCATGTTAGAAGTTCACACTTGGTGCTGTTTACACATTGGAACCTGGAGACAAAATTGAGTGCACAAAGGGGGCTTCGCTGTGTTAAACCCTCTCCTTTGCTTATATTGAACCAGAGTTTAAACACAAAATGTTTAAAAGGAAACAGCCCAAAAATCCTTACACCTTGGAGGAGGACCTGGAGAATACTGTGCAGGGACAGATATTTTACAAAAATTCAGGCCAACGGATCATTGCAGATGTCCGTACTATTTCGGACCTAGAGGATAAATTAGCTCAGTACCTGATGTTATAATCCCTCTCCAGCTTGCTTATCTGAGAAGCTGTACCAGAGTTTCAGATCTGCAGCAGATCAGGAGTTAATAGTCTTCCTAAATGAAAAATTGGATCAGGCCAATAAGGAAATAAAACATAGAAAGGCATCTTCTACAGGGGTACAGAACCAATTGAACTCCCTCCAAGAAACACTCCGAGAGGAGAAACAAGACAAAGAACCTTAAAAGAAATAATTCAGTCTAAAGATACAATTGAAAGGGAAAATCAAGCAGTGCAGGGGATAGTAAAAAGACTGACCCTGGAGAAGGACAGAGCACCTGCTAATCACAGCCATTGTGAATCCCTAAATAACTGCTAAGGAATGTTGTTGCTGTTAGCCTGTACCTTAAAATGATCTTACAGGGCTAATTGGTTGCTTCCCCCCACAAATACTTGCACTTCTGTTTTTCTAAGATTTGAACAGAAGGAACTTTGAATAAACTTTAAATGTAAAAAGTTTTTAACAAGGCAGATTAAGACAGCTGTGTAGCAAATATTGTACTTGGTGGCTCAAATTTTACAAGCACAATACACCACCTCAAGAACTAAATAAAATGCATAATGAATCAGCTCAGTAAAAACAGTAGCTGAAAAACACAGCACTCAAAATAAAAAAATGGAGGGTTTTATAATTACAAAACCATGTTGCCAGTAAAATGTTAAAAGTTATGGCAGCCAAAAATAATATAATAAAGCTTAAATATAGTAAATTAAAGGCAAAAGGAAGTAAGTTTAAAAAGTAGCTTTTATAAAAATTAATACTAGAAAAGTTGAAGGAAATTAAACAGTTGAGAGATGTGAAAAATGTTCAAAGGTAACAGTTGTGGAAATGTTCAAAGGGTAACAGTGCTATAAAAAGAGTTCTTGGTTTAACAACATTCAGTAAACTAAATATATATATAACTTTGTCCAGTCACATTGAATGGAACCCTAATAGTTAAACAAATTATACAAGGGGGTCAGGTAGTGGCAACTACCATGTTTTGTCCCCAGACATTTTTACAGCTATTCTGAAAAAAACTGGGCCCTTTTTCCAATGAAATTGGCATTACATGTTCAAGGTATTCAACTGAAGGTTTGAAAAACTCCCATTTCTCTTGATGTACTCTCTGTCCACGGTCTTCCAACTCTTGCAAGACAGCGTCCGCATTTCGAAGATGATCATCTCGATCCTTTCTTGTAACAAGGATGTCATCCAAATAGCACTGAACTCAGTTCAGTCCCTTCAACATCTCATCCATGGCTTTCTGGAGCAGGGCGGGTGCCGATGCAATATTGAAAGGCAACCTGTTGTAACTCAATCAGCCTTTTTGTGTGTTGATTGTGAGATATTTGCAAGACACCAGATCAATCTCCCTGTGTAGCTATATTCTGCTGAAAAGGAGACACTGCCTGTCAGCACGGCAGGGGTTAAGGGGAGCCTTTAGGCCCAGCTAGCCCTGCCCCATTATACCTGCAACCAATGCCAGGCCTGGAGGGGGGAGAAAGGGAGAGAGCTGGGTCCAGTTCAGGGCTGACTGGTGAAGAGGCCGAAGCGAGATGTCTTCCTACCTGAAAGGAAGGATCACTAGCCTGCAGGTCAAGGCAGCTCCCAGGGAGCACGTCCTGTCTCTCAGCCAAGGGAAACTGTGGAGGAGACCTTGGAGCCCCCGACAACTGAGGTAACTGGGTGACTGCAGCCCAGAGACACTGAAGGGTTTGGCTCCACCAAACTTCTAGCTGCCCTGGCAGAAGGAGCCTGGGACGGTGGCAGGACGCCACCCAAGATCCACGAGAGGGTGCCACGGGAGGCAAGCCAGCCCAGCAAATTGGACTATAAGGGCCATGCCCCAAACTGAAGGCGCACGGGTAGAAGTAGTCCAGGGCAGTAGATTTAGACCCCGGCTCAGAGTGCCTCTGTTCAGGGATCAGCTCACACAGCGCCCTTGGCTGGGACATGGTGGAGTGGGAGGGCCCGGGTCCTCCTACCCCCATTGCCTGAAAGACCAGGGCACCTTGAGCAGGGAAACAAGGGGCCGAAGTCAGGCGCACCAAGCACGAGGCCTCCTGACCCTCCAGCCCCCTCTTACATTTGCACTGAGCAAACCCAATTCACTGAAGCACTGTCCCACACTAAGAGTAACAAACAAATCTTCCCTACGAGGTCGTGGACACTGGTTGAACATCAAACTGGATTCAGTGTCACTTTGAAATCTCCACAAATTCGCACTGAATCATCCTTCTTGATCCCTGGTACGATGGGCGTAGCTCACTCATGGTGACAAGACCCCAGTGTTCACTACACAGTCCAAATCAGCTTCCACCAGAGGCTTCAGAGCATAAGGCACAAGTCTGGGCTGGCAATGTTCTGGCTGGCCATCAGACTGAAGAGTGAGCTTCACAGACGTGTTGCTCGTCTGCCCAAGTCCTTTTTCAGAAACTTTGGAGTGTCTGTCCGGTTTTTCTTGAAGTGCTTTCGTGATCATCTTGATCTCGGTCCAATTCACATTCAGCTTCTCAAGCCACGAGCTGCTAAATAATGGTGGGTACTTTCCTACAATCACATACAAGGGTAAAACAACTGATTTTCCATCCAGATGAACTTTCACCTGGAGTATCTCTTTTGGGACCAACTCTTCTCTGGTGCAAGTCTTCAAAACCATGGAGGTCTCTTCCAGGGAAACTTGTGACAAAGTCTGGTGGTCGGTAGATGCAGAAATCAGTGAACCAGCAGCTCCAGTATCAAGCTCCATTCCTGTAGGAACTCCATGGTCAAGGAGATGCCAGCTCTGACCCCAGCTTCCGATAACAGATGTAGTGGTAGGTCTTGGTCAATGTCACTAGAGCTCTTATCTTTCCCCACATTATGAATTCCTGACTTTTATCCTTTCTTAGATTTAGTCTTCAAAGGTGTCTTCTCGGATCTATGGTTACCCTGTGTTGCTGGTCATTGAGCTGTGTGACAGGTCACGGTGATATCTGCTTTCTTCTGTCACTTTCAGCAAATAACCAGCTGTGCCCAGCAGTCCTCCTCCGAGTGCGTAGTTTGTGCACAACATTCATGTGGAATTTCCTCAGGTTCCCGTGGCTCTCTGGCTCACCAATGCGGGAGGTGAACTACTTGGTTCACACTAAATTCCAGAGAATACTTCTCCCTGCTCCCCATTGCAACTGCTACTTCAACAGCCTTCATCGATGTAAGCGCTGATACTGTCAGTAACTTCTTCCGGACCTGGGCATTGAGTAATCCAGACACACACTGGTCACGCAGGGCATCTCTTAATGTTTGTCCCAACTGACAATGATCTCGCAACTTCCTTAAAGCAGCTGCAGACTGTGCTAGCAACTCTCCTCTTCCCTGATATGGCTGATGAGTCTGATATTGTTCTGCTATCATGGATGAGGAAGGTTAAGATTGTGTCATGGTTATTTTTAGTAAAAGTCAGGGAGAGGTCACGGGCAATAAACAAAAGTTCATGGAAGCCCGTGACCTGTCCCTGACTTTTACTACAAATAACTATGACAAAATGGGCCCAACAGGGGGGATCAGAGTGGGGTGGGATCCAGCATGCTGCTGTGACTGGGATCCAGCAGCTAGGGGCCAGAGGCCAGGAGCTCCAAATCTGCAGGCCTCCCACCCCCTGTGGGGCCACCTCGGAGCCATGGGGGGCCCTGTGGCAGCTCCATGGCCAGTGGCAGTAGGGAGCTTTGGTTCGCCCTGGCACCCACGGTGGCTTGGAACGCCAGCTGCCCCCCCTACCGCCCCCCCCCCCCCCCACAGCCCAGGGCAGCTGCCCACGGCAGCTGCAGGACCAGCCGTGGCTTGGAGCCAGGTCCCCGCACCACCCACATCAGCTTGGAGCTCTGGGGCCAGCGGCTGGGAGCTGTGGGGTCCCCCCCAGCTGACAGGACTGGCCCCGCTGCTGCAGGGCTGAAGCAGAAAACATCATGGAGGTCTCCAGAAGTCACGGATTCCGTGACATAATCTTCTCCTTATGGATGAGGTAGAAGGAAAATGTTCCTGCACATCTGCATTACTTGAGGCATTCGTGGCAGTTCCGGGCACAGCTGGTCACGCGGGAGGCAGCTGTCCATGCGCCTCCGGACACATCACTGACAGCAAGGTGGAGACTCACTGCCTGCCTGGAATGACGTTGCAGGTTACAAATTGCTCGTGATGTTGGCGGTGCATCGCCCACGATTCGCAGCTGTTGAATTCACCAACACTGCCTGCAAAAGGTGCCATTTCACTGCTCTCCAGCTGGACTTCACACTTCCTGGACGTCTATTCCACAGGGATATATTTTTTTTTTTTTGGTTATGGCACTATCTGTGCTCGCCCACACCCGGCTGGGAGCTGTGTTTACACCTTACACACTCCTTTGGTTGTTCTGGGGCTCCCTCTACTGTCTATAGACCCTCAGTGCAGGCTAAGCGGTTTCTCTACCTGCCTGCTTGCAAGAGGTCAGTCAATCTGCCTGCCTGTTACTCTGGTTTCTCTCCAGATCGTCTGTGAACTAGGTGAACTGAACCCCTTTCTTAGCGCATTATTTACTTACTTTTCCATCTTCTTGGTTAGGCACTGGGGACACTGGACACGCCTGGGATAGGGTGGCCAGGTGTCGGTTTTCAACCGGAAAGTCCAGTTGTAAAGGGGACCTGACAGTGTTTGGTCAGATCTACTGACCGGACATCCAAAGTCCAGTTACTGCGGGCAGGGGAGGCATGGAGGTGCCAGCTCATCACCCACTCCAGCCCCTACTCAGCCGGGGCTGCCTCTCGCTGGCATCAGGTGGCTGCACTCCCAGCCCCAGCTCCACAGGTGAGAGCCCCTCCCGACCTGAGCAGGAGGGAAGAGCAGAAAGTGACTGGGGCAGAGGGGAAGAGGCATGAACAGGGGGCAGAATTGTGGAAGGAAGAGGTGGGGCAGGGGTGGGATCTTAGGGGAAGAGGCGGGATGGGGAGGTTCTGGCACTCCTGCTGAAATGTCTGGTTGGCAAACCTATATGGGGTATACATTTCTCAGTCTGGCACTCCGTACCTCAGAGCAACACCCTGGAACCCCCATATTCACCACTGTCATACCATTCTGATATGTTTTGTACCACGTAAGCCTTGTGAGGTATCGTACGAAACAGTCTCGCTCTGTTGAACATTAATATCCTGTTGAAATGTGTGTGCCATCACTGTATGTGAAGTTTGGCTATGTGTGTGCTACTGAAATACGTTGGGAGGTTAGAAACACAAACAACCAGCCTCTCAGGTATAACAATGGAGTAGCCAGACAGCGTTAATGGCTCATCAACAACCATCAAGGAAGGTGATCAGGAACAGGCAACATGGATTCACCCAGGGCAAGTCATGCCTGACCAACCTGATTGCTTTCTATGATGAGGTGACTGGCTCTGTGGATGTAGGGAAGGCGGTGGACGTGAAATACTTTGACTTTAGCAAAGCTTTTGATACTGTCTCACACAGTATTCTTATCAGCAAGTTAAAGAAGTATGGGTTGGATGAATGGACTATAAAATGGATAGAGAACTGGCTAGAGCATAGGGCTCAACGAGTAGTGATCAATGGCTCCATGTCTAGCTGGCAACCGGTCACAAGCGGAGTGCCCCAGGGGTCGGTCCTGGGGCTGGTTTTGTTCAACATCTTTATTAATGATCTGGAGGATGGGGTAGATTGCACCCTCAGCAAGTTTGCGGACGACACTAAGCTAGGGGGAGTGGTAGATACCCTGGAAGGTAGGGATAGGATACAGAAGGACCTAAACAAACTGGAGGATTGGGCCAAAAGAAATCTGATGAGGTTCAACAAGGACAAGTGCAGAGTCCTGCACCTAGGACGGAGGAATCCCATGCACAGTTACAGACTGGGGACCAATGGGATAGGCAGCAGTTCTGCAGAAAAGGACTTGGGAGTTACAGTGGATAAGAAGTTGGATATGAGTCAGCAGTGTGCCTTGGTTGCCAAGAAGGCTAATAGCATAGTGGGCTGCGTCAGTAGTAGCATTGCCAGCAGATCGAGGGAAGTGACCAGTGCAAGACGGTACAGTTCTGGGATGCAAGGCTGGGAACTGGGGGGAAATGACTGGGGCCTCTCTTTTGTCGGTTCATGAGTGGCTGGAAGAAGCATTTATGGATGTGTCCCTGCCTGTGGATGTCTGTATAAGTGAAGTACCAACCAGAGGTTTATGGCTTGACACAGAATCACAGTGTGAGAAGGATAGGGTTGGTGGAACAAAAGGCTCAGTGGTCCCACAGTCCAGGTTGTACCCCAGGAACCCCATCACATTCGTTGTCAAGTGTTATATTTCTGTGGACAGACAGACAGACACAGATGGAGCTGATAGACACACAACAGTTTGCGGTGCTAGTTTTTATTGCTCTGGCTACAAAGCTGCAATTAACCGGACAGTGAGGCTTTGGAGAGGGTAGAGTGAAAACCCCCTGAACATGTCAAGGGACAGGACAGCACAAGAGCAGGGAGAAAAGTTTCCATCAAAACGTTTTCTTGGTGAAACAGAAATTTTAGCAAATAAAGTCCATTGCATGGAACATTTCTGATTTTTATGAAAACACAGAAAAAAACCCAAAACTGGCTTTTTTGTTTTTGTTTTTAGCAACTAAGAAAATTTGCAGATTCCCACCTAAAAAAAAACCCTGAAAATTTTTTTTAAAAATGTAGAAAAAAATCATTTCCTGAGCAGTTTTGATTGTTGTTGTCTCTTTTTATGAACGTCACATTCTTTGCAGCTCTTCATGAATCTCCTCAATTTCTCCGTATTCATTCTGGAAGTCTGCAAAAAGAACAGCAGATTAAAACATGGTTAGTTGTCTTTCTTTTGAAAAACAAGTGTCCATTTCCCTGTATTTTGTAGCAAGGAAAGTGTTCTCCTCCTCCAGGCAAATGAAGGGAAACAAGCAGCGAACAGAGGGGCGGCTAACAGAAGGAGAAGGAGGGAGTTTGCCTGGGAGCTGTCCCAGGTGAGTGCTAAGTGATTGCTGAGTGTGTGCAGCTGTGTGGGGTGTGCTGTGCTAGAGGGGGGAGTACCTGAGAGACCAGGTGTGTGACTGGTGCAAGTACAGCTGACTGTGGGTGGGTGCTTGTGACTGGTGCAGTTACAGGTACCATTTTGGCAGTTGGGGGTTTGTCTGTTTGAGTGATTGATTGGATCCAGGTGGGGCTAATTGCAGGGGCGGGGCTTTGAGGGGTAAGTGCAGGGCGGGGCAACTGCCCCAGCCTTATAAAAGGCAGCCAGCTGCGAACCAGCTGAGCAGCGAACAAAGGAGCGGCTAACAGAAGGAGAAGGAGGGAGTTTGCCTGGGAGTTCGCCTGCGGAGAGAGCCCACTGCTCGTGTTTGCCTTTCAGGCATTGCTGAGCAGGAAATTGAGCATCTGAGGAGGCTCTCAGAGCAGAGATATGGAGATGGAGCGATCCGTTGTTGTCACCTGCACTGGATGTGCTATGTTTGTCTTCCTCCCACACGATAGAGATGACTTCATCTGTACCAAGTGCAGGCTGGTTTCCTTATTGGAAGAGAAGGTTAAAGGACTAGAGACCCAAATGTCAACCCTGCGTTGCATTACAGGAAACAATGTCGTGCTCCATCAGGCACAGGCAGAGCGTAAGGAAGATTCAGAGAAGGCCGGGCAGGCGAAAATGAAGAACGGGGAAGGAAATTGGCAGCATGTGACCTCCCGAAGAAAGAGAACCCATGTGCCCACCATGCAGATAGAAGTAAGGAATCGTTTTCATCCTTTCTGCACAAGTACTACGGCGGAGAATGATTTGGAGGACCCTTCAGAGGGAATGGATCATCAGGAGACCCGTTTGAACAGAAGGCAAGAGATGCATTCTCCTAGGGATGGGGGTTCCACGACCACCATTCCAAAAAGGAAGAGAAGGGTGATGGTGGTCGGGGACTCCCTCCTAAGTGGGACGGAGGCGTCCATCTGCCGTCTGGACCGGGAAAATAGAGAAGTGTGCTGCTTGCCTGGAGCTAGGATTACAGATGTGACGGAGAGACTGCCAAAACTTATCAAGTCCTCAGACCGCTACCCCTTCCTGCTTCTCCACGTGGGTACCAATGACACTGCCAAGAATGATCTTGAGCGGATCACTGCGGACTATGTGGCTCTGGGAAAAGAGATTAAGGAGTTTGAAGCGCAAGTGGCGTTCTCGTCCATCCTCCCTGTTCAGGGAAAAGGCCCAGGTAGGGCCAGTCGCATTGTGGAAGTAAATGCGTGGTTACGCAGGTGGTGTCGAAGGGAGGGCTTTGGATTCTTCGATCATGGAATGCTGTTCCAGGAAGAAGGATTACTAGGAAGGGACAGGATTCATCTAACGAAGACAGGGAAGAGTATCTTCGCAGACAGGCTGGCTAACCTAGTGAGGAGGGCTTTAAACTAGTTTCGACGGGGGACGGGGACCTAAGCCCGAAGGTTAGTGGGGAAGAGGGACAGCACAAGGAAGCAGAAGTAGGAGGGTGCAGCAGGGGAGGCCTCCCGATTCATACTGTGAAAGTAGGCCACTCGGCTACTTATCTCAAGTGCCTGTACACAAATGCAAGAAGCCTGGGAAACAAGCAAGAGGAACTGGAAGTCCTGGCACAGTCAAGAAACTATGACATGATTGGAATAACTGAGACTTGGTGGAATAACTCTCATGATTGGAGCGCGGTCATGGATGGGTATAAACTGTTCAGGAAGGACAGGCAGGGGCGAAAGGGGGAGGAGTTGCACTGTATGTAAGAGAGCACTATGACTGCTCTGAGCTCCAGTATGAAGCTGGAGATAAGTCAGTTGAGTGTCTCTGGGTTAAGCTTAGAAGCAAGAACAATAAGAGTGATGTCCTGGTGGGTGTCAGTTACAGACCACCAGACCAGGAGGATGAGGTGGATGAGGCTTTCTTTGCTCAACTAGGGAAAGTTTCCAGTTCACAGGGCCTGATTCTCATGGGAGACTTCAATCACCCTGACATCTGCTGGAAGAGCAATACAGCAGAGCACAAACAATCCAGGAAGTTTTTGGAGAGTGTTGCAGACAATTTCTTGGTGCAAGTGCTGGAGCAACCAACTAGGGGCCGTGCTTTTCTTGACCTGCTGCTCACAAACAGGGAAGATTTGGTAGGGGAAGTAGAAGTGGGTGGCAACCTAGGCAGCAGTGACCATGAGATGGTTGAGTTCAGGATCCTGACAAAAGGAAGAAAGGAGAGCAGCAGGATATGGACCATGGACTTCAGAAAAGCGGACTTTGACTCCCTCAGGGAACTGATGGGCAGGATTCCCTGGGAGGCTAATATGAGGGGGAAAGGAACCCAAGAGAGCTGGCTGTATTTTAAAGAGACCTTATTGAGGGCACAAGAGCAAACCATCCCGATGTGCAGAAAGAATAGCAAATATGGTAGGCGTCCAGCTTGGCTTAACAAAGATGTCCTTGGCGAACTTAAACGCAAAAAAGAAGCTTACAAGAAGTGGAAGCTTGGTCAGATGACTAGGGAGGATTATATAAACACTGCTCGAACATGCAGGAATGAAATCAGGAAGGCCAAAGCACAATTGGAGTTGCAGCTAGCAAGGGACGTGAAGGGGAACAAGAAGGGTTTCTACAGGCATGTTGCCAACAAGAGGAAGATTAGAGAAAGTGTGGGCCCCTTAGAGAATGAGGGAGGCGACCTAGTGACGGAGGATGTGGAGAAAGCTGAGGTACTCAATGCCTTTTTTGCCTCTGTCTTCACAGACAAGATCAGCTCTCAGACTGCTGCACTGGGTGGCACAGAATGGGAAGGAGGCGAACATCCCACAGTGCTGAAGGAACGGGTCCAAGACTATTTAGAAGGATTGGACATTCACAAGTCCATGGGGCCGGATGCAATGCACCCGAGGGTGCTGAGGGAGTTGGCTGAGGTGATTTCAGAGCCGTTGGGAACAGGGGGAGGTCCCTGACGACTGGAAAAAAGCAAATATAGTGCCCATCTTCAAAAAAGAGAGGAAAGAGGATCCAGGGAACTACAGACCGGTCATCCTCACCTCAATCCCTGGAAAATCATGGAGCAGGTCCTTAAGGAATCCATTTTAAGGCACTTGGAGGAGAGGAAGGGGGAGTGGTAGATACCCTGGAAGGTAGGGATAGGATACAGAGTGACCTAAACAAACTGGAGGATTGGGCCAAAAGAAATCTAATGAGGTTCAACAAGGACAAGTGCAGAGTCCTCCACTTAGGACGGAAGAATCCCATGCACAGTTACAGACTGGGGACCGACGAGCTGGGCAGCAGCTCTGCAGAAAAGGACCTGGGGGTAACAGTGGATAAAAAGCTGGATAGGAGTCAGCAGTGTGCCCTGGTTGTCAAGAAGGCCAATGGCATATTGGGCTGCATTAGTAGGAGCATTGCCAGCAGGTCATGGGAAGTGATTATTCCCCTCTATTCGGCATTGGTGAGGCCGCATTTAGAATATTGTGTCCAGTTTTGGGCCCCCCACTACAAAAAGGATGTGGACAAGTTGGAGAGAGTGCAGCGGAGGGCAACCAAAATGATTAGGGGGCTGGAGCACAGGACTTATGAGGAGAGGCTGAGGGAACTGGGCTTGTTTAGTCTGCAAAAGAGAAGAGTGAGGGGGGATTTGTTAGCGGCCTTTAACTACCTGAAAGGGAGTTCCAGGGAGGATGGGGCTAGGCTGTTCTCGGTGGTGGCAGATGACCGAACAAGGAGCAACGGTCTCAAGTTGCAGGGCGGGAGGTCTAAGTTGGACATTAGGAAAAAGTTTTTTACTAGGAGGGTGGTGAAGCACTGGAATGGGTTACCTAGGGAGGTGGTGGAATCTCCATCCTTAGAGGTTTTTAAGGTGAGGCTTGACAAAGCCCTGGTTGGGATGATATAGCTGAGGTTAGTCCTGCTTTGAGCAGGGGGTTGGACTAGATACCTCCTGAGGTCCCTTCCAACTCTAATATTCTATGATTCTATGATTCTAAGGGTTGCCATTTTATGTATTGAAGTTCTTTGCTAGATCAGGGCCTTAATACCTCATAGACTCAAACATCAAGACCAGAAGGAATCATCATGATCATCTAGTCTGACTTCCTGCACATTGTAGGCTACAGAACCTCACTCACCTGCTGCTGTAGTAGGCCCAGAACCTCTGGCTGAGTTACTGAAGTCTTTAAATCTTGATCTAAAGCCTTCAAATTACAGAGAATCTACCAATTACTCTAGTTCAAACCAGCAAGTGACCTGTGCCCCACGCTGCAGAGGAAGGCAAAAACCTCCAGAGTTTCTGTCAATCTGACCTGGGGGAAAATTTCTACCTGACCCCAAATACAGCGATCAGTTAGACCCTGAGCATGTGGGCAAGACCCACCAGCCAGACACGTGGGAAAGAATTCTCTGTAGTGATTCAGAGCCCTTCCCATCTGGTGTCCCATCTCTGGCTGTTGGAGACATTTGCCAGTTACAGTCGTGGATGGGCCATGTGTCTTTGTAGACAACCTTCACTCTTATTAATCTGTTTACTCTTGAGTTAATCGTACTTAGCACTCACCTACAACTTTTCATCCATAGAGCTCAAAGTACTTTGGAAAGGTTGGTAAAGTGTCATTATTCCCATTTTACAGATGGGGAAACTGAGGCGCAGAGCAATTAAGTGATTTACCCAAGGCCACACAGAAGTATGGAGCAGAGCCAGCAGTGCAACAGATGGCCTTGTGATTAAGGCACTGCACTGGCACTCAGGAGATGTCGGTGTGATTCCCAGATCTGCTAGCATCCTTCTGAGCCCTTGAGCAAGTCACTTATCCCAACCCCACAGCCAGTGAAGTCAACAGAAAGCTCCCTGAGTGTTTCGGCTGTATGTGTAGAGGTAGGGTAGGTCCTCAGGGTGCAAGGTTGCCATGCAGCCCTCCCTGCTCCATCTACAGCCCCTCCATGATGGTTGTATGGGGCATGTACTGGGGCTACTGAATCTGCATCAAATGCAGCCTCTGCCCTCACAGAGGGAGGGTGGAGTAGCCGTGTTCCAAAGTTCATTCCCCAGCCCCACGGAGCCATCCAGCCCTTGCTGGGAGGACACACTGCATCCCCCACCTTGCAGCTCCACGTACTAAGGTGATGGAATTCTCCCCATACACACAGCCCAAATGTCTGCCCCTGTAGAGAAGCCAGCACATGGGCCAATGAGCCCCTAGTCAGATCATTTCATACCATCAGGGGGCAGAGGGGTTCTGATTCCGACTATACCCAGGAGAAGATTTCAGAGTGTTACCTGGTAGCTTCTCGGTGGGTTCTTCCCGGTGAGATAAGGCAAGTTTGAGCATAGTGGAAATGTCCATCCGCAGCCTCGTCATGATCATGTTCTGCAGGAAACACATTGCCGAGCACGTGAGCATGGAAGTGATCTGACAGCTTTGTGCTCCTGGGAGCTAGTTCAGAGAGGGGAGAGGGAGCCGGAGTCTGCACCATCTGGAGCAGCACCAGCTGAACTGTCAGTGACGTTCTAATCACAATCAACTACACCTGTGCAATCCCACCAACGGGTTATGCAGGTACCACTGAGGCCATCATGTGAAGGCTGTGGGGCTGCACAGGTGTAACGATGGGTCTTGGTCGCCTTGGAGAGCTTTTATTGCTGGTTATGACAGGCAGGAAGGAAAGAGCCCAACCTGATCCTCAGATTCCAAAGGGAATTTACAGAGCTGGCAGGTGGCTTGTAAACAGAGCATGTTTCATCTGGAGCGACAGTACAAATGATGCTAAGAATGTCATTTTATAGTCACTTTTCAGAGAAGAACCATCTGTTAAGGTCTCAGCCAAGAAAGCCGAATATAGTGAACTGCATGAAACTGAATATATCTATACATATGTATAGTTAGATATGTATATCTACCTAAGAAAGGGGACGTTGATAATAATGAATATGAATCCGAAGCTAGGAGTTGTAGAAAATGGATAAGAAAAGCAAAAGGACACAACGAAAAATCTATGGTCAGCAGGGATAAGGACAATAAGAAGGAATTTTTAAAATATATTAGGAACAAAAAAAATAATAATGAATCATATCATTCTTAGGATCTATTTTTAAATGGAGGTTACTAGATGGAAATGATAAAACTAAGGATATTAACTCAAAAAAGGCAGTAATATTTCTGTTGTGCATTTGGTGAAAAACACACAACATAACATATAATGATGAGAACACTCTTTCCAGTCCACTAATATCTCAGGAGGATGTTAAACAGCAGCTTCTAAAGTCAGACATTTTTAAATCAGCAGGTCCAAGTAACTTGAATCCAAGAACATTAAAAGAACTGGCTGAGGAGCTCACTGGACAATTAACATTGATTTTCAATAAGTCTTGGCACACTGGGGAAGTTCCAGAAGACTGGAAGAAAGCTAATGTTGTGCCAGTACTTAAAAAGGAGTATGAAACAGCTTCATTCCCTGGGGCAACAACCTGGTAATGATGGGTGTGTCTGTCTGACATTGATCCTGTGCAAGATAACTGAGTGGCTGATACACTCAATCCATAAGTATCAGACAACTACAACCCATATTTGATGGGGACCACATCCTAAAAGAAATTTTTCCCAATTCTCTCTCCTGGCTTCCAAACAACCCCCAAACTTGCTAACTTCATAATCGGAAACAAATTCCCCACACATCAGGGTGCAGCAATAAACCCCGCCAGAACAACAGATGCAAAACCTGCAGACATGTCTCCACTGCTACAATGATCAACACCCCCCACAACACCGTATTCAAAATCGATGGGTCCTACCCATGCCTATCACAACATGCTGTGTACCTCATTCAGTGCATCAAATGCCCCAACTACAACCACATGGGTGACACCAGACAATCACTGCACCCTTGAATGAACTCACACAGAAAACTGATAAAAGTCAAAATCACCCAATCACTCCACAGCTGCTCTCTTAGTCCTATTCCTAAAAGGAAACCTGCACAACACATTCAAAAGGCGACCCTGGAACCTTAAACACATAACTCTGCTAGACAGCAAAAATCACGGCTAGATTTATGCCTTATTACCACAATCTGTAACCTACTAACCGTCCTTGGTTCTATGACCTACCCACTTCATTTAAAGTGATCGAATTCCACATGTTAAACCCTTATGCTTAACCATCCTTCTCACTTCTATTTAGCTGTGACACTCTGGTTAGCTTTCCCAGCCCCAAAGAAGAGCTCTGTGAAGCTCAAACGCTTGTCTCTTTCACCAACAGGAGTTGGTCCAATAGAAGATTATCTCACCCACCTTGTCTATATCAGGGAATAACATTTACAGTGTCACCAGAACCGCCTGCATCTCACAGTTGCTTCTTGTAATATCTAGGCAGTAGCTAAGATCAGTACAATCCACAGAGGCACCTAGAGCCGGTTCAACAAGCCTTTACACTCACTGCAGACCCCATCAGATTGCATGTGTACAAATAGAGAGCAGCATCAAAATGCTTGCTGGCATCTTCCAGCATCCTGCAAAAAATACTTGGATTCATCTACAAACAGATGTGCTCACAGTTACCAGGGGCACATAGTTTTAAGGAGCTTGTGGAAAGTGTTGTTCATTCCACTGTACCAGGTGTTAAAAAAACGCTTGTTGTTCTACACAAAGAAGGTACGAGTTGTTAGAACATTCGCCTGTTCTCAGGAAAATGGTGCAATCACTAGTGTTTCTTACGACAGCCTTTGGGTTCCAAGCAGCTCACTGCAGAGAGACCATTTACGCCCTAATCACCTGTCGTCTCTTGTCTTGTACTTGGATCATAAGCTCTCGGGGGCAGGGTCTGTCCTTTTGTTCTTTATTTATACAGTGGCAGGTGGGGCCTGGCCCAGGTCCAATGCTCCGTAGCGTTAGGGTAACACAAATAATAAACATAATAATGATTCTGCAAACATGCATACACTGACCTGTAAGCCCATTTGTGGTTCCACTGGAGTCAATGGTCCTGTTCAGTTAGACAAATGTGTTTGCAAGATCAGGGCCTTAAGGGACACCTTGAAATTCAAGGTCACGTTGTTTCTGCTCTAGGCGGAAATTAGACATCCCCGGGAGCAGCGGGTTTGCTCCAATATTCTTTGGCCGAAATTCTGGCTGGGTAGCTCGCTCTGGGGCAGTCCCTCTTTGTATACTGTGCTGTTCCCAGATAGCACCATCCAAACCCATAAATACAGCCCTACAGAGCAGGGGGAAGCATTCCTCACCTTCAGTTCCTGGAGCTGCATCTTCATCTTCTCCTTTGCCTGCTCAAACATCCCCCTGTTCGTCTCTCTTTCAATGTTCTCCAAGAGAATATTTTGCATCTTTTGGCAGGATTGCCGCCCCTGGGTCTTAGCCGCCTCTGTTGAAAGATGGGAGCGGTCACAGTGCTGGACAAGACCAGGAAAGATTTGGCAGAGGAGATCCTGGGAGTGGGGTTTAGGTAAGAAAAATAATGGCAGCGAAGGGTAGTGTCAGCAGCACTCAAAGGCACTTCCGTCTGGCTCTTCCAGTGACAATGGCCGTCGTGCTGGAGGAAAGAGCCCGTCTGGCTGCCCCAGAGAATGAAGCTCTCTCATATTCCTCAGTGCAAATGACCCTCCCACCCCATGCCCACACATACCACAGCTCTGAGTGGGAGGGGCCCCACTGCCGCAGAGAGCTGCAGAGATGCCAGTGAAACGCTGAGCAGGAATTGATTTGTGCCAGATCCTGACCCCTGTTCCCAGACTTTTCCCCATCCCACTCCTCTGCCAACGTGTAACATCCTGGTCCCTTCTTCCACTCCTCTTTCATCCTCCTGGAACTCCTCCAACTATCCACAAGGATCCCAGTCTGATTCCCCACTGCCAGTTCTTCTAGCCAGAGACAAACAAGGACCTACGCTGTCACCCCACGCCCTGTCATCCCTCCCACAATGACCATCGCCAAGCATCCATCCCCTGTCTTATAGGTATGCCTCAGACCAGCCCCCATCCCAGACACACTGAGACTCACCAACTTGCTCCCCAGTTTCCAGGTGAGTTTCCAGTTCTAGGGCAACTCTAAGCCCACAAACACTAAATGCAATTAATTGAGTTTCTCCTTCAGTATTTGGGCTGCAGACACTGCATCTATTGTTGACCTTCCTGGCATAAACCACGTTGGTTGTCACTTACATGATGCCTCAGTTCTTTATGAAGTTTCTTCTCGATAATTCTTTCCAGACTTTTCATCATGTGACTCATTTACTGGATGGGCCAGTAATTGCTACATGCTTGCACATCCCCTTTATGCATGCAGACAGAGACGAATGCGGTCTTCCTTCGTCAGGCATTTTTCCAGTTTGGGGGATATGCTCTTTATCAAAAAGGTTTCTCCTGACCCCAAAGGGTCAGCCACAGCACCAGATCAATATAAGTTTGGATCTTACCCAAAATACCACGCTGCCAGACAATCCTTTAGTAACTAAAACTAAAGATTTATTGTAAAAAGAAAGAAACAAACCATGAGAGAAATGTTAAAGGGTTAAAGTTAATCAGATACATACAAATGATTGAAAGTCCATATATATCCCGTTTGAAATACAGATATCTCAAATATATCTATTACTTCCATTACAGATATAACACATGAACATAAGCATTGTCATCTTTCTCAGTGCATTACATCCTTCCCAACAATCCCTGACATGGCATATCTTACATGACTCATTATGATATTGACATATTTGTCACACTGGTCAGATTGGAGAACTTATAGACATATTTGATGTACCTGTGTTTCAAACTATGCAGTATAAGACACACCCCAGACAGAGAGGTGGCAGGACAATTGCCCGCTTAATGGCCCATCAAAACCTTTACAGAAGCAAAGGGCCCAGGAAGAAACTAAAGGCATACCTGAAGAGTGACCAGGATTGGCCCATGTGACTCTGGACTCCATTTTAGCTCCTGTAAGTTTCCACGGGCCACACGGCCAGGGAAAGAGGGTATATAAGATCAAACCACAGAAACCATTTTGTCTTCTATCCTGAGCTTCAGCCACCTACCTACCTCTGGATCAAGTCAACTGCAACTGAAGCTGTGTAACAAAGGACTGAGACCAATCCAGGTACTGGATGTACACCAGAGGAGACTATAAAAGCCTGCAACTCCACATTTCTTCTAGAAATCTGATGTATATGGACTATCAATCATTTGTATGTATTTGATTTACTTTGACCCTTTAACATTTCTCTCATGGTTTCTTTCTTTCTTTTTACAATAAACTTTTAGTTTTAGTTACTGAAGAATTGGCTGGCAGCGTGGTCTTTTAGGTAAGATCCAATCTCATATTGAACTGGTACTGTGGCTGACGCCTTGGGGTCTGGAGGAACCTTTTTAGTAAAGAGCATAGAGTTTAAATAACTGGTCTCTTTACTGTACTTAGTGCTGATTTGGGATCCAGGAGCAGAAATGCAGTAAAGGGCACTGTGTGTATTTCTATACTGGCTTCTGAGGGGATTCAGAAGTGCAGTCTGTGGCTGGTTGGGAAATCTGGCTTCAGTGCCACCCACCAGTGCTAGGAGAATCTGCTCTCCTTTTGCAGCCTGCCCTGACCTTGGCATTATCAGTTGGCTACCCTGGGCATGGGACGGGTCACAGAATGAAATTAAAAAAGGTTTGTCATCCTCATCGCTCCTTCATGGCCTGATGCTGGAGAACAAGCCAACATCACAAAACGTAGGATCACCCAGTTGAAGGGTCCTACCTTCATAGTAAGGCTGTAGGTCACTCTGGATGGACAGTGGAAGGGACTGGTAGATATCCAACTTCTTCTTCAGGATCTCTCTTTCCAGCGTGCTCAGGATGATGTTTGTCTGCAAGAGTCAATTTAAAGCATTTGCCATGATCTTTCCAATCCCTTGTTTGTAAAAAAACAATCTAAATAAATGGTTGGAACATTGGAGCTGATCAGGGATCAGGGTTTGTGTGGACTGCTTATTGGTTAGACCCAGAATCCAGGTGGAGTAGGCAGGGTGGGATTTTTAAGGTCAGAGTTTAGATACAAATATGTGAATTCAAACAAACAGTCTGTGAGCTCCACAAACCTTTTCCCAGCCTAAAGACTACATAGCGGCTGGTACTTCTAACTCATTCCTAGCTTCATCACTCCTCGGCCTCCTGCACAGAGCCCACAGGTTCTACGTGATATCTAAAGATTCACTGGTTGGGGGTGCAGACTTTGAGTCTCTGATGTCTTTTCATCCTCTGCAACCTGGTCCGGTCAACAGAGCCCAATCTCTGCCCCAGTGTCTCCAACTCACTACAATCACCAGCCAGTTAAGGCGGTAGGTTTTCTTGTTAGCTACAGGGATGGGAACCTAATCTGTTATGCACTTTGGGACTCCCAATTGCTTTCCAACGGTATAATGTTTTGGGGTTCTAGCCATGGTAATTCACAAGAGATCGGATCTTAAATATATCATCAGTCTAGCTACGGTGCTATGGTGGAACTGGTGCTGAGTGGAGTGTAACTGTCCCAGGCCTTGGACCAGGATCATTTTCAATCCATCCTATTTATTTCAAGCCTAACCAGGCTTCTCTGGGGTGCACAGAGATTTGATGTCTAATTATCGTACCGACTGGGGGCTTCATCCTTGGCCCTCCCCTGGGACTTTTCCGGCAGTGCAAGACTGCTGGGAATTTCCCTGACACATGGGAATCCCCGGCTGGCATTGCTGGCTGTACACACTGCACTGTCCTGGCCAGCCCGAGCACAGGAGGCATGTTAGAATGGGAGGAGGGGTTGTCGGAGAACCGTGCCTTGTGCTTTGGCCGTCCTTGGCAGTCAGAGTGGTCCCTAGGGGATCATTACTTCCAGTGTCGCTGAAGACCTTTAGGGTGCTTGAAGTTACACCAGGGCCAAATGAGCCCTGGAGTCAAGGCGGTTTCCCCACTTGCATCCTGCGCTAATATGCTCTGCTGCAGCTGAGAGTCTGGCCCTGCATGGATGCCAGGTAATAAATGCTAAACACTGTGTGTGTTGCCTATAAAGTACAGCTCTTCATGTCTCGTATCAGTGAGCCAGAAGGCAGAGTTCATCACAGAGCCAGTCCTGCTCTCCCTGAGAGTCCCCTTCAGGCTTCACCCACTGTTATCCTTATTCCACAGCCCTCCTCGGCCCCGCCAAGCAGAGGGGCAGCATAGCCAGATGATGACTCTCACCCCAGACGCGCTGGCTGGCAGGGCAGAGCACTCACTCTTAGCTTAACCTCAACTTACTTCTGCAATGAAGAACTTGAGCTTGCAGTTGTCATTGGCCAGTCTGCTCTTCTTCCAAACATCATGGATTTTCTCCTGTACCGAAATTTTTAACATATCGAGGTAGGGTTTCAGCGAGGTTCTGGTAACCTTTTGGATCCTAGTTGGATAATAAAACATGAATCATTAAAAAAACAAATGGGCTCAAGCCCCCCGTACTTGAAACAGCTGAGCGGGAGGTAGGAGAAGAGACAAAGGTGACTTTAAGCCATCTGTATTTCCCTGTCCTCCCCCCACATCCCAGGGCTGGCCAGGTGCTACACTGACCCTGGCATAAGCTAGAGCAGTCACAGAGCTGCTTTAAAATATGCTATCTGGACTGATCGCTGAAGAACTGCTCTGTCAGCTGAGATCACATGACCCCAGTGCACACAGGTGCCTATAACCTCTCAGCAACAGATGACTTGGATGGTTGGGCAGCCTAGTACTTAGAATGCCTGGCTCTCAGCCCCCTGCTGGGTTGCGTAGCCTCAGTCTTTAAGGCTGGGTGGGTAAGGGGACGTGGGCCATGCAGATACAACATCCTCACCTGTTCGAGCTACGAGTCCTAAGCTGAGTGCCCCAGGGGTTGGTACTGGGGCCAGTATTGTTCAACATCTTCATTAGAGCTCTGGAAGATGGGGTGGATGCACCCTCAGCTGGGGGGAGTGGTAAATACGCTGGAGGGTAGGGATAGGATACAGAGTGACCAAGACAAATTAGAGGATTGGTCCAAAAGAAATCTGATGAGGTTCAATATGGACAAGTGCAGAGTCCTGCATTTAGGACGGAAGAATCCCAAGCATTGCTACAGACTTGGGACCAACTGATTAGGCTGCAGTTTGGCAGAAAAGAACCTGGGGGTTACAGTGGACAAGAAGCTGGTTATGAGTCAGCATTGCACCGTTATTGCGAAGAAGGCTAATGGCACATTCAGCTGCATTGGTAGGAGCATTGCCAGCAGATCAAGGGAAGTGATTATTCCCCTCTCTTCAGCACTGGTGAGACTGCATTTGGAATATTGTGTACAATTTTGGGCTTCCCACTACAGAAAGAATGTGGACAAATTGGAGAGAGTCCAGTGGAGGGCAACAAAAATGATTAGGGGGCTGGAGCACATAACGTATGAAGGGAGGTTGGTGAACTAGGCTTGTTTTGTCTGCAGAAGAGAAGAATGAGGGGGGATTTGATAGCAGCCTTTAACTACCTGAAAGGGAGTTCCAGGAAGGATGGAACCAGGCTGTTCTCAGTGGTTGTAGATGACAGAACAAGGAGCAATGGTCTCAAGTTGCAGTGGAGGAGGTCTAGGTTGGATATTAGGAAAAACTTTTTCACTAGGAGGGTGGTGAAGCACTGGAATGGGTTACCTAAGGAGGTGGTGGAATCTCCATCCTTAGAGGTTTTTAAGGAGCGGCTTGACAAAGCCCTGGCTGAGATGGTTTAGTTGGGGTTGGTCCTGCTTTGAGCAGGGTGTTGGACTAGATGACCTCCTGAGGTCCTTTCCAATCTTAATCTTTTATGATTCTATGATACGTGGGAGAAAACGGCTCCTAGACCCACGTGAGATGCATCCATCCATAGCAGGAACTCCTTGGTGAAGTCAAGGTCATAGAAATCGGGTTCTTGGCAGAGCTATGTCTTCAAGGCTTGAAAAGCCTCCCCACAATCTGTGGTCCATTGGAATTTTTGGGGGCTACCATTCTTGAGAAGATCAATGAAAGGTGCCGCGATAAATGAGAAACTCAGAATAAATTGGCAGTAGTACCCGGCAAGTCCTAAAAACTGGTTTCTTGTGTCCTTCACAAAGGTGTGGGGCAAGTCTGCAGGTCCTAGACTTTATTAGCCATGGTTCATACTGTGTCTTTTCCTAAAGTGTACCCAAGGTAGGTTGTTTCATCCTTGCCGAGGTGATATTTACCAGGATTTGGAGTCGGGCCACCTTCCTGAAGAGATTGTAACATAGCCATCACATGTCTTAGGTGGTTCTGTCATTTTTGACTGTAGTTTACAACATCATCTAGGTACACTGCAGCATATTGTCTATGGGGTCGGAGGATACGGTCCATTAGCCGCTGAAACATGGTTGGGGCCCTATACAACCCAAAGGGCATTGTCCAGAAATGAAGAGTCCAAAGGGAGTAGAGAAAGCTGTCCTGTCCCTAGATTCTAGTGTGAGGAGGATCTGCCAATATCTCTCCATTAGATCCAGGGTGGTGATGTACTCTGCTTCTCCTAGCTGGTCAAGAAGTTCATCAACGTGAGGCATCAGGTACACATCAGATTTTAAGACGATGTTGACGATGGGGACCAACACTATGGGGCTTTTCCAATTGCTGAATGATTCCTCATTTACTCCTATTTCTAGCATTGAGTGGAGTTCTCGCTTCATGGTTTCCTTCAAGTTCAGGGGAAGGAGTCAAGGATTTTCTCTGACTTTGAGCCCCAGTTCTGTCTAGATTTATTATTTGGCCTATGCAATCCAGTCAAGCCAATCCACAGCATTCTTATCAATGGAATTCAAGGCATGAAGACCTCCAGAAAAATAAGCCATTCAACAATATGCATCATCTGTCTGGATGTTATGGGTTATTAAATGGATCTGTCCAGGTTGAGTAGAAAACATGGAAGAGAAAGTATGACCATCGGTTGAGCCTGGGCTCTCTTGTCTGGGGTGAGGTTGTTTCCAATCTTGACCATCGCTGGCTCTGAGGCCTCGGCAACCTGTGGGCCTAATTCAGGGTCAGGTGGGTTCACGATATATTAGGAGACTTCCCTGGGTTTTCCACAAGGCTTTAACAGGTTCATATGGTAGATTTGGTGTACCTTTCGTTTGTCTGGTTGTCGGATTTCATGGTTTACTGGCCCCACTCATTGCACCACCTCATAGGGCCCTTGCCAGCGGGCTAGGAGTTTTGATTACGAGCTAGGTAATAACAGGAGAGCCCAATTACCAGGTTAGAACTTCCAGAGGTGAGCACTTTTATTATAAGCTGTTTCCTGTGTGCTCCAGGCGTGTAGGAGGTTCTCCCTGCTGATGGGTGTTTTGTTCAACCATCCATTTTAGTAGCTGTTCCAGCTCTATTTAGCGGGTGGGGTTCAAGCACTAATTGCTTGAGAGTTTCTTCCTCTCTCTCTGTATTTTTTTTTTTTTTGCATTCCCTTATGCAGGGACTATGGCATCTGCCCACCGTCTCCACCAATATGTAACAGGCAGCTTGGATGGCCAGGAAGCCTAGTGATTATAAAGTTCTGCTCTCAGCCCCCTGCTGGGTTGAATAGACTCAGTCTTTAAGGCTGGGTGTGTATGGGGACGTGGGCCCTCCCTCTCCACTGGGTCACAGCCCAGGGTACTGGATCTGTCAAACCCTGAACAGGGGGTTCCTCCCAGCAGGGAGCCAGAATCTGCTGGTCTGAGTTACTTCTTATCAGTCTGTTCAGTTTGGGCGTGACGCCTCTGGTCCAATTTGCTGGGCGGATTGCTTCCCGTAGGATGCCCTGTTGGGTCCTGGGTGGCACCTTGCTGTGGTCCCAGGCTCCGTCAGGCGGGGCAGCAGAAAAAGGGTGAGGGCGAACCCCACAATGTCTCTGGGATTCGCTCAGTCAATTACCTCCAGTGCTAGAGATTCTTTCACAGTTTCTCTTGGCTGGGGAGCCAGTGCTTTACTTCCAGGTGGCTGCCCTGCCTGGCAGGCTAGTGCTCCTTCCTTTCAGGCTTCTTTACCAGTCAGTCCCGAACTGAGCCAGGTGTTCTTCTTTTCTCCCCCTCCGGGCATGGCGTTGGCTGCAGCCATAGCAGGGCGGGGCTAGCTGGCCCCAAAGGCTTCCTTTAACCTCTATTGTTCTAGTTGGCATTTTCTCTGCTTCATCACACATCCCTCCCTGCTTCTGCCCAGCTCCAGATCACCCCATTCACCTGGGCTAGGGGGAGCTTTTTTCATTTCCCTATGTGCCAATATCCAAAGCCATTTAAACCCCAAAGGGGCACAAGGTGGCCTTTCTCTAAGTTACTTGCGGACAGTGCAATCAATGGAAGTGCAACGAGCCTGATCCTCCAGCTGAATGGCAGGTGGGAGCAGCCCCACTGAAAACAATTGGGGCTTCAAAATTCATCAGGGTGTTACCTTATTGTCTTTTTAATCTGTCCTTAAACTCACCTCTGTGGGAGCTACACATCACCCCTCTGGCCTGGGCCAGGTTAGCGGTGGTTCAGACTTCTGCTCTTTGCCCTGTTCATTTTTTTACTTTTCTTCCTATCGATTCCCACCATTTGTCTGACGCCCAGACTCTAGACAGAGCCTGTCTTCTTAATATGTCCACACAGTGCCAAGCACAGCGGGAGCCAGGGTACGTCACTGGACAGCCAAGGTTCTACCATAACAATGACAAGTGGTGTAAAATAGATGAGAATCAGGGCCGATATTCTTTTCTACAGTCATAATAATGTGTGCCAGCTGGGGCGTGGGTGGTCATGCCTAGTGGTCAGAGCAGTGGCAGTCGGAGGCCAGGATTCTGAGCCAAAGGTCAGAGTGAGGGTCAGGAACCAGGAGTCAGAGCCAAGATCAGAGCCTGGGTCCGAGTCCAAGAGTGAGCCAAGAGGCAGGACTATCACCACAGCTGTGGAGCTCATCTTGTTGCACAGACACAGACACTTCCTGGCACAAATTCCCAGACTTAAATAGAGCACCTGGACGAATCAGGGACCACAATGGAAACTGTCGGTCTGGCCTTGCAAGGTGGTACTTCCTGTGGTGTTTATCTCCCCAGGATCTCTGTAATAACACATGCGGCCCTACCATTGCTGCCGCGTAGCGTTCTAGTTCACACAGAACTTCACATCATGCTCCAGCTGCAATCGAGATAAGGGGAGCTGGTGGGGGACTCTACCAGACTGGGTTACCCAGAAGTACCAGCGAACAGGGTTCTACAGGAATGTGGGGCTAGTGGGGAGCCCAGACTGCCCTACCAAAGAAGGCTCAGCATCTCTGCAGCCTGCGTGGGGCAGGGCTCCTCTCACCTGAATATGTTTCCAAACATGGAGTCGATTTTGTCATAGATGGGCTGAGCAAGGGCACTGTTGAGGTCTATGCGGGCGAAGATCCGGGACGCGTATACACCATTCTTCTGGCATACAGCTTTCAGGGTCCTGTGGAAGCCTTGGTAGCCGGTGTCTTGCTGGATAATTGGAAACACAGTTGTAATGAAGTGGGTATGGGATACATCACTTACGATTTGTATTACAGGAGAACCTGAGCCTAGGGCCCCATTGTGCTGTGATCTGTACAAACATATGTCTACACTGGAGCTGGAAGGTGTAATTTCCAACTCAAACAGACATATCCACACTAACTCTGACCTGTCCAAGACCCATAGTATGCACTTCGGGCAGTTAACTCCCCACCCCACCCGTGCTGCCTCTGACTTTCCCTTTTGCCGTCGGGACTGGTATATTGCTGTTACCCCAAAACCCTCAATCCTGGGGCCATGCTTGCCATGCTGTGCCATGCTTGCCATGCTGTGTGAACCCCCTCACTCCTGTGGCAGCCCACACCCAGCCACCTGCAAGCAAGCAGTCTCTGACCTAGTGAATGAGTGTTTCTGGTCAGCCACTCATGGGATTATGCAGTGGTGTGACCCCCAGTCACCATCCCCAGTCCCAGATGCGACCCAAGGAACTGCCATCTTACAGAGTTCAGTGCTGCCCACTGGACTCTGCAAGCTCATTGGTTAGTCAATTTATCAAAGACATTGATATGCACCAGCTCTGTCACTCCAAACGAGTTCTTTACACACACTTAAACCACATGCACTGCTTTAGATAAAACAAACAAATAAATATATTAAGTACAGGAAGATTTTAAGTGATTATAAGCCAGAAGAATATAAATCAGATTTGATCTAGAAGAAGTAAAAGCAAATCACATTCTAAACTAAACTTAACGCTTCAGGAGCCTTAAAGTCTTAGATGGTAAGGACTTTCCCCACAGATCTAAAAACACTTTTCAAAAGTTAATAAGTAACAGGGAAGCAAAGGTGGAGACAGCTGCTGGCCAGAGAGTGAAAGCTGCACATTAGGTCTAAATCGAGAGCTTGCTACTCACTGTAAGGAGCTGAAAGAACGCTTTCTGGTGAAATGATTTTGCTTTCTTCACGCCTTCATTAAGAGGTTGTTCCAGCTGGGCAAAACATTTCTCAATCTCCTCCTCCAAAGCCTTGATCTTCTCCTCCACAAAGGTCTCCAAGTCACTCTGCTGATAGTGATTCTGGAATGGCAGAAGAGCACAGGACACCTCATTACGCAGCTGATGCCGGAGGCAAAATATATATATACGCCAAGATTTCTTCTGGCTAGAAAATGCAGCACAGGCTTGGGTCAGGTCAGCACCTGGACAGGAGGCATCTAAAGAACACAATGTGCTGGAAGAGGCGGTGTCACCAGTCCAGCTAGTGGTGCTCTGAGTCAGCACTGAACCAAAGCCCTAGCGTGGCATGATGCTGGAGGCTCCGGGAAGGAGAGGAGTAAGTGACAGCTGGGCAACAGGGTCAGTTCCAGGGTGTGGCTTCCTTTGCAGGTAAAGCCAGTCATGCTTTTAAATGTCAATTACAGATAAGGAGAAAAGAAGAGAATCTCTATATTTTTTTCCTCCTTTCACTGCTTTAACCCCCCACAGAACAATATGGGCTCAGTGATACGTCTTATCATCCAGTCATACGGGTCTAGCAGTGAGCAACTGGGTGATAGTACATGGTGTGATCATATAAAAAAACCCAACTGGCCAATGAGAACATGGCCTTGGACAACATGGGCATGTCTACACTAGAGAAAACTGCAAGTTTCAGCTCTGACAGCTTCACTGATGCTTCCCACAGAATAAGCTGTAGTTTAGAAAGGATGTTGGGATTTCTACCCCTCGTCATCTAGTCCTGCTCTGGGGCTAGAACTCAGATTCTCCTGCATCACAAACTATAGTCCCTCTCCCTAGTTGAGTACAGAACTAACACCATTAGTGGTGAAGAGTATGGGGTCTATGACACACAGTTGAGAAGCTCCACAGGGCTATAGTGTATTTATACTCTAACCAGCTCATTGCTAGATTTCTGGAGCAGATTTGCATTTGTTTCCTGCTAGGAACCATGGGGGATCTGGCCAGGTTCAAAGGATCAGGGATGGAATGGGGAGAAGGCAGTGTGCAGAGAAACTGCTACTGTGGGAAGAGAGGGGAATATTCACTGCACCATCGCTATGCTAGCAGTGAGGCAGATCGTAGCACCCAAAGCTGTCCCAGCCGTACCACCGTGTCTTGTGTGGAGTTGAAATTCTCAGCCAGCAGGACAATTCCGAGAGCCTCTGTCACATAATCCATTAGCAGCTTCTTCTTCTCTTTCAGATAAATATTCCTGACGTACTCTCTCAGCTTGGGGATCTCTGGAATAGCACAGATAGGCAGAGTTAGGCCTGGTTTATAGCTAGGATGACCTAGATACAGCACTCAGGGCTGTGAACATTTTCACACCCTGTGTGATGTAGTGAGGGTGACCTAACCCTCACTGTAGACACAGCTAGGTTGACAGCCCTGGGTGGGGCATGTGAACTGCCCGTTCGGGGAGGCTAGGCTCCCATCCCCTGCATTCTGACAGAGGCCTCGCCCTCTTCCTGCCGTACCCTGCCCAGGCCCCTGCAGTGGCCAGAGAAGTCCCGCCCCAGATGGCCTGAGTCCCGGGCCCCACTCCTGCCCAGGCCGCCAGCCCAAGTCAGCCACAGGCCAACAGTGCTGGGCCAGATCAGGCAGCCTTGGAGTGCCAGGCCTGACCACCCCAGTGCCGGCCGGAGTGCTGGCCCAAAGCCCACCCCAGCTCCAGAGCGCCAGCCAGGGCCACCGGCTCAGCAGTATCGCTGGTCTCAGACACTGTGTATAAGGAGAAGCTAAAGCATATCCCACTTAAACCGACAAAAAATTGTTCTGAAGATGTACACTGGAGAAACTGTACCCATGTTGGGCACTACTGATGTTAAGGTGGAGCTCAGTGGACAGACTGCTAAATTGCCACTCTTTGTGGTGGAAGGCAGTTACCCAACCTTAATGGGCAGTTACCCAGCGAACTAAAACACAAAAAAGAAGTTTACAAGAAGTGGATGCTTGGTCAGATGACTAGGGAGGATTATAAAAACACTGCTCGAACATGCAGGAATGAAATCAGGAAGGCCAAAGCACAATTGGAGTTGCAGCTAGCAAGGGACGTGAAGGGGAACAAGAAGGGTTTCTACAGGCATGTTGCAAACAAGAGGAAGATTAGGAAAAGTGTGGGCACCTTAGAGAATGAGGGAGGCGACCTAGTAAGAGAGGATGTGGAGAAAGCTGAGGTACTCAATTCCTTTTTTGCCTCTGTCTCCACAGACAAGATCAGCTCCCAGACTACTGTACTGGGTGGCATAGAATGGGAAGGAGGCGAACATCCTGCAGTGCTGAAGGAACGGGTCCAAGACTATTTAGAAAGCTTAGACATACACAAGTCCATGGGGCCAGATGCAATGCACCCGAGGGTGCTGAGGGAGTTGGCTGGGGTGATTTCAGAGCCATTGGCTATTATCTTTGAAAGCTCGTGGCAACAGGGGGAGGTCCCTGAGGAATGGAAAAAAGCAAATATAGTGCATATCTTCAAAAAAGGGAGGAAAGAGGATCCAGGGAACTACAGACCGGTCAGCCTCACCTCAATCCCTGGAAAAATCGTGGAGCAGGTCCTCAAGGAATCCATTTTAAGGTACTTGGAAGAGAGGAAGGTGATCAGGAACAGTCAACACGGATTCACCAAGGGAAAATCATGCCTGACCAACCTGATTGCTTTCTATGATGAGGTGACTGGCTCTGTGGATGTAGGGAAGGCAGTGGATGTGATATACCTTGACTTTAGCAAAGCTTTTGATACAGTCTCTCACAGTATTCTTATCAGCAAGTTAAAGAAGTATGGTTTGGATGAATGGACTATAAAATGGATAGAGAACTGGCTAGAGCATAGGGCTCAACGAGTAGTGATCAATGGCTCCATGTCTAGCTGGCAACCGGTCACAAGCGGAGTGCCCCAGGGGTCGGTCCTGGGGCCGGTTTTGTTCAACATCTTCATTAATGATCTGGAGGATGGGGTAGATTGTACCCTCAGCACATTTGCGGATGACACTAAGCTGGGGGGAGTGGTAGATACCCTGGAAGGTAGGGATAGGATACAGAAGGACCTAAACAAACTGGAGGATTGGGCCAAAAGTAATCTAATGAGGTTCAACAAAGAAAAGTGCAGAGTCCTCCACTTAGGAAGGAAGAATCCCATGCACAGCTATAGACTGGGGACCGACGAGCTAGGCAGCAGCTCTGCAGAAAAGGACCTGGGGGTAACAGTGGATAAAAAGTTGGATATGAGTCAGCAGTGTGCCCTGGTTGTCAAGAAGGCTAATGGCATATTGGGCTGCATTAGGAGGGGCATTGCCAGCAGGTCATGGGAAGTGATTTTTCCCCTCTATTTGGCATTGGTGAGGCCGCATTTAGAATATTGTGTCCAGTTTTGGGCCCCCCACTACAAAAAGGATGTGGACAAGTTGGAGAGAGTCCAGTGGAGGGCAACAAAAATGATTAGGGGCTGGAGCACAGGACTTATGAGGAGAGGCTGAGGGAACTGGGCTTGTTCAGTCTGCAAAAGAGAAGAATGAGGGGGATTTGATAGTGGCCTTTAACTACCTGAAAGGGGGTTCCAGAGAGGATGGGGCTAGGCTGTTCTCGGTGGTGGCAGATGACAGAACAAGGAGCAACGGTCTCAAGTTGCAGGGCGGGAGGTCTAGGTTGGACATTAGGAAAGTTTTTCACTAGGAGGGTGGTGAAGCACTGGAATGGGTTACCTAGAGAGGTGGTGGAATCTCCATCTTTAGAGGTTTTTAAGCTGAGGCTTGACAAAGCCCTGGCTGGGATGATATAGCTGAGGTTAGTCCTGCTTTGAGCAGGGGGTTGGACTAGATGACCTCCTGAGGTCCCTTCCAACTCTAATATTCTATGATTCTATGATTCTAATGGGAAGGTCATGGCTTAAGAAGATCCAGCTGAACTGGGCAGAAGTGCACAGGATGGATAAAGAAGAAACAGGTCTGGCAGCTGTATTAAAGAAACATGCTGCTGTTTTTGGAAAGGACCTGGGACGTATGAAGGGGTTCACTGTGAAATTGAACATTAAGCCTGACAGCCGAATTAAATGTCTGAAAGCCAGAACTGTGCCATATACAATCAGGCCAAAAGTTGAAGCAGACCTGGAGTTCCTGGTCAAAAATGGAGTCCCAGTAACAGTTACCCACAGCCAATGGGCAACCCCAATCATTCCAGTATTGAAGAAAGATGGCTCCATTCGGATTTGTGGGGATTTTAAGGTCATTGTTAACCGGGTGTTGGATGCAGAGCAATACCCTCTTCCCCGCATTGATGACCTCTTCGCTGGCAGCCAAAAATTCAGCAAGATTGATCTGAGTCAGGCATATTTACAGATGTACGTTGATGAGAAGTCCCAAGAGCTGTTGACTATCGTGACACATAAAGGGCTGTACCGATACTGTCACTTTCCCTTTCGAATAATGTCTGCTCCAGCTTTGTTCCAGAGGGCTATGGACCAGATCTTAGTGGTTTGCCAAAAGTCCAGTGCTATCTTGATGACATTCTGGTCACCAGTCACTGGCAAGAATGAGAAGGATCACCTTAAGAACTTGGAGGCTGCCCTTCAAAGACTGGAAGAGTATGGCCTACGAGTCCGCAAAGACAAATGTGAATTCTTCCAGCACTCTGTGGAATATTTGGGACATATCATAGATGCTACTCGTCTCCGTAAGACTCCTGCAAAAGTCAAGGCTATTGTGGAAGCTCCATCTCCTCAAAATGTAAGCCAGCTGCACTCTTTTTTAGGCCTATTGAACTATTATGGAAAGTTTATTCCATAGTTAGTAACACTATTAAAACCACTACGTGAACTCCTTGACCAGAACAAGGTCTGGTAGTGGACTGAAGCCTGTGATGTTGCATTTAACAAAGCTAAATGCGCATAGCTAAATTCAGAGTTTGAGGCATTTTGATCTGTCCTTACCTCTACATCTGGCCTGAGATGCCTCCCCTTTTGTAGTGGGAGTGGTCATGTCACACATTTTGCCTCATGAATCTTAAGCAAAGCAGAAACTAACTATGCTCAAATTGAACGTGAAGCACTGGGAACCTTTTTCAGAACTCGGAAATTTCACCAGTACCTGTTTGGATGGAATTCACATTTCTCACCGACCATCGACCTCTAACATCAATTTTTGGACCATGCACAGGCATTCCACCATTGGCTGCTAGTCGTATGTAACGATGGGTATTGTTGCTTTACACACACACAGATCAAATATCGAAATCCACTCTGCACTGCAGAAAGGTTTGTGCAGACCATGAAACAAGCTTTAAGATCTGCAAGGGGACATTCCTCCATTCAAAAGCGTCTGAACATCTTCTTACAGAAACACACCTCATGCTACGACAAAAGTGTCCCCGGCCTTTCTAATGATGGGACGACAGCTGCACACATTCTTTGATCTGCTGAAACCTGCCAAAGCACGACAAGTTGTGCAACGTCAACAGCAAACCCAAGTCATCAGAGGTGCACACGGAGCAAAAGACCGAATCTTCTGTCCTGGACAGCCTGTCCTAGCTTGGAACTCTGCTTCTGGAGCTCAATGCGTCTCTGCTACAGTCATGGCCCAAACAGGACCTGTTTCCTGCACTGTCCAGACTGCAGATGATCTCACTGGCAGCAGAATGTAGATCAGTTGTTGCCAGGTCATACATGTCCCAAAGACACATCTCCAGTTGAACTGCCTTATCTCACCATTACAGGTGAGATATCAAGCTGAGAGTAATCCATTCTCGACTCCCCTTCTCCATCCACCTCTGCAGCAGATTCAGCCCCCTCCGCTGTTCGAGCAGATACAACATCCTCCCCTGTTCGAGCTACAAGTCCTGAGCCCATTGTTAGACTTGCACCAATAACACCTTACGGTGCAAGAACACCAGAAGTCTGCCGTAATCCACCTAGAGAGAGAAGGCCTCCTCAGTGGCTGGATCTTTAGCTAGGGCAAACCCACATTATGGGGCAGAATAATCCCTGGGGTGTAACCAGAATATGAGGCAGGCTACCCACATTCCCTAGTTTAGTGATTGTTCTGTTAAATGGCCGTTTTCATTAGGGGAGGAGGAATATGTTGTGCATTTTGTGTCTTGCCTTATTCCCTAGGTTTCTGTAGCAACAGAGTTTAGCTTGTAGCCATAGCAATAGAGTTAGACTATTAGGGGATAGCTCAGCCAGTCCTGGCTGGTTTTAGTGTAGTTCAATAAAGACTTTTCATGGGTTTGCGTCTCTCTGTGTTCCGTACTGATTGCTCTCTAAATACAAGTACTTTCCAAGGATTTAACATAACAGTCACCTATTCCAATGCTTCACCACCCTCCTAGTGAAAAAGATTTTCCTAATATCCAACCTAGACCTCCCCTACTTCAACTTGAAACGAAAACCAGTCCCAGCACTGACCCCTGGGGCACTCTACTTATTACCGGCTGCCAACTAGACATCGAGCTGTTGATCATCACCCGTTGAGCCCGACAATCTAGGCAGCTTTCTATCCATCTTATAGTCCATTCATCCAATCCATATTCCTTTAACTTGCTGAAAAGAATACTGTGGGAGACTTTGCTAAAGTCAAGGAACATCACGTTCACCGCTTTTCCCACATCCACAGAGCCAGTCATCTCATCATAGAAGGCAATGAGGTTGGTGAGACATGACTTGCCCTTGGTGAATCCATGCTGACTGTTCCTGATCACCTTCCTCTCTTCCAAGTCTTCAAAATGGATTCCGTGAGTATCTGCTCCATGATTTTTCCAGGGACTGAGGTGAGCCTAATTGGCCTGTAGTTCCCCAGATCCTCCTCCTTCCCTTTTTTGAAAACATGCACTAGATTTGCCTTTTTCCAATCATCTGGGACCTTCCCCAATCGCCAAGCATTTTCAAAGATAATGGCCAATGGCTCTGCAATCACATCAGCCAATTCCCTCAGCACCCTCGGATGCATTGCATCCATCCCCATGGATTTGTGCATATCCAGCCTTTCCAAATAGTCTTGAACCTGTTCTTTCAGCACTGAGAGCTGCTCACCTCTGCCCCATTCTGTGCTGCCCAGTGCAGTAGTCTGGGAGCTGTCCTTGTCTGCGAAGACAGAGGCAAAATAGAATTGAATACTTCAGCTTTTTCCACATCATCTGTCACTAGGTTGCCTCCCCCATTCTGTAAGGGCAGGGACAATGTGGCAGGGACTGTCTCTTATGTGCAGGTAGAGCACCTAGCAGCACAGAGTCCTGATGGTGGTTGTGGCCGCCAGGTGCAATTGTAATACAAATAATAATAATAAATGTAATCCCCACAGTGGGGAAAAGCTTCTGCACATTTACATGCTGCTTGGAACCAAATTCCTGCACCTGTAAAGTTCGCCATTCACCAGTAAGAGATGCACACAGGAGATGCAGAGTAAGTGCCTTGCACAATGAAATCTTAGCAATTCATGTTGAAAGAACATTTGCACGTTACCTGTCTCTTCCTTAGTGAGATACTTCTCTCGCCAGTATTCTTTGGCGCTGACTGTGTAAACTAGATCAGGCTTATGCAGAATTTCTGAATCACTCGGCAGTGTTTTCTAAAAAACCAGAGAGAGCCTATTTAAAAAGTGGGGTTATTGAAGCAGCTTTAGAAAAACCCTATTGTTGCTGCCTCATTCCACCCCAGTTAGCGCAATAAGTGATGCAATGAGTGTTAATTTAATCAGTTGTGCATCCTCAACCTACCCCATTCACATCAGGGTCCAGTTCAAAACTGCACTCCCTCACTCCCTTTAGCAGCATACTCCTCTGTCTCATCACACAATCTCACCATTGTTGGTGCAAGAGCCTCTTCCTCTGCATCTTCTGCCACTAAGAACAGCTTCGTGAACCTCTCTGCCTCATTAGTGTCCCAGCTCATCTGTCTTCCTTTCTGAGGCCTTCTTTCCTCTCT